>NW_025336598.1:33546307-33763907 GCF_004798865.1 Varanus komodoensis
GGGCGCAGAACCCCGCGCGCCTCGGGGAGCGGCGCGCGCGCCGGGGGGCGGGGGGCGCGCGGCGCCAAGGGCGCGGGGCTCCCGCGTCGCCGCGGCCGCGTGGAGGCGGCGCGGCGCGGGGCTCGCTCTGGGCTGCTCCCCCCCCGCCTCTCTCGGTTGCGCGCGCTCTGTGTTTCTCTCCCTGGGCGGTGGTTGAGGCCGCTAGTAGGTGGGACCGAGCCTGTGGCTGCCGCTGCCGAGGAAGTCGGCTCTCCCGCGGGCGGCGGTGGCAGATCAATGAAGTGACTTTCCGGGCAGGCTGGGCGGCTGGTCGTGTCGGCGCAGCTCGGCTTTGCTGCCGCCCGTGATCCCGGGAGAGGGGCCGAGCAGGGCGGCGGCGGCAGGGCGCGTTGCATGAGAGACTCAGTCCAGGGAGAGGGGGGTGGAGGCGGAGGAGGCGCCGAGCCAGCCAGCGGCAGGAGGAGAGGAGAAGCCCAGTCCCAGCAGCCAGGGAGGGAGAGGCGCTTTCCAGCGGCCGCCTCCCTCTCTCGCGCGCCAGCCAAGTCGCTGCAGAAGTTGCTTCCCGTCCGGAGGGGAAGCTCGGGCTTAGGCTGGGCAATGATTTTCCCCAACAGCAGCAGCAACTCTGCGGGCGGCGGCAGAACTCCTTATAGGAAACAGGTAAAGGCGCGTGTGCCGCGGGCGGGAGGAGAGGATCCGACTTGCCATGTTTGTGCGAGGGGTGGGCATGGGAGTGGGGAGAGACGCGGGGGAGGTCTCGGCGGGAGGAGGAGGAGGGGTGGGAACTTGCCGTGGTTGTGACTTGCTCGGGAAGCGCCTGTGAGCAAAACCGCTCGTCTCCCCCCACCCCCGCGTCTTGTAGACAGCAGCCCAGTGTCTCGCTTTTTGCTTTCCGCCTCCCTCCTCAAGTTGTGTCATGCTCGACCGTCTCGCAAGATTTTTTAGAAAGGAATTAGGGCAGCTTTCCTCGTGGTAATAGATTAGGCAGGCGAGCCAAGCTGGGCAGCTCCACGCGTTCGGAGTGCGACGAAGTTGTCTGTCTGCAGCTCGAGCAGGTTCTGTCGAGCCCCGCAGCAAGTTTTTTGTGTGTCCTCTTCTCTTTTGAAGGTTTGCTAGAGTCTGCGACGACACGAACTGCAAATCGAAACTTTAAGGCCGACAGTTTCCGTTTTATTGAAACAGCCAGGAGGGAGTGGGATCCCCCAAAACAAAAATAAAGAAACAAAAAGCATCGCGACCGTAAACATGTACATGGAGTACGCGAAATACTGTTGTTATGGAGTTTGATGTTCCAGAGAGGGGGTAGGTTACCCCAAATTAAAAGCAAATTGAGTTAAAGGAACCTTTTCGGCTCTGCGGGGAAAAATCCTCAAGGACGCATGCTATTGATGCATTCGTGCCTTTCCCCCTCTATTATCTGTATGGGAGTGTAGTTAAAATGTGATGAGGGATACTTACACGAAATTATTGTTGCTTTGTTTACCCCGCCCTTCTCTACCCAGTCCCAGACTGCAAGAAAATTAGTTTCAAATAAATGCGATGGGGTTTGCTGTCTCAGTCTGACATGTTGATTTAATTGTGCCCTAAATGGGGACCTTTTAGTCAGCCAAGTTCCTGCAATGCTCTTACCAATATCCTGTTCTAAAAAGGAGAGAGGAGTGGAGAAAGTGCTGTTTTCTAAACTTCTCACTGTTCACTAGAAAGCAGTTCACTTCCTTTTGATTTTTGCTCTGCTGTCCACAGAATTATTTAGCTTGTATGTACACATGTACATATATGGACTCTCAAACCTCCCCTTTTAGGGATGATCATTAGCAAGAATTTGACTGGGAGAGATAAACCTGGGGGAGATAAACCTGGTGAGTTGGATCTTTTGTCTGCCACTTTAAGGTGGTGAATCAGTGTGATGATTTTTGTGAGATAACAACAGACTGAATGAATATTCAGATGCTAGTAATTTTACAGGAACAGATTCCTCCTTTGTTTCAGATTCACTGAAGAAATAAATAGGTGATGATGATGCACAATTCAGATTCTGCTAAAAATTTAATGGACCATTGATGTAATCTTTAAAGCTTTCCCCTGTTCTGATCATGTTTGAGGATATTACACAGTTTGTGAAGTAATTTTAATCATGAACAAACCAAGCCTATTAAATTAATATTTAACCATTCTGTTTGTACCAATATTTTGCCAAGGATCAATTTCAGGTTTTAACTTAATTACGTAAAGGCCCTTCTCCCTCTCTCAAAGGGAGTCACACCATGTGGATGATACAGTAAGGATAATATTATTCCAGGACCATTCTGCAAATAGTATGTGAACAAATACTTGGGAGTGTTGAAGTCTGAAAAGCTAGTTAATTAAGCCAGACACTTTTTAGAGTCTTGTGTGTTCATTGATTTGTCAGTGGCACCATGGGGTGTTAGTGATGGAAGGTGGGGGCGAGCACAGAGGGTGAGCCTTTTACTGGAAGGCTGTATGTTTTGCATGCGGATGTGAGTCGGCCTGCTGGTCTGGAACACACCGATAAGATGCTCTTCTTTTCATAGTGCACTCCTTGAATTCAAAGAGCTAAAAGGGCTGACTGAATCAGAAAAACAAACAGACTTCTCTTTCAGTGGGGAGGAGGAAAAAATGAATGTGTGGTCATTATGTAGCCCTAAGACCCAGGATACCAAAGACTCCCTTATTGGCATCAAGCCATTCTTTGGTGAAATGCTTCCCACACCGGGGGGGGGGGGGGGAGGCTGGGGCAGGCTGAGTGTGCCTAGATTCTAGCCTGTACAAGCTCCTGTTGGTTTTAATTGGAGCAAACTGTGGCCCATGCTCACTTGAAAGTGCTTTTTATTGCCTTATTTTTTTGCTGAAGCCTTTATTAATTCACATGATTAAAAGTTGGGTGAAGTTGATGTCATAGCCCCAGTAGTAAATATGATAAAATCTAGTTTTCGCGTGCATGCAATAGTACTTCGACTAGGTACATACTAGTTATTTTAAAACATATGCAAGTCTTGTATTTCTTTTTCAACAGATATGCAATTCTTTGTTTACCAGAGTGATATAAATCTTTTAAAACCAAAGAACATTGAAATAGGTATTAAAATGCCCACATTCTTGCCATATCAGATCCCCTTTTAAGCAACTGTGGACAGTAATAGAATTTAAGGGTGGTTTATTTTTCTTTGAATTTTTTTAATTTTATGTTATAGCAATACAGTTACAGTCAAATTGACCCGAAGTATATACTGTCTTATTCCAAAACGCAATACTCAAAGTGTGTGTCACAACCTATTCAACTATTTGCAAAATAATTTTTATTATCATTGACAGTGCCGTCGTATGCGTGTCTACTTTGAATTAAGTCCTGTAGAGGTTGGTGGGGTTTGCTTCCAAGGAGTGTTTATAGGACTGAGGCCTTAGCTGAGCATAGAGGGGTAATGAATTTTCCTTAGCTTACACATGGTCCCAAGTTAGCAGGTTGCAGGGGCTGACAACTTGGAACAATGTAGAAGCCAAAGAAAGATACATTTTATCAGATTTAGTAGAAATACACATTGAAAATATTCCCATGTGTCTTCCATATGTGCAAGAAGATGTTGTCACTTAAATAACCTGTTCGTGTTACAAAGGAATGTGCAATTAAAGTACTCTGAATAAAGACCTGCTACACTTCTTTTTGTTTCTGTATTCTATGTTAGTCATAGGAACCAGTCAGCTACCTCTTTTTTTTCCGGTCAGAAAGAGATAGGTGGTGCCTGTTCTTTTCCTGTTCTCTAGAGTGTTTTGGTGAGCAGTGAACACCGATCTCTTAAGTCATATGCTAAACAGGATTTTCCTGCATTATGAACAGAATGGAACATGCTTAAAGTACGTCTCTTGAGCTTAGGTCAGGTTACTTTAAAAGCTAGTAGTAACTGAATGACTAATACAGGTCAGTTTAATGCTGTTGAGGTCTGCACATATTCTTATTTTGCTGGCTATATGCTTATATTTAAATAGCAATTTGCCAAGCCATAGTAGCAATGTCTGAAAATTCTTGATGCTTTCCAGGATCAAAAATCAAAATGGTGTTTCCCAACAAGAAATCTTTATTAGAGCACAATTTCTTTTCCAAATATGTATTTTTATCAGATGAATTTAGAAACCTTCACACAATCTGATACTCTGGTGTGTGTGTGTGTGTGTAAAGCAGAATTGTTTCTTTTAAACTCTATAGGTATAAATAAGAAAATAAGGGGGTTTTCACGATGATACAAATACTGTTTTTTAGCCTGCAGTTTTGTTTCATATGGAGGTTAGTGTGAGGCAGAACAGTTCTTCAGAGGTAGATTTAAAACAAGGTTCGCTGTTCATTCTGTGAAGTAGTGTCTCTAGAGCTGGAAGAAAAATGAACAGAGATTTTTAAGTCCTTGTAGGCCTTGAGGTTCCACTCATCTCAGATTTCTTCAAATGAAAGCCGGATGGCAAGCTGTTGCTGGGATAAATTGGTTGACTTTTTTGGGGGGGGTGGGTAGATCCCGTTTGAGATGAGCTAGTTGTAAGACAACCTGTTTTGTGAGGTGTTACGTTTATTTTCTTCCTGATGTCAGCTTTGCCAAGTAACAGTCATTCTTGCTGCATGTTGTTACATTTTGAGGAGTATAATGTTTATCTCACCAGCATAAGTAGATTCACATAGTTTGCTGCTTTCAAGCAGATTAACAGGGCGTAGCTGTGTGTAAGGAATTTAACACTGATTCAGTACTTGGCCTTATGTAGAGGCTGACATACAAAACTGTTGATTAATCTTTCCATGCAGGTCTGCTCATAGCTCTGCCTGTACCATACATTTCATGTTTGGCTACAATTCGTTAGGTTAACTTTGTCATCCCAAAGTAAGGAAAACTTATTTTGTGATTCACTTCTCAAGATATATGCTGATTGATTCTCACAAATGTTTTTAAATTATGGTTTTGACTGAAGCATGACAGCTAGCCATCACACCCTTATGAAGGTCCCTTTTCAATGCTGATGATTTTGTAAAGGATATAGATAACTTCATGGACAATATGTGTGCAAATAAACATATTTTTCAGGTTTGTATACATTTAAAACAAGACATTTTTATGAAAGAAAGAATTTTGATGTATTTGGTTTAATAACTTGTAGGAAGTTAAAATGGGAAAAGTTTTCATCATGGATACTGAATCTGAAAACTCTTAACTTTTGTAGTTACATTGGGTCTAAAAGTATCATCTAGCTTAATATTTTAGGCTTGGCATGCAGCTTATTTATTCAGAAATAACACTGGTAAAAATGAGGTTGCTGTGTAATAAGGGGTAGTTTTGGGGTACAGAATGTATGATATGTGAGCGTCACATTTTGTATTTATACATATACACATGAAATACATACACTGGAAGCTCTGACAAGTTTTCAGCTTCTAATGTGAATGCACCTTGAATATATGCATTATTACCTACATGCAGTTCTCAGTCTTATGTCCTATCTCTGTGTGGCTAATTTGGAATTTGTGAAAGAATGTCGTGACCTCTATTTGTATATTCCATTCTAAGGAGTATATATAAATTGTTGTTCCATATGTGTTTGAACTGAACAAATAAGCTGCCTTAATATATTCAGAGTCTCCCAAACTTTCCAAGCAGGTATCCTCAAGATGTGTTGGACTTCAGTTCCCATGAGCCCTGATGAACATGGCTTATGCCCAGTTGTAGGGCACACCAGTTACTGATCTATCCCGGTAGTGTCTGCTTGATCAGGCGAAGGTTGCAAGATTTCATGCACAACGCTGCACGTGACCATGTTGCATGGAAAATGTCCGTATGGAAGTATTTAGCTGTGACTTCTGACATGCATCTGCTCTATGTGATATGTCTTTTCTGCCTTTTCCGTGATATTCATTGGTGTATTTTGTTTTCTTGATTTTTAAAGAGTGTATGAGAGTTAAGATTCTTTAAACTGGAGATGTTGGGAATTGAACATGGATGATGATGATGAAGACAATGATAACATTGCATTTATAGCCTTCCTGTTTCCTCTAGTGGGGAACCCAGTGTTGCTTCCATAGCTCCATGTTACTCTCACAGTGACAGTCCTGTGAAGTAGGTGAGGCTGAGGATGAGTGATTGGCCCAAAGTCGCCAGTGAGCTTCACAGCCAAGTGGGACTGGGACCCCCTTCAGCACTTTAACCATCACAGCACCATGTGTCTAACTGCTCCTCCACCTCTTTATTCTTTGCCAGGACTGGCCTGCCTTATGCTTGGTAGGGATTTTACCTGGGATTAATCAATCTCTCAGAGCAATTCCCAAGTAAAATCGCATTAAAATTAATGTTTTGGGGAGTACTATTTGAAGGAATCCTAACCAGTTGTTCATGAACTTAGCACAGAGGTCATGCCAAACACACGCATGTGTGCACACAATGCAAGCAATCCCTGCTTCATGTGGCCAGTGAGCCCTGCTGCAATTGGATGGTCATTCCTGGTAACCTCTCTCAACCTGCGCATTGTGCTAAGCCACCCTGAGAAGGGGCTAGAAGACATTCAGGGCACACAGCAGCTGGCCATAAGTGGTTCCCCCTCTTGGGCTTCCTGACCACTGCCAACACACATCCCAGGGTGCTTTGCATTTCAACATGGCATACCTTCCCAGTGGAGAGGAAGGTCTCTGCTTCCCCTGCCCCCATCACTATCCCTTTCCCAAGGAAGTATTCTCTCCTCCCCCCCCCCCTTCCCAAGTCTAGTAATTTGCACAAATCTGCCCTTTCTGTGAAGGTCCTTAAATTTGTGCAGAATATATCATAATTGTCAATGGCATGAGAAGATAGAACATGACAAAATATATTCATCTAAACATTATTACTGTAGTGGGATTTTCAATTCTCAGTAGAACAACCATGATGAATTCTAGTGTTCATACTTGTAATATGTTATTGTGATGGGCTTGTCTAACTTCCTTGTGAGCCAGTAGTTTCTTCTGTTTTATACTGAATTACTACCCACCTTGTTTGAAATTTTCAGGCAAATCATAGTTATCATTATCTTCAACCAAATCTCACACTTGTTTTTGTCTCTGGGCATCTGTCAGGAACTTAAACTTATTTACTCTGAACACTACTTCTTTCACACTTCATAAGGCATTGATCTTAGCATGTGCAAATGTACTTAGAAGGATTGTTTTACTGACAAGCCGTAAATCTGGCTGACCAGCTTCCATAGTTTTACCAAGCATAAGAGTGAAATGCATATGCTGCAAAGGTGTCTTTTGCAAACATTTGTGGGGCAGAGGTTGGAAAGCACTCTGGTGGAGGAAATGACCGAGGGCAGTGCTCTTCTCGCCTATCAGTGATTGGAGTAACAAGGGAATTCTGCTCTGTTCTGCTCATCCTCCCATTAGGAGATCTGTGGTAACAAAGGGATTCTTCTGCCCGTGTCCTTGCTGGAATCCTGGCACTTGGGAATGAAGGGAGCCAGCCCAGCCTTCAAGAAGGACACTAGAACTTCTGTGGGCTGGTGGACATCAGAGTTCACCAGTTCAATCCCAGATATTGCCAATTAAAAAAAGGTGGTAGGACAGACTGGTGCCTGGGAACCTGGAAAGGAGCTGCCAGGGCAGGGCAGGCTTCTACTGGTACCTATATCTAATGATAATTTGTGGTAGATAAGAAAGGATTTCAAGCTCCAGGTGTCTCAGGAAAATCAACAAGACTATGACTACCTCGGCTGATTGACTTATTTGAATCATCTCTTGCCTTTTCACCAAGAAGAAAACTCAAAGCACCATGGCCATCTGAAATACACTCCTGAAATAAAGTAGGATAGGGAAAGGAGAAGAGAACCAGGAATTAACACTGGTGTGGAAGGACTGTGATCTCTGTTCAGTTCTGCTACTCAGAAGAAATTCTGGGCTCAGAGTCCTAAATGTGTTCCTTTTGCTCCTAATTTCAGTAATCTCAAGTTTCTAGTAAAAAGCAGGGGGCAATCTTGCCAGTCCACTCCTCTGTGGACAGAAGAAGACTAGGCAAATAGACAAATGAATTTGTACATGGCGGGTTTCTGTGTTGCTAACAAGACCCCTCTGCACCTCACTGCAGGGTCCAGCCACTGTATTCCAGCCAGTTAAGCTCTTCTCCAGGGTGAATGCTGACGAAACGCTTCACAGTTACAACTGTCAAGAAAGTGTTCACATATCGGAGGCCTCTGCTTTGCTGTCCCAAGCAGCTGTTTCTGCTTTACAAAGGGAGGATACTCAAGAGAATATCTCAAACAAAAAGCATATTTTCAAAGGAATCCTTTCCAAAATAATGAAAATGCTCTTTGTCAGGGAATTGCCAGAGGGTTTGTACAGGACTGAATGGAAAGAAGGGCTGAAACAATTGCCATAGGAGAAGGATACACTTAATGATTGCATTGCTCTGTGATAAATTTAGTTGCACCCTGCAAAAGCCTCTCAATTTGCAGTTTCCTGATGCAACAGGAAAGGGAAGGGATGTGCTGCAGACAGACGAGAGAAGTGGGTGGAGAAGCACTGGTAATTCAGCAGGGAGTGTAAAGCTGGCAGTTTCTTACTAGAGTACTGCAGACTTCCCTAGTATGGGTTTCCATTAGACTTCTAAGGTTGGATTTATGCTGGTGCCGTTTTCTGTTCCTGAGCCGACCTGTTCAGTCTTAATTTGGCAAGAACTAGATAAAGCTGGGGAGAAATTTGACTAGCATATCTGGGTGAAGTGACTTTAAAAGAATTCAAACCATTTGGTATTATATAGCATGCAGTATTTTAGCTGCACCAGTGCAAAGTTTTGGTTATTCCTGGGTTGTTTCTTCAGTTACTTTTTTGGACTTCATCCTGCTTTAACTTTAGAGCTCTGGCAAAAGAATAACTTACTTTCTGTCTAATACTCCAGGGTGAAATACTGCATCCTAACAAGATCCCTAAGCTGGTTTCAGTATTCTTGCGATTCTAAGCCAAAATAAGGAACTTTTTACTAATTTCTGAAAACCTTTGTGAATTTGGGGAGCAATTAAGGGGATGAAGTTGACAAGAGCAGGGCAAGTACTCCTATGCATGATGGCTTTATTAAGCATTGTCAGTAAAGGATTGTATCCAGTATTAGTCCTACTAAGAGGAGGTCAATTCAAGTAAACTGGACTTTAATATGATTAACATTGGATACAATCCAAAAGCAGTCATCTATTTTAAGGAATAGCCTTCCTGCAAACACACATGACAATGTTTGCATGGTCATCATAACCCATCACCACGGGTTTGTGGCATGCATTTGTGACTACTTTTAACTTTTAGTTCCTAGGGATTTGATGTAGTCTGTGTCATTTGAATCAAGACAGCAGGGTTGTTTCAGTATTAAACAATGTGCAAACAGTCCATGGTCAGTTATCTGAGAGTTATTTCACCCTGAGGCCCAAGTTTGACATGACAAACCATAGCAACCTTCCATTGGAGGTTGAATATTCGAAATGTCAGTTGGCTTGCACTGTAAACAATCGTGCAGAGTGGTCCAGTGATACTAGCACATTTGCGCTTGCTGAAGGCCTGCTTTGGTTATGTAATGGAAACAAATTCTCCAGGTTGCAAAAGTTTTCTTTCTTGGTCATCTTGGGACAATCTTTCCTTGGCACTGGCTGAGAGGCTAACTTTTCCTAAGAAGGCACATTCTCCAAGACTGTTGGCACCACAGGTAGTGGTGCTTGGTGGCTTATTTTGGACTTTCACACCCATTCTCCATGACCATTTTGATTGGGCTGATTGGAATTGTACTGCAAGATGATGTCTTCATCTTCGTCTTCTCCTCTGCTGTACTGCCTAATAGCCAGAGCTCCCTGAGTGGTTCACAATTTATCAAAGCACAATAATACTAATGGATACAATAAAGAGTTGCTGTTCCATGTTGTCAAGGCATCTCTGACTTATGCTGATACTATGAATGATGCCCTCTAAAATGCTTTGTTCTTGACAGCCCTGCTCAGCTATTGCAAACTAAAGGCTGGGGGCTTCCTTTATGATATCAATCCATCTCATGTTTGGTCTTCCTCTTCTCCTGCCTTTATTATTTATTTATTTATTTAAAATATTTATATGCCGTCCTGTCACAAAAAGCCTCAGGACAGCTTACACCATAAAATATAACATAAATAAATTCCCAACCCATACTGGCTTGAATTAAAAACATAGAAAAGACAATATTAAAACTTATTAAAATATTGCTGGAATAAAAAGGTCTTAACCTGGCACCGAAAAACAAATAACGATGGTGCCAGGCAGACCTTTCTGGGGAGCGCATTCCATCGGCGGGGCGCCACCACAAAGAAAGCCGTCCTCCGAGTACTCACCCTCCTAATTTCCTTCACGGAGGGTTCCCAGAGAAGGGCCTCTCCCGCAGATCTCAAGGGGTGGGAGGGCATATATGGAAGAAAGCCTTCAGCTTTCCCTAGGATGATTGACTTCTCCATGGAGTCTTGCCTTTTCATGATGAGACCAAAGTACAGCAGTCTTGGTTCTGTCACTTTTGGTACTAGGGCTTGATTTGGTTTAGTATTTTTGCACATCTTTCTGTCAGTCCAGGGCATTTGCAGAACTCTGCTCTAGCACCGTGTTTCAAACACAATAAAAATACAGATATCATAGAATCATAGAACAGTAGAGTTGGAAGGGGCAAAGTAAGTCATCGGGTCCTGCCCCCTGCTGTTGCAGGTCACCAGTTTACACCATCCCACTCAGACAGATGTTCAGGTTCGCCTTGAATGTCTCTAGTGTGGGACAGCCCACAGCCTCTCTAGACAACTGGTTCCACTGTCGTATTGCTCTGACAGTGAGGAAACCTTTCCTGATACTTAGCCTGAATCTGGCTTTTCACAACTTGAATTGATTATTCTGTGTCCTGTAATAATATAATAAAACAGTGTAAAATTCCATTATCCAAATTTTTAAACAGTTTACACATCTAAAACAATTTCAATAAAAACTAGACCAGTTTAAAACAACTGACATATCCCATCTTATGCTATTTATGTGTCTGAGAGTAGAAGGCAGTTTTCACATTGCCTAATCCTGATTTATATTCTTCCCCAAAGATCCTTCAGTCTCTGCAGTGGAGCATCTGTTTTGCATACAAAAGTTCAGTTTTCTGCATTTGCAGGTAAGTCTGGCAGAAATTCCTGCCTAATACCCTGGAGAGCAGCTGCTCCTCAGTGTAAACAATGGGCCAGAGCCTGAGCTAGATAGACCAAAGTCTGAATCTATCTCAGGGAGCTTCCAATAATGTTCCTCTGTGTACCTTCACAGCATCAGGATTTTCTCAATCAGTTCTGGTGTTACAGCTTGTGCCTCCTTTTGGCCAGCATCCACAGCCTCAAGCCTTGATCTGGTAGACTTGCTTACATGGCCATTCTTATTTCAGAAAGATTTTGGTGAAAGAGTTCTGAACTAGTTCTAAAACAAACACAAACACAGTTTTTCAGCCCTTTGGTGCCACAATTGTGCTATTGCTGGAAGATGGGCGAGCCCAGCACCTGTAGGCGTGATGATAGTTGCTGCAGGGCTAATAGGATGTGGATAATGGGCTGGGGGCAGATATAGGCATGCCTAAGCAATAATGCAGTAATGCTGTCCTTGTGTATTTGTTTAGCTAGTTCATTAGTTATTACATTTCTGTATCACAAATTAGCCAAAGCTTCCTTGATAGTTCATCAAACAAACTAAACAGTGTAACAGTCAGTAAGGGTACATTTCTACTGCAGTGCGCATAGGTCCCTAAATTCGGGGGCTTACCATCATTATGTAATCATCATAATATTGTCTGTCTAATAGTAGTTTGGAGGCAGTGGGAAGAAGGCATCATATCTTAGCATCTCCAGTCTCTTCCCCTCCCTCCCATGGGAATATCCCCTCCTCCCCCTCTGAGGTGGCCTCCCCAACTTCAGACAGCAGCTGGTACTGCTGTTTCTGTACCGGGCAGCCATATGTGTCAGAGCTCCCATTTCTTGCTTATAGGTCAGAGCACTGATGGTCTTTCAGATGGTGTCTATAGGTGATAAGATTGCTCCTTCTTTAGTAAACAATAATAGGCAAATCTTAAGTTCAAAATAGGGAAGAAGTAACGTAGGTAAAAGCCATCAGCAGTGCAAAGGATTAAAATGTGGTAACACAACTTGTAAAACTGAAAGTCTAGAAACCGTGGGAAAAGTGTGAAAAGACTACAATATAGACCCCAACCCTCTCTGGAGAGCGATTCCACAAATATGATGCCACCACTGAAAAGGACCGCTCTTGAACAGCCACCCTCCCAAGCTCACTTGGCATGAACACTTAGAGAATGTTTTATTTATGATCTTAGGGACCAAACAGGCATATATGGAAGGAGTCAACCATCCTTACCATAAAGTGAATATGCTTGAAAATTAATATGTACTTGGCCCTATATTTAACATTTGCATTGACTTCATATCAGTTTCTTCAATACGTTGCTGGTACAATTATTTGTTGTTAAGATGCTAGGTCAGTGCAACTAATAATTAATACAATTACGCTGCATAGAAGCCCAGCTAGATGATTGATGATGAGCAAGAGCCACATATTGAGAAACAGATGAACATTATAATCAGAAGATGAGCAGTTAGAAAGATATATTTCTTGTTTATAGCAGGTGGACAGGTCGTCTTGTATAATTTTGTAGAATTAATATTCTTGTGAAGGATTCTTTCTTGTTTGTGGGTGTTCTTGTCAGTTCAATAATAAATGCATCTATCATTCAGGAGTCCTACAAGTACCAGGACTTCTTATAGGGAGAAGCCCTATTACATTTGGCTTTTAATCAGCATTTTTAATTGGGCACCAGTTACAGTCTTGTGAGTCAGTCAGTTTCCTTGGGCTGAGCTGAGAACTCACAATGAGGTATTTTTTGGGAGGGAGGGGTTGCCTGAAAAAACAGATTTATACGTCACTTTGAAGTGGACAGGTTTGATTGTCATTTGTTTGTTTATTTGGATCTAAAGCTGTAATTGCCAATATTGTGGGGCATGTGTTGAGATCATAGGGATCTCAACACATGCAAGAAGTGAAGTTGCTGACAAACACAGAGCTTGTTTGTACTTGTGGCTACTTATCTCTGAGTCAGTGGGCCCCTGGTGTTGCTCCATTGAAGTAGGAACCCCAGCACTTCCGAGTACAGGGACTAGACAGTAATCTCACTGGCAGCTTAATACCCTGCCTCTGGTTCACCTTTATAGAATATGTATTGGGCAGTATTCCCATGTTGCTGCCGCACTTGTACTTGTTCTACGTGTGAGACCCACAGTTTGAGCAACTGGAAGTAGCGCTTCCTAAAGGAGCTCTGTCAGTGGGCTGCCTTCCGCAAGCCCCAGTAACCTGCCCCCTTCTAGAAACAAGTGTTTCTCACTTCTGAGTCCCATAGCTTTCCATTGCAATAGCAGAGGTTCCCACTCGAGCATGTGCAGCTTTGTACACTGCCTATTCACTGCTTGAGGGACTGCAGGTGGCGCAGTGGTTTAAACCGCTGTGCTGCTGGGCTGGTTGATCGAAAGGTCGCCGGTTCGAATCTGCACAATGGGGTGAGTTCCTGTTGCTCTGTCCCAGCTCCTGCCGACCTTGCAGTTCGAAAGCATGCAAACGCAAGTAGATAAAAAGGTACCATTTCGGTGGGCAGGTAACAGCGTTCTGTGCACCTTGGTGTCTAGTCATGCTGGCCACATGACCATGGAGACTGTGGACAAACGCTGGCTCCGTCGGCTAGGAAATGGAGATGAGCACCGCCTCCTAGAGTCAGGCATGACTGGACTTAATGTCAAGGGGAAACCTTTACCTTTACCTTTACCTTATTCACTGCTTGTTCCAAGGAGCATACTTTTTTGTGGAACAGCACAGCATGTCATCTACCTTAAAATAATTTTACTTGTTTAAGCAATTTTTAGACTGTTCATTCACGAAGAAGGCTGCCAGTGTCAAAATATAAGACCACATAAAGAGTAGAGCAGAGGTAGAGAAATTCAGCATAACTCTACAGCAAATACATATAGCTGAAATACCTATTGGTCATGTTGGTGTAAGCGCACTTTGCATTCTCCAGTTTTTGCTTTATTCAGAGATCCAGAATTAGCTGCAGCACCATGTTGAATTTGTGTTTATTTGCTGTGATATAATTTGTGAAAGGTACCAAAGAAATTAATAGATATAGCAGTGGAATTGTTTTTATTAGACTAGATGTTGTAAATATATTCATATTTAAGCTATTTTGATCTTTGTAATCTGATTTTAGTGTATTTTCATTATCCCTGTATAACCATAAGCAAATTTCAACATGACTTCAATCTCTCAATGTTCATATTACTCATGCAGCAATCCTGTAACACTTATCTGGAAGTAAGACTCATTGAACTGAGTAAAGTTTATTCCTTCATCAACCTATTACAGAATTATACTTAATTTTTTAACACATGCAGTTGTAATAGTCTTGTCCATTATTGTGATGTTGTCATTTTCCTGAAACCATTCTTACCACATTGGTGTTTTACTGTTATGAACTGCTCAAAGTGCTTTGACTATATAGAAAATAAATACTCATCCTGTCATTGCAGTGAACATCTTGGCAGCCATTTACCATTCCTCCTTCATATCATGCGGCATTTATCCAGAAGATTATAGTATCAATTTACAGAATTTATTGGATGACAGATTCAATGACTGTTCAGTTTTGTGTTGTTGCCAGGCAAATCCCATCATATCCATAAGAGCAGCTATTTTAGCCAAGTATCACCAGCATTGCATGGTAATAGGCTGATTTACCACTGATTTATAAACTTACTTTTATTAAAAATACATTTCAGTTGCAATTTAAATGAGAAATTTGAACCAACAATACATTGCCAATCTTCCGTTATATTTTTCCCATATTTTTCTAAAATTTTCAGTAAAATATCCCAAAGTTTAATTAACATAGTATAAAAGTTTAATGACAGACTCTTCCCTTCATCGTTAAATATTAATTGTAATCAATAATCTATCGGGCATTCATAAAGATTACATTGCACAGAAGGTTTTGTAAATTGTGCTTTTAAATGGCTGCGTTGTGATGCTTGCTCTTCCGCTTGTTGTTCCCTTCTTCTGGAGGAGGAGTGGGCAACTTGCTGCCCACCACAGGTTTTCCCCTGCAGCTGCCATGATCTCCCTCTACTGCTATACTTACCAGGACTGATGGAAGTTATAGGCCAAAACATCTGGAAAAGCAGGGCCTGCGCATCCTTCTCCGGGGAAGGAATGCATCGAAAGAAAGTGAATTTTTGGCTGTAAGCCACTGGAGGAAAAAAAATCTTTTCAAAGCTTAGCCTTATGCTTTCAAACATGGTTAGCATTCAATTATTATACGCCATGCAATATATAAATATGATACTTGCATCCCAATTCCAAAAATTAACATTTCTTTTTTGTATCATAAATTCATCTGCTGTTTCATCCGTGTATCCCAAGGAAATATCTGATGCCAAAGCCAATCTATATTTTCCCCATACCTTAATGGCACTTGACCTTATCCTGTTTCTAGTATGTGTAATTGTAAGACTGATCTTTTTAAGACCGCATAATCCATTCTCTCAGGCAGGAGTCGTAATCCCTCATTACAACAGTTCAAAATAGATAAGTGTGGATATGGTGACCAGACAGTGCAGAATGGGCTGCCTGAGCTGCAGCCAGTGTGAATATTGCTATGATTACAAGGATGGCGTAGCTGCAGTATCACCACTTTCCCTGAAGGACCAGGAAACTGCAGCAGCAGCAGCCACGTGCAGCTCGTTTGGCATACAAGTCTTGGTTGGTGCTAAGAACGTCCCGACCTGCTTTTCCCCCAGATTACAGAATTAAAGCAGTCTGTGTCAGTTGATCATTTAGTGCCATATTGCTTCAGGTAATGAATCTTCAAATAGCCACAAGTAAAAGCCACAACTAATAGTCACAACTAATCTTTATTTCAAAATGTTCCATAGCTGTTAATAAAATGGGTCGGTTTGTTAGCGATTTATTTTGGTTAAATGGTTTGAACATTAGGCTGGATCCTGAATCAGTTATTGATGCTGGGAATGATTGACGGCAAAAGGAGAAGGGGACCGCAGAGGTTGAGGTGGCTGGATGGGGTCACTGGGGCAGTGGGTGTGGGCTTGGGTGGCCTCTGATGGATGGTGGGGGACAGGAGAGCCTGGAGGAATGTTGGTCGTGATGGGTCGGGCACGACGTTGCAACTTAACAAACAAAACTTGCCAAATGTGTACTTAAAAAACAACAACAACCATATGATTAAATATTTTACGCAAGTGTAAAACAGCCCTTAGAACAACTGAAACACATATGGTTAAACTCTAATAAGGGTTGGAACAATAATTCCCTTTTTGCTAATTACATTTTGGGATAAGTTTTTATGATTTATTTTCGATTCAAGATCTTAATGGTGAATTTCTTGTTTATAGTGGATTTTACCAAAAAGAAATTTGTTGCAAACATGAAGAGTTTCAATAAGACTAGTCTAGACTTGGTGCCTCTTAAATGGTATAGAATTTCTAACTTTCCTGCTAGTGTTCTGTGATTTATTTCAGAGAATAGAGGAAGTGTTGCAATGTGTTCTTCAGAACGAAAATGTTACTAAGAATGATGTTTCTGAGAAAGTTTGGAAATTTAGCTACCGTCCAAAAAGCAGAGGTCAGACATCATGTTCAGTCGTGACATTTTGGACACTTCCATGAGCCTAAGGAATGTGCGGTGCAATTTTGTACATATGCATTCCAAAGTAAGCACCATTAAAGTTCAGTTTCTTCAGGGTTCCAGACTTACATTATTTATCAGGAGGCCTTAACTAGAAGATTACCTGATTCTGATGCTTGGAAATGCATTTAAGAAAAGCCTTTGATCAGTGAAAATACATCATTTCATTTGTTCATTCTGCATGACCAACATAGCTAAAATCATAATAATACTAGCCTCACTGTTTTGGCACCAACATATTATGTCAGGTGTTACATCTTTAAGAGAATATGGGGAAAAAATCCTAGGCCATCATGTCTAAAACTTTTCATTTTCTTAGGACTAGATTTGTTCTTGGGCTCTGCTGCAGCACCAAAGACAGCAGGGTTAAAGGTAAACTAATTACAGATGCCCCATGTGAAATTCAACACAAATGTTTACCAAGTTCTAACTAACCATAGAGAATTTTTGCTGAGGAAAAGTGGCCAAACATATAATAGTCTTTTCTGAGCCCACTGGAAAGAGGCAAAGGTTCCGTGTTCAGTTCAAACAAACACGATTGATTCAGATTGTCCTAGCTTTGATGTTTATGTTGGAATTGCCTCTGAAAGAGTTCAGATAATCTATGCTGTACAATCATCAGTGGGAAGCTCCATAGCGACTTCAAATAGATCTGTCTTAATATAAGAATGTTTCAAGTACGTTTTCTTTGAATATCTGGCCTTGTCGAACTGCATTTACATCCTGTTATTCTTCCCTTTTCTTTCAAACTCCAGTGCTGTACCAAAAATGCTATACCAAGGGTATCTGGTCTAAGATGCATCTGTCTTGGCAAATTCCCTAGTGTCAGTGGCACTGGGATTGTGGTCAGGTGTTGTTTGGTTTTTAATAGGATTTGCCCACAGATGGATTTTCTGACTGACACAGGGTCCGTCCTGACTCTCTTTGTTATATTTATGTTTAGAATAATATATGGGAACAATGATGTATCTGCATACATAAACTTTGCTAGTCCAGTTGTTCTGATTATTTTGGTTACAATGCTGTTAGTGCACAATCCTACACGTGTTTAGACAGAGAAATGTCCTACAGCTCCCAGAACTCCTGAAAACTCTTTAAACAAACACACAATGATAAATCAGGGTTCTTACTATGAAAAAAAAGTAGGTGCCTGTTTGCACCTCTCTTTGCGTGAGAGAGTCAAACACTAGCCAGAGTAGAATAGTTTGTTGTGATACTCAAGCAAATTGCAACTAGTTTATTGTGATACTGAACTGGGATACCAAGTTGTTGCTTCCAGACAAGCTACTGATCATAGTCCAGCGATAAACCCAGGCCTGAACTTATGTGTAAATATGGCCACACTGTTCATTTAAATGGTTGAATTTTCTGTTTTTATACCAAGGGCAGCCTTGTTTCCTATTCCCTTGCTGCTCCCTCCTAACAATGAATCCTATGTCCAAACCTTCCCTTTACTGATGGCAATGCACATGAAAAGGAAATTGTTTTATGTTTTTACAACAGCACTAGGGACTCCATAAGCAGATTCAGCTCTTCAGAAGTTTTTGCCATAAGCCACACATAATACAGATTACAGTAATCTATTAATTAAAAATTTAAAAGTGAAATTTAGGTCTTTAAGGTGCAACAAGAATGTGTTTTCTTTTTCTGCTGCAGAAAAAAGCTATCAACTGGAACTCATTCCATTCAGGGAGGATAAAAATCAATTATTTTTTTAAATAGATTTTTAAAATTTAAATCAGATTTTTTATTTAAATTGATTTTTAATAATATGCTTTTTGAGGAAAAAAACTATCTAAAGATAGTTTTCTGTTTAATGTACATTATAGTCCAAAGGTTATTCATCATGAAATAAAGATTAATTTTTAATTATGTAGCATGAGGCTATATATTCATATTGTTATTTGGAAGATTTCATTTTTATAATGCTAAATAAACAAGGCATTCTGGGCAGTTAACAAAAGTTAAAAACACGGAAATGGAGATGGGGGAATACCATCAGACAGTAAAACCACAGTAATTGCAACCAAATCAGCGCAGAGGTACACAGGATAAAAACTTTAAAACTTAAAGTTAAAATACTGGGAAAAAGTTAAATTACTGGGAAAATAAAGGGGCTTTCATGTGATGCCAACAAGAATACAGAGTAGGTGCCAGGCACACATCTTTAAGGGTTCAAAAATAATGTAATACCCATGGCTATTGCTTTTCTGTTTTGTTTTTGTTCATACATGCTAACTGGCAAAATAATATTAGTAGGAACAGCAATTTGCAAGTCCATCTCTAACAATTTGAATCTAAATGCTTTAGCAGTGCAGTCTCATGAGCCTGCAACACTGTAAAGTTATGTCATTCTATGTAAGATGGAAGGAGTCTCAAGGCAAAGGTCATCTCTGCAGTCTTCCTGTACTGGAAAAGGCCAGTTTTGGCGATCTAAGTTTGTTCCCCAGAGCACAGTAGAGGAAGCTCAGTTACAACCAATAGAATATCTGCTGGAGAGACTCCCCTCCCCTGAATATGCACAAAATTCCATCTCTGAGATTGCAAAAGCAACCTTGAACTCACATCCAGCATAGGGCTTTTCACTCCAGGTGCAAAGGTGGAGGGAGGACACCCAGCTTTGGAACCCCAGCTTCACTGTTGGAGCAAGTTTATGACATCAGAACTGGAACTCAGAAATTTCCTAACTAGACAGCATTTAGTCCCCATAGGATTGAGACTTGGAATTCATTTCATAGATATGCCAAACAATAGTATGTTACATGGTCTTAAATTATGTACGATGCACTTGGTTTGTATTTTTTGTACAAGTATGGACGTTAAGTTTGACAAGGATTACATCTGCTGTATTTTTAAGATATTTGATTCCATGAATTCAGCCCTTTCAGAACTATCACCCCATTGCTGCCCATGTGCTCTGAAGAGCCATGTCAGATAATGTCTAGAGACTTACTTTCCTAGAAAAGCAGAAGCAACTTGATGAAGTCATCTGGTGGCATTTAAGTGAAGGGCAATTACTACTTCACTTCAGAGCTTCTTTCTCAAATGCAAGGGCATTTTATATATACATGTATCCTAGTATAATCACTAGCTAGGTCTCTTGAGCATGTCATCAGGTTTGGGGTAGGGGAGGAGAGATGTTTTCTCATGCATGTAGTTAAAGCAATGCCTGCTGGTCTTTTGTATGTCAGAGCAGTGGCTTAATAAAAGTCATAGAAGAGAAGTGGATTAAAGCAGATACTTCAAATATAATGCTTTATTGCAAGCTGAATGCCAGTTGTTCCAGTCATCACGACTTTCATCCAGCACTTCAGTATGAGACAGTTTTCACACAGCTTAAGCCATATTCATGCTCTCCATCAGCCTAGTAATATATGGCATGACTCAGAGACTGAAAACAATCTGTTCCTTCCCAAAGTTTCAAGGATAGAATCAGATTTTATAATCAGCTTCTTAAATGTAATAAAGCAAGCATTTGCTTTAAGATCGCTATCAGTATATCCATGCTAGTATGTGGTATTTCAGATTTAATTCCCCAGCAAGTCTCTGGAGTCATACAGGAATAGTAGTTCAATTTTATGGACTAAGAGAGCAATCAAACAGGAGCTGGGAGGACCACGGCACTGGTTAGCATGGAAGGTAGTGGTGGTCTTCCCTTATTTTTGTTGGGCCAATTCTAGGCAGCTGTAGCTGAAGGGTCCCAAGAATTGTTGTCAGTGTACCTCCCCCGAGGGGAAGAATCCACCAGGGCACTTCCTATCCTGCGCTTTCTCTTCCACCCAGTGAAATCCATTGTGCAGGCAGCTGCAGCTTGTGTTAACAGCAGTGCAGCACTTCTGGAGCAACCTACAACTAGTACAACCACTCATTCTGAAAGGACTCAGACCAGCAGAGCTCACATAAAAGAGGCCTACGATCTTACCACCTTCCAGACACTAGCATTTCCATTCATTTCAAATCATCCCCTAGGAAGCCCTAAATATTCCTTGTGTATATAGAGGCCCCTGCTTGCAGAAGCAGTGGAGAAAGGAATTGACTGAGGTATATGCAACCTGTTGGGTTTTAACCATTATGCCCACAAAATACACAAGCAATGCATAAGCCCAGGAGTACTATGAAAGAGTAAAGCTGATTTTTCAAAGGGTGTAGAGCCCCATCACAAACTGGTTTTTGAATCCCTATATCCTAAACTGCCTCCTTCCTAACCAGGGACACCTCTGGATTAAGTTATTGAGTTATCTGGCATGGATTCAGCTCCTATTTGTATACAGGCGTACCTTGGTGATATTATTTATTTATTGCAGGTTCAGTTCCAGTCCACCACAATAAGTTGAATGTAGCAATAGCTCGGGTCTCATATAGTTATACAAGAGGCCTAACTGTTGACCTATCTTGTATTAGACATGCCTTCCTCACTAAGCTTAATCATTTCTAGCTTCCTCTCACTTGAATGCTTAGGGGCCATTGTAGGGCAGTTATAGTAATTGGGCTAATTTGCATACACACTGTTGCCTCTCAGGGATAGGGAGGGTCAAGGGGAAGGAGAGAAATGGAGGAATGGCTGGTGGATGGAGCAAGCAAACCATCCCAAAACAGTTGCAAAGGTCACAGTAACATCAAAGGTCACAGATAATCATAGCACTTAATGCAGTACAATAATGAAAAAGTTAGAAATATAGTACAGAATTGCATTACCAAAATGCAATGTGAGACAGACACACAAAATGAGCAACCCCTTTTGGGAAAATGGTGCCAATAGAGGAGTGTGCTCGACACAGGGTCATGTCCAGGAAGTGTAATAAAAGAAGGTAGGCCTCTATGCTACAAATACTTGTAGTGGTCTTCAGCTTTACTTTACCAGTGTCAGTCCCTCAAATTTTAGGTGGAGCTGTATGTGTTCATAAACATTTAACTGAGGTAAAGGAATCTGTGTTTATGGCCTGCTGTCTTTGGATAAAAGTATTAAATCGCTTTAGTTTCCTCTCTCTCCAGGTTCAATAAGTGCCTACCGGTCACAGTGTGCATAGCTGTTATGTTCCTAAAAAATAAGATCTTTACTGAATGTTCAAATAATAAGTTTGATGTTCTTGGAATAAAAATTTCTCAGTGCTTCCATTACAGTTTTAGAACTAGAGTTTAATAACTTTCATACTTGTATTTATGACTGGCTTTAAGCATCAATGTTTTTGAAGATCTTTATTGCATGATCCTGCTCAGGGCAAAGTATTCTATTTAAATAGAAAAGATTTAAAAGAAATCTAACTTTAGTGCTTAGCTTTGCTTAAAACATTGGTTACTCCTCTAAATCTTTTTAGAGATTTTGTAATGTAAATATTTGTTGCAGAAATATTGACAGTTGAATGCAACTACAGCAGTTCTTCACGGAACAGAAACAGAATGGATATCCCCTTTCCTGCAGCCTTCCACGCTCTCTAGTTATTCTGCAAATTATTAGGGGATTCTGAGGAGCAAATTTGGGTGGTGCATCATGGCCTTTAGGGGGAAGAGAGAACAGAGAAGTTGCACTGTTTGAGTGGAGATCCACTTGTCTGATATTGGTTTAAGCCATGGTTTTCAATTTGCTAAATACTCTGTTATTGCTCTTAAAATTACAAATGCTTGTTTTGTGTGATTTGCAAACCCCCCAAATAGTGCATCTTTTTATTTATTTACATCATTTATATATGGCTCCACATCTAAAGAGACTTCATGCCTGTTGCTGTTGTATTTGGATATGAAGATTTAACTGCATTAAGGTTAAGTTGGGTAGGGTTTTTTGTTTTTTGTTTTTGTTTTTTTTGGCTGTCTGAAACAAAAAAGTGAGCAGAAGAAAGCATGGACTAAAATGTTTGGAAATAATTTAATTATAGTGCTTCTTATATTAATCACATGAGACTATTTAAGATGTGACATCACAAAAAGTGTATTTCATTACAAGGACAACCTCTAACCCTTACTTCTGCATTTATAAAGTTGTTTATATTTGAGGGAGAAAGCCCACTCAGATCCTGAGGTCATATGTCATCGCATGTATAATGGGAAGGGTAATCAATTCTTCCAGTTTTTAATGTCATCAAGTCATATTTTTGTTGATAAGGAAGATGTGTTTTCATGCTTTGTTATTAGGTAAGAACATGAGACTTATGACTGACCTAGAAGCAAAATGATTATCTGGAAAGAACAAAAACACGAAGCTCAGAATTGGACTTTCTGGTGAATGTAGAATATACAATAATGCAAGAAATGCTTACTAACTACTGAGCTTTGCCATTTCTGCCATTTCTGAGCCAAGCATTTTATTCCTTGGTGGCAAAGTCACCTCCTTGGTTATCTAAAGAAAGTTGCAAGTCTTTTAAAAAGGCAAAAAGTGTCAAATTTGATACTTGAGTCAAGTATTGGAAAAGGAAGTTTTGGCTGCGCCTCTACAGGGGTTTAAAAAAACCCCCTTCCTGTGGGTAAAAGAACCTGACCACAAGCTGTTGGGTCACAACCATGTATCAGAGCAGCTTCAGGGATAGGAGATCAGCTGAACGCTGTTGATGACAGTATGCTGGTGTTTTACACAGCAACAAGCTCCAAATGACATAGCTTCTCTCAAGAAGCTTATAGTCAAGGTTTTGACTAGGTAGAAAGTTGAGGCAACAATTAGAGTAATGAGAAGGAGAGGAAAAGTAACAAAGGATCAATGTTGGCAAATGCAACTCTATGTAAATATTTCCATTGAGGACTAAACCTTTCAGCATTAGTCATCAAATAAGTATATTGTTTCTGCCTGGAAATGTTCTCTTTGCTTCCCTTCTCCATCAGCACAAAAGAATGGATAACTTTCCATGCTAATATAAAAAGCAGTAGGAAAAATATTCCTGCAGTAATTTTCTGTGGTAGACAGAAGTGTAGATACACAGTTGCTTTAGCTTGGGTGAAGAGAACTGGAGACACTCACAGATTGATATTATTGACTTATTTGTGGTGCTAATGGGCTTTTGGGGAGTGGGGATGAATTGGTAAAATTTGTCTAGGTAATTTTTCTAGGTTATTTGTATCAGAAAATTTTTGGTTTGTAGTGGAAAAAGTTCTAATGGCCTAGAATCGAGGAAGACTTTTCTAATCCCTATTTGCACATGCAGATCCCCATCTATTCAGACATGCAAGCATGAAATTGTCCCTACTTTCCCAGGTGGTCCCACCTGGATTCCTGGGCCACATATGATTCCCATTCCCCCCAACCAACCACTGCTCTCTTTAGCACCTTCTGGGGTCCCTTGTTCTTGGTGGCTGGGCAGTGCAAAGGAAAGCATTGGCTAGCAGTTGGAAACTGTCAACATTTTCTAATAATATTTCTGACATGGCATGACATGACATGTCTCCATGTGTGGTCCAGAGGTGTGCATAGAAATAAAAATAGGTGTGGTCACAAGCTCTTGCTGTGCTTTGAAGCAACCTGAACTGTAAGACACTTTCTTCAAAAAAAGAAAATTTGGACATGTAGGGCCCCTTGATGGATTGCAAAAGAAAGTGCCTGGATTGTACTGGTGTCCAGAGGCACCACCCTCCTATCCCTGCCCTGGAATCCACTTAGGCATGCAGTTGTATGCCTGTTTAGAAAAATAATCCTACAACTCCAAGCCTTCCCCAACCAGCCATGCTGGCTCATATAAGACAGGACTCGGAGATGCCAGGATCTGTGTGATATTTTGGGGTCAAGACATGCAGAGGGTTGTGTCCTTATGTTGCCTGTATTTAATCAATCACTAAGCTTTTAAAAAGTAGCCTGAATAAATGTTTCATTCATTGAAATATTTGAGGGGGAAAGTTAAAGCAGACTTCATATTATTTGAATGTTATATTATGTAGAATATTGTACTGGGATACTTTTAAATATATTAGCATGTTTTAATTTATTTGTTCGTTTGTTTATTGGATTTTCATCCTGCCCCATTGGGCACAAGGTTTCCTTTCACTGGTTACTTTTAAGAGGAAAGGCAACAGTATGGAAAATGCTTGACACTCTAATACGTTTTACCAGTCTAGAGAAATGGGAGTGATTTGCCACATATCTCTTTCCACCTTGTTCAGCTTCCTTCTGTTAAGGTTACAGGGCCATCTTCAGTGCCGTTGTCACGACTTATGAGGTCCATTTCACACTTGAGAATAGATGTGTTTTAGTGGCTTCCACATATTCTCTCACGTACTTGCTAGGGATAATGGCTTGAAAAATATTAATTATAAGCTTGCTTTGTATTCTGTTTGTGTTTGGCATCCATTCTAATGACTACATGAAATGGAAAAGTTTCTCTGGAAATTGTCCATTTTGGCTCTTTTTCTGTGCAAAATTTCCACTGGCTCTGTGTTTTCATGTATTAGTAGAAGAGTAGTACTTAATAGAATTCATGGATGAATGATATCAAATTAAAGGATGTGTTTGAGGTTCTCTCATGGTACAGTAAAAGAACAATAAAGTTGCCAACTCTTGCATAAAGTTTATTTTGGTAATTTAGCTTCAGTAGTCATAAAACCTATAACATTTCATAGGCCTCTCTGAAGTGGAAATTACTATCTTCAAGTGTGTGTTTCCTATTTTTAAGAATTTAAAAATACTATTTAGCCCTACATGCTGTGCTATGAAATGGCCCTACAACCCTATGAGCAGTGTATTTGCATCATAAAGTCTGTGTCATCCCCTTGCACTGCTTTAATTGAGTTGTTCTGCATGCTTCCAAGACGTCGCACTGAGTCTCGAGCTCAGTGAACAGCAGGTATATTTGGAACGCAGCATTGTGACGCCCAGCGCTGGTGCTTCAGAGCCATTAGTCACACTCATGGGGCAGTCCAGTTTGTATCGTATGTGCTAGAGCTGCTCTCCGCGTCCGTCCTTCTGACTGTTTCGTCCTGTCCTTTGCAGCAGCCCATCGTGCCTGCCCATCCAATGGCTCCTCCGAGCCCCAGCATCACCAGCAGCAACAACAACAGCAGCAGCAGCAGCAACTCAGGATGGGATCAATTAAGTAAAACGAACCTTTATATCAGAGGGCTGCCTCCAAACACCACTGACCAGGACTTAGTAAAATTATGCCAACCGTAAGTAGACATTTTGCGACAGAACGGAGACGTATGAAAAGTATCGAGATGGCTGTGTTGAATAACCCACTCTGTCGACAGCACGATGAGTGGCTTCTGACCTCCTCTTAGATGGCAGCAGCCACTGAGCTTCACCACTGGCTCAGCTGGCTTGATCACTGGCTCAGCTGGAGAGGTGGTCCACCATAACGTGAAGGGCCACACACCCCTTCCCACTACTGGTCTGGATCGTGCCCATGGAGAGGGGAGGGGACAAATTCCTACTAGACTTAGCTTTTCTCCAAAAAATACAGCTGCAAGTCAGAACTTGAGGCAGCATGTGGATGTCTGCATATTGCAGAGCATCTCTAGGTGTGGTCCCGGTAAACTATTCACCTGGAAGGACCTCTTACTTTCATATCAATATAACTCTGTTGTTGGTACACTTTAATTAAAAGGCATGTTCTGAACTTGACACAAACTACCAGCATGTTTGAAAATCATGTTGGGGGATGTTGGGTTGGATGCAGAGTGCCCTCTCTTACGTGCCAGATGTCTTCCACTCATGGGAAGCCTATTTTATGCCTTGTGCTGCATGAGAAATCCTAACTAAATCTAATGAAGACCTTCTGCAGGCACAACAACTTGCACAACTGGAAGCATAACAGCTAGTATAGAACCTCCTTATTCTAGTATGATTTGTACCTGATACAAGTTCCTGCATAAGAATTTGCTGAACCGTGCTAGGGCCATTTGCGCTTGGGATCCAACCCATTGTTTTTTATATGAATCAATTGGCAACTGTGTACAACAGATACAAAACTGTTCTGAGTTGCAAATACTCTTTGCTGAGTTGTGCACATGATGCTGTAACACATGGCAAGTTGTCTTTCCTGCTTAGAGTTCCTTTTTTGGCAGGGCTTCCCAATGGATGAGCATTTAGCTGCAATAGCACACAGACCGGTTCATACTGCAGCATCTTATTTTGCATCCTGTATTGATTGACAATTGGAGCAAAGTAATAAAATTTGTCCTTAATTTATGTAACAATTCCAGACACATTATTTGTGTTTCTGTTCTTGCTTCCAGGGTCTCTGCATGGCCCTGGAACACTGTTGTAGGCAGGTACCACATAATACATTATATCCAGTAGGGAAAGTGTTGCATTTCAGCAGTGCATATGGCACCCAATATTAGGGGGCTTATTTATATTAAATGCCGCTTTCAGAATTACCTTTTGAGAAGAACCTTATAATGCTTGTAAAATTGTCAATCTGTCTAAATTGCATGTTGTCCTTGCTTGGCTTTACTGAGTCTTGCTATATTCCTGTTATCAGTGCTATATGTAGACCAGTGCCTTTTGTTGTCTTGTGCAGTTATTGAAGGATGGCTTGAAAGCAAACCTGTCTGGTGAAATCTGGAAAAGAAAAAAGCACTGTAGTTTCTTGGAAATTGTTATTATAAGGCATGAACCTTTGAAAACACATGTCGCAGTAAGCCACGTACGCTGCACTCCTATATTCACTTATCTGCGAGTGAGCTCATTGAACTCCAGTTGCTGAGTTATAGAATAACTTGCAGTGTTGGTCTCTAAGGTGCCAAAGCAGTTTTGGCAGCTTACTGCTAGAAAACTGACTTCCAAAGAATAGGTTTTGCTCACTCGAAGGCTATCCTGGCTGTCCTAGCTGCTCAGTCTGGAGATGGGCAGTGAGAAATCCAGGTTTTAGAGTTCGTAGAACTACTGGCATTTTTTTCTGGAATGGTTATTTGAAAGATTGCTATCTAACTGCATGACTGTTCCACTTGCATCTTTCTATTCCTAGCAGTCCTGTTATACTTTTGTATACATTTTGTACTGGATTGAACGCTGCACGCTCTCGCGCGCGCGCGCGCGCGCGCTCTCTCTCTCTCTCTCTCTCTCTCTCTCTCTCTCTCTCTCTCTCTCTGTGTGTGTGTGTGTGTGTGTGTGTGTGTGACAGATTAATGTGGAGAAGTATTTTTCATGAGGAGACCATTTGTTGCTGGCATCTTTTCTCTTTGGACATCTTCCACTGCCCACCTCTGTTTGTCTAGTATTTCTAGCTAGTGGTTCACTTGTGCCCTCTCCTAGCAGATTGGAACAGTATAGTATAGTGCAAGTTAGCTACTCACCTGGGAAAACAGATGTTTTCAAATGGCATTATGGGAATTCTAACTGCAGCTGGGGTGAGGGACCTCAGCTTTCAGTAGGTTGCTTTACTTTGGAGCTCTGCCATGGGATAGCCAGTTCTTCCTTCTCCTTTTTCTAAGATAGGTTGAGTTTGCATATTGCATTGGACAAGCTCTTTGCATTTTCAAATCCTCTTATAAACTCTTCATGGAAAAACAATACTACTGGGATGGGAACATCTCACTGAAACAAAAGATGACTGAGACAAATGCCTATATAAATCCTGTAAGGTTCATAATCTGAGGATAAATTATGTTCTGATTTAAGTCTGGAAAGCTATATGCATGTTTTGGGCACTGAAGAAGGCATTAATGCCAATGAGAGTTGAAGGAAGAAGCCCAAATATGAGATGAGTTCAAGAAGACCAAATATGAGATGCATCTAGTCCATAAAGAAATCCACAGCCTTGAGTTTACAGGAGCTGAGCAGGGCTGTCAAGGACAGGACATTTCTGAATTGCATTCATTCAGAGGCTTGGCATAGGGCACAGATGACTTGACAGCAAACACCAAAAGAAGTACTTCTATGGGAATATTTTCTTGGCTGCCATCAACCCTTTTCCAGAAAGGTATCCTAGAGCAAACCTGCTTGAACACAGCATTGCTGTCAAATCAAAATTACTTCTCTTCCCCAACTGTATAATAGGGAGTATAAAGTACCCATGGACATATGTAATATATAGTATCATCCATGTCCATGAATGGATAGTTCACTAGGTTGAGCTAATCCAGGATGAAGTTGTTTTGCTATTAAAGTTTAGAATGTGGCCTGATCATGAATCAAGCTTGAGCCTGTGTTCTGCATGAATCCCTACTTATGGTTATTTGCAGGTTCTTTGTATGACATCATGACCCTCCAGTTTCACTTCTGGTTCTAACCAATGATGTCCGTGTGGTTTTTTAAGAGAAGATGTATGGGGCATTTAGTAGTGAAAACAAAAAAAATCCATAATTCCTCTTACGAATGTGTACCACAGTGCCACCTAGAGGTTACGTAATGGAAAAGCAGAAAAATCAGTGCTTGTGTAGTGCTGGTATCTCAATTCTGCTATGAATTTAGAACTAGATAGAAAAGATTTACAGCCACATAGAGAATGCTATATCTTGGTGGAGAAATTTGGTGGAGAAACATAATTAATAATGCCTAGTATGCATGTTCTATTGAAAATTTCTTTGATTTGTTTAAATCTTGGCAAATCTAATTGCTGATATAATGTAAACAAACTTCTCTGAAATTCCATGGTGGTGGTAATGGGTACCACATTGATGTTAAACTTTATCATGGTTAGGAAAGCAACTTGTTTCTGATAATAACATTTGTCATATAATTGTCAGTGTAGATCATTATACTCTTCCTGGATGGATCACAGTCTTTTAGAGGATGGCTTGGTACATCATGTTTAAGTAGTAGATCTTCTGCAGTGGCAGAGAGTTCTGTGTATGTTAATGGCACATTCTCAGCTCAGTGATGGATCCATTTAAGATGGGTTAGTTTTCAAGCACCTGAGCAGTTTATGACCCAGTAGTTTGGCTGAGTGGTAGTGGGTGGGCTACAGATGACCTCGGCACTGACCTGACCTTTCACTTATACAGAGATCTGCCAGTGATTGCAAAAGAGAGTTTTCCTTCTTTTGGGCTTGGAGTCAGTATGGTAGGTCTGAGCAGTACACAAAACATTAACTCCTTCTTGGACATGGGCATATACCTCTGAATTAACAATATTCCACTTCCATCTAAGGAAAGAACTTGGGAAAGTGAGTTTAATTCTCTGCTAGCGAAAGTGAGTTTAATTCTCCGCTACCAGCACAGATACAAACTTAAACAACTTCTTGCTGTTCCCCCTTTCTCCTGCATGCCCTTCGGAAAGCCATCAATAAGATGGCTGGGAATTTATCTCCTGATGGCCTGGAAACCAGCACTGATGCACATGATCAAGGATGCAGATTTATTGTCACCTCTCCTTGTTTGGTCTCCAATCTCTAAAGGCTTACATAGTGATAGATTCAATGCTGCAGCCCACATCCACCCATTATGCCTCTTGCATAGCAATGGAGGACCCTAGTTGAATATTTCTTGTCATATATCCGTCTCTGCATATCCAAACCACCCCCTCCTTCCCTCAAGCAGCTTACAGAATCTTATTGCTATTATTATATTCTGCTCAAAAAAAAAACCCTCTCAACATTTGGCAAAATCAACAATTAAAGTACATCATTATAAATACAAAGGCCTCTCGATTAAAACATTAAAATATTTAAAACCAAAACTAAAAACTCAGTAAGTATTCACAAACAGAGCAGCACAATCATGCAGGGAACACTTGGGTAAAGAGATGGGTTTCAGCAGCTGCCTAAAATACACTGTCGTTGGCACCGCATAAATGCCAGGGAAGGGCAAAGAGTCTCTGTGCACTTGACTTCTGATTTGTGGAATAACAGTGGAGAATCTTGGCTCCCTGTATACATGAGCAGATTTTCTTAGGATACTCTCTTTGCATGTTTATATAGAAAAAAGGACTGTGACTGGCTGGGGCAAGCTGGGAGTTGTAGGACTTACTCTGTCTAAGCTTACAAGCATTGCACTATTATGCACCATCTCATAACACATCATGTTTAGGAATGGACTTCCTGCAATGGCAGAGGGTTGAACTGGGTGACATTTGTGGTTCTTTCTAATTCCTTGATGCTGTGAAATTTAAGGTTATCTCCATATGGGTGGCAGGACAGGTCACCTAGCACACTCTTCCTGTGCGTATTTTATTGGCCCATTCAAAAGAAACATTACTATGCTGTAATGCATGTGCACATCATTTTATTTTTCTGTAATGTTCCTGTACAGAGAGGCTGTGCAATAATGTAGAAATAAGACAGCCTATGTGATGTAATTTCTGTATAACTATTTCAAAAACATAACCAATGGCCCAAGCAATAGAATGAGATTTTTGTACATTTTTGATGATTTAAATTTATCATTTTTATTAAGGTCTCTAATGTCTTCAGTTTAATAATAGCTTTTTTCACTTTATTACTGTCAGTTTTTTCTGCTTTCAGAATTAGAAAAAAGTGTTTAAATAACTTAAGGAGGGAAATCCTTTGTGGTGTAAATGTTTTCCATTTTGCATGGATCCTGTTTTGATCATCATTAATGTATTTAAATATAATCTTACTCAGTGTTGCAGCTAATTTTGAAGTGCTTACTTTGAAGTCTTGGCTGAATAATTATGATGGTCAGTAAGATTCAGGATAGAATAGATTTCTTCCTGTTCTCTCAACTGAAATTACTTTGGCCTCTTCCCAGACTTGTGATGCCAGTCCTAAGTGGGTTCATCCATTTGCTTGCTTGCTTGCTTGAGCTAAAAAGTTGTGATAAGGTAGCACCCCCTGAAGTCCCTAAATGAGCCAGTTGCTGCAATGAGTCCAGTTCACCCTTAGCTGTAGAACCTGGGGCAGGCAAACAGGAAACTGTCTAAAAGTGCTTTCAGATCTGCAGGGGGAAGTTAGGATCAGGTCTCTCATGGCATCATCAGTGGGTTGGTTGTATGCAAAGGTAGGTTGGTGTGGTAGCATTGTCCTGTTCCCATACTATTTGGACCAGCCCCAAGTCTTTGGAAAGCTCCCAGTGGAAGGAACTCTGGAAGGAGCTCCCAGTGGAATTCCCCTGCAGTTACTCTATATGGCGATAATTCATTTGCTTCTTACAGTCTATGGAGATCCTTTGCATTCCTGGTCATCTGTTGACTTTTACTTTATCTCCCATGGGAAGGCATTACAAAGCTAATCAGGAATTCAAATAATTTACCCCCACCCCTTTTAAAAGAACAAATGAACCTTTCCTGCTAAGGTACACAAAGGTGTCTATACCCACTTGTGCCTGTCACAGGGTTTCTGTGTTTTTGTTTTATTTTAGCCCCATGTTGAATTGGAGGTATTCTTGGAGTCCTCCATCATCAACAATGTTTAGGATTAGTCTGATTAGCATGGGAGCTGCTCTTGAAAAGGAAGGAGAGATCCTGTATGCATGGAGTGTCACATGTTGCACTTCAGATCTAAGCTTCATAGTGCAATCCCTTACATAATAATTGAGAAAAAGTCCTACAGCTCACAATGTTTCCCAGTCATTGTTTATGTCTGCAGTGTAGCTGTGGAGCTCATTCATACATTGTGTAGTATAATGTACCAGTTTGAATAGCTGGGTAGTTTAGGTGCTAGCAACCCTTAACCCAAGGATTGCTGCTTTGGATAAGTGCTGGCTTATTTATTGGATACTGGGTTCAGATGTCAATTCCACAATCTGCAAAGCAGTCGATCATGGGTTGTGTAGCAAAGCAGAAGATGGGTACATGTGTGACAATCCATCACTTTTTAAGTTAATCATTATGTTATCATTATGTGCTAGTTGGACCATTCACTTTTTTAAAAAGAGAGTCTGGGCCATCAATATGGTTTTGAGCTTTTTAAAAAAATATTAAATTGTCTGGGTTAACACAATTGTGGAAGGAAAGGAAGCCAATATAGCTTTATTTTCCTGCCATGTGTAACCTTGTTTCCCACATTGTGCATGGGCTGCTGTGTTATATGAAACTAGTGAGGCAGGTGGCAGGGGTGACTCCAAACCACCTCACAACCCGTAGCTTGTTCTAGGATTCTCGGAGCTTCAGAAATCACACCCTTACTTGATGGGTTCAGGTGACACAGCAACTCCCACATGGCCTGGGTAATTATGGAAATAATACATGCCTGCCATGCTCACGGTGGGAAAAAGATGCCGACATAGCTCTTTTCCTTCACCAAGCATGTGAGCCCACCCACTGTGAAAATGATACCAACATTTTTTGCAATATCTCACCATTTTCTTTCCATTTGAATAGTTTTAAATTTAGAGCAGTGATGAGGTTTGAGAGGAGCAAGATTGGAAATATTTGAATTGTAAATTTTCTAGTTGCTTGAATTGATGAGGCTCTTATGTGGCAAGTTTATTCGGCTTATGTGTTTTGTTTTGGTAAGAGAATATCATACTCCTTTTGCATGTGGTATAAATATCTGAAAAATTTTTCTTCCATATATAATGGAAATAATATTCCAGAAATAATTGAACTCTATATGATTAGGAAAAATGCATTTAATAATCTTTGAATTATATATGCATGCAAGGCTTTACATAGAAATTATTCTTGGATTACTTGTAAATATTTTAAAAGATGACAGCTTTTTAGCTTTCAGTTCCCTTCTAATTTTACCATGCTAAAGCATTCTAAGCAGTAGCCAAAATTTCCCTTAAACAGGAATGACACCTAGTGCTACAAGAACCTAGAGCTTCCTAGAGCAAACCCAAAGTAATCAAGTCATTTCTGGTCTGGGAAAGAATGTTCTGCAGACTTGTTCCATTTCAGAGTTTCCAAGATTGCTCTAGGAAGCACTAGCTAAATTCTACTAGCTAAGTTCTGGATGCTGCAACTTAAGTATTAGATTGGACTGGTCATGTAACTGTTTCAGTTTAACTAGTATTACGTTTGTTCAAAAATTCAATGAAACAGTACAGTCCACAAGAATTGGTGAATAGGCTTATTTATTTTTTGTAAGAAAATACAGTGAAGGAACATTTACTGGGGGGAAAAATACATCCTCCATGCAGAGCTAATTTAAGGTGCAGTCCTATAGGATGTCTTCATCCTATGCATATTTATACCATGCATCCTTGAAAGAAACAGCCATACAACTCCCAGCTCTCCTCAGCTGACTGTGCTGACTAGGATATGCTGGAAGAAGTTGTGGGAGTTTTTTCTGTCTAAATATGCACAGGATAGCATTTCTACTGTTATATTAAAGGTGGATTAACTGAATCGGTAATAGGTAAATTGGGAAACATGCTGTACAGACGTATAAGAGAATCGATTATTCCTGTGCCCTAATGAAGCCTATTCATTTGTCAACTTGTATGTTTTAAGGCCTATGGAGAATACAAGAACACAGTTATATGATAATGAAAAATAGCACTATTAAGAAATAAAACTTTTTCTAACCGCGTAATACAAAAACGGTGGGAAAGGCAGATTAAAACAAACATAGAACCATTTTACCAGTCATAGAATCACAGAATAGTAGAGTTGGAAAGAGCCATGAAGGCCATCGGGTCCATTCCCTGCTGCTGCAGGACACCAGTTCACACTATCCCACTCAGATGGCTGTCCAGTTTCTTTTCCAATGTCTCTAGTGTGGGAGAGCCCGCCACCTCTCTGGGCAGCTGGTTCCACTGTTGTATTGCTCTGACAGTGAGGAAGCTTTTCCTCTGACAGTCTTACCTATGGAATTACACATTCCTTGGGCATCCTAGAGCCATAGGATGCAGCAGGCCTTCAGTTGTGGGGCTTGCCTTTTGACCACTGGTAGACTCCTCCATGGCTATAGCTGTTCTGCCTTCTGTTGGTAATAAATGCAAAGGGGCTTTATATCAGAGGCAGATTGGGGAGGTGTTGGATGCTGCATACATGCACATGACTCCAGAATAGGGAGAACCTGTGACACCAGTTCGAATGGTTTAGATAAATGTGACATGTGGCAACTAAACATTGGGCTCCTTCACTTTCACTTTCTCACACAGAAACTCAGTAGGAGTTAGGAAGTAGTAGTTTCTCAATCACATGCTATTCCCTGTTTTGCATATAATTGCTCTGTACAACTTTTGAAAAAATAAAGAGAACCATGTAGATGTTCTTTTAAAAAACTATTCAAAATAGCTAAAAAAGAAAAAAGACTGTTGGTTCACCTCATAAAAGTACATTAATAATATGGTATGTTCTTACAACTCTATGGATTGTAGTCAATATTTGGCCTACTTAGAGTAGACCTATTGAAATTGATGAGATAGTTATGGTTACATTAATTTCACTGGATTTGCTCCGACGTTGTAGGCAACCCATTATTTTGTCTCTTTGAAAGTAATATAGGAATTGGGCACTTCTTTAAATACAGTAGATTTGACCTTAGCACAAGTATTGGCACTAATTTTGTATTCACTTCATTTTTTTGTTGTCAAGTGGCAACAGGACTAAAATTAGCATGGTTGAACATATAGAGATATTCCAGTTTTTAAATAATAGTAATAAAGAATCAAAACCACGGGTAGGCACATTGGTGTCATCCAGATGTTTTGGACTACAACTCATACAAACCTGAGTCAGCATGGCCAGTGCCTTGGAATTATGGGAGCTGTGGTCCAAAACATCTAGAGGGCACCAAGTTTCCTAACCCTGATGTAGGCCCTTATATCTGTAATACACTCTAAGTGTTCCCAAGAACCCATCTGAGTACTTATTCTCTGAATTAATTTCCTCTGTCTCATTGGAGCCATCCACCCTCCATGTTCTAAGAAAACATTTTCCCCATTTTCTGTTGCTTTGCTTATATTTCTTGTACTTTGCTTTGCAAGGGCAGCAGATACTTTGAAGGAGACTTTTTCTGTGTGCAGCTTAGGTCAGTCATGCTAAGAGCTTTCAGGAAAGCATCTGATTGAATGGGTGGAGCAAAGTTCAGTGTTACAGGATAAACGTTGCAATGGCAGCACTGGGAAAGCCTTGGACTGCCATTGTCACTTGTTAGATCTGTTTATATTAGCACCAACTATCTATACAAGATTTCAAGTTTTTCCATGTCCTACACTTCAGGTTTTAAGAAAAAGCAATGTCAAATTGTCCCCTGCATCAGAAATAGGCTGATTTTTATCATCAACTGTGCAACTTGGTTTCTGGCTGTGACCGAAAACCACAAATAGCTGGAGAATATCATCTGATGGATATTCTCCTAACTGCAGGGCACTTGGTTTGCAATGAAGGCAAGTGAAAATGTATTAGGTTCAGGAGCCTTAAGCCCTGGCCGCCTGACTGCTTACCAGAATCACAGTAGGTAGTGTAGTTCCTTAGTTCCTGAAAAGAATTGTGACATAGTGCCAGTTTGGTGCACTGGTCAGAATGTGGGACTGGAACTGAGGAGATTCGGTTCCTCTCAGCCATGAGACATTGGGCCAGTCACAGACTCTCAGCCTAACCTACCTCACTGGATTGTTGTTGTGAGAGTAAAATGGAGAGGAGGACAACCTTGTAAATTCCATGGGTTCCTTACCAGAACCCAATAAGGGTAGGGCATAAACATAATGTAATATATGAAGAACAAAATATTTCCCTTGTTCAAATGGAAGCTGTATATTAATGGTGAAAGAATGATTAAACACATTTTCCCCAAGTCTTTCTACTGCAGTGACCAGGTTGCGCTAGGGTGATCTGGTGCCCTCAGAATATGCGAGGATATTTACTGCAGCTCCCAGCTTTCCCGCTGAGTTGTGTGCAGTGACTTTGAACGCTGGAAGTTACACTAAATAACACTTTCTGAGTGTTAGCTAGCATTATTCTTACAGCCATCAGTCAATGTGTGGCATTGTTGGCATTTTATTTATTGTTTTAGATCTGTATACTGCTTACTGATAAATGCCCTCTTGGGTCAATTTACAATATTAAAACCCAACTGTAAATAACAAAAATCAGTAAGTGAAAATAAAAATACAACAATACAGGTATCAAAATACAACATCAAACATTCAACAGCGATAAATATTTGACACATTGAGGAGCCACAGCAAAATTAATAAAAGTGCCCGATTAAAGGTCCAGTGCCTGCTTAAAGTGGACAAGCTAACCTTCTGTCTAAATATATACAGGGAAGATGCCAGGCAGATATTTCTGAGAAGGCCCTTCCATAGATGGGGTCCAATATAGGGAATGCTCTTTTCCTGGCATCCTCCCATCACAGTGTTTTGGATGGCTGTACACATCTTAGCAACTGTGCAGCAACTTGTGGGAGAAGATACTCTTTCAGGTATCCTAATGTAAGCCCAACCTACCAGAGAAAGAACATTGGCTTGACTAGATTATAACTCAGTGCAAGTACAACATTACTGATCTTTGAACCATACTATATACATGTTTATGTATATAATAATACTATATTTATTTATTTACTTATATATTTACAGCCAGTTGTAACATATGGCTGTGAGAGTTGGACCATAAGGAAGGCTGAGCCCCGAAGAATTGAGGCTTTTCAACTGTGGGGTTGGAGAAGACTCCTGAGAGTCCCTTGGTTTGCAAAGAAATCTAATCAGTCAATCCTAAAGGAAATCAATCCAGACTGTCTTTTAGAAGGCCAGATACTGCAGATGAAGCTCAAATACTTTGGCCACCTAATGAGAAGGAAGGACTCATTGAAAAAGACCCTGATGCTGGGAACAATTGAAGGCAAAAGGAAAAGGAATGGCAAAGGTTGAGGTGGCTGGATGGGGTCACTGGGGAAGTGGATGTGGGGTTCGGTGGACTCCAGGGGATGGTGGACAGGAGAGCCTGGAGGAATATTGTCCATGGGATTGGCAAAGAGTCGGACATGATTTTGCAACTAAACAACAACAATATACATGTTTGCATTGTGACTAGTTCTGGATATCTTCAAATAGAGTTTCTTGTAGGATTTTATATAACCGTTTCAGTGTTTAGTTTCGAGCTTCCCTTCTAAGGGCATTCCTATTTAGTGTAAATTAAATTTTTTTCAATAGTGAAACAAAAACTACAGCAGGTAAAACTAAGCCATGGAAAGGAGGAGAATCTACATGGGAGACAGAAGCCAGGGGAATATGCTGACCCCCTAAAATAGTTAGGAAGTGTTGCAGTATCACCAGGCCAGAGTAAGCAAATGTTCAGAAGAGTGCTTTCTAGACTCTCCTTTTGCTAAATTGCAGAAAGCAAGCTATGATTTTCTTTTGCGAATGTCACAGTGGTACTTCACAATTCACTACAGAAAGTAATTGGCCCTCTTAGGTGTACATTTATACTATTGATCTTGCTATGCCTATTCATTACCAGAGTCAGGAGTGGGTCACACCCATGCTGTTTTGAATATTACTCATTTTATTGGATTTTGTATTCACTTGTGCTCTGCACCATACTGTGAAAAACTTTTAGGAAATACTTGCATCGTTTGACCTTTTGGCCAGCCTTTGAAATGAAAAAATAAATCATTATTCTTTCTGTACTCAAGAGTAATTTGTATATATCTACCCACCTTGTGTATCTAATGAAATGGGCTTTGTCCCATGGAAAATTGTGCTGCATTAAATTCTTCAATAAATTCTTATTTTCAGTAAATAAAAAGGCTTCAGGGTAATATAGTAGCTTGTTCCTGCTGCAATAGGACTAGCATGACTGCCCCTTCTGAAAGGTGTGTTTGGTGTAAAATTCAGCAATAACAGATGTAGGACAAGAAAAGTATAAGGAAATATATGCAGATCTTCAGCTGTACATTTCTGTTTAAAAAAATGGAGAGTTGGCAGAGTTTTAGAAAGTATGGTTGTTCTTTTGACAGGGATTAGAAGATGTGCTTGTGAGAAGTGGAGGCCTCATGATCTTTGCTTTTCATGCAACAGGGAAAGTGAGGAAAAAGTGGCACTGGGAAAGATGAGATGGGCTAAAAACCCCAGGGCGCTCAGGCTGCAAGGGAGAAAAAGAAGGAAGCTGCCCCTTTATGTGAGCGATGACCCTGTGTGGCTTCGGATTGACTTGACAGTTCTCTATTTGAGGGATCTGTGCTTGCAGGGAGGCTGGCACCTTGTTTCTCCCTTGACAGCTTTCCATTCAGCAACAGTCAAATTACTGTAAACTAACAAAATAACCAATCTGGGAGCTCTCTTCATCAATGTCTATGGTTGGCGCCTGCCGCACTTTGATAGCAGACAATTTACTAGGACACAACCCAGTTATGTTTTCCCATTTCGGCTCTTGAGAGGCGTGCATTTGGGAAATTTGTTTGCAAAAATATTAAAAATGCCAAAACACATGCGCATTCCACTGTGCAAAAATGTTTTAAGAAGAGTTTTAAAAACCACTGATAACCCATCAATGCTGTCACTTGGGCAGTTTGGAGAGGCTGTTTTGATTGTCACTTTGGAAGCTAAGAAAAGCAATCTCTGAAGGGAGCAAAAAAGGTGCGGAGAATGCAGAAGGGGCTGCAACTGCATCAGGGGGCACTGGGTGAGGGATCGCCATCCCAAAGTGCTGCTTGGGCACTTCTAGGGCAGCACTCACGGGTGGTGGCTCAGGCAAGTGCTGCAAAGGTGGTGGTTTGTTTCTGTTTTAGCCCCTCTTGTCAAGCACCGCACTCACCGCTTCACTGGATCCACAGTGTGGGGGGACAAGGGTCAGTCACCCAGGTTCAGATGACACAACAATATATTGTGGGTATAAAAACGCTTACAAAAAGCCATGGACTGGCAGACAGGGTGGCTTGTTGCCCACAAACAAGTCCCCTTGTAAAAAATGGTCCAGATTCATATGACAGCACCATACAATGGCTGCCTACTAGTAACTGCAGGTTCTGTGTGGGTTAAGTACCCCAAACACCCACCCTAGATAGCTTGTGGGTATATGTGAAGCTGCAGTGAGGGCAAGTAGAGAACTCAAACAGCATCTGCGGGGATGGTTAATAAGCCACCATTGGTTAGCCACCAATGATTGTGCAAAACTGGTCACCGTTTCAGCAGTCAGTTTGGTATAGTATATGGGTGCGTACAGACTCAGAACAGTTCTGGTCAAGATTTAAAATACTGCTGAGTTGCAGTTGTGATTGTTAACCTACAGTATATTACCTATCATATTTCTTTCTGAGGGACTTGAAATTCTTAAAGGTTCCCTGAATAATCATGGGAGGATCTTCAGTAGTATTTGCTCGCTCGCACGCTCTCTCTCTCTGTCTCTCTGTGTGGGGGGGGGGGGGAGAGAGAGAGAGATGCAGAAGTAAGAAGAAATACATATTTTTTGCTTAGATTGGCTTTACGCGAGAAGGAGAAGCTCTGTTCCTACAAGGATGTTGGTTTTATGCCAACTTCAGTGGATAACACAAGTTTTGCTTGCAAAACCATGCTTTGCATATCCATTGGTTTAGAAGGACTTCTCCTAAATTTAGGACAGTTGAAAATATTTCCAGTACGGTTTAGATAAATACCCTAGAATTAGCACAAAATCAGCTTTCTGGGTAGAAAAAGAGATACACCTGTTTTTGATGACTGTTACATCATTTCTTCTCTGTAGTAATAATAATAATAATAGTATATGTAATACTTTTTTTAATGTGGAAGTGCCTACTACTTTTTGCTGAGTGGAAAGATACTTATCGGTCTCCACCTGTATTACATCTTTTCAAGAAAAACCACTCAAATCTGCTTGAACTGCTCTTAATACACTTGTGTTCTTTTTGTTGCACAACTTCTTTCTCCGCAGCTAGATCAGCAGGTGATTTGAGTTAGATAAATAATTTCCATAATGCTTATTTGTGGTGATGTCTAGCAGGAGTTGACATAGTTTGGCATTGCATAACTGCATCTTTGCATATATCAGGGACTTTCTGGCATAAGTGGATGGGGGCTGTATTCTTCATGAAGTTAACTCTGCCTCTCATTGTGAAACCCTTATTGAGCTCCATAACAGTGTAGTACCAGCCTGTAGCCTATAATGTACTTTACACCCATTGCCTAGTCTGAGAGTTAGGAAGGTGCCATTTCTTTTCAGGACATGTAATCTATGATGCAATTTTATACTTTATAAATATGTAAGTCAGTGTGAGTCATGGAGTCTTAACTTTCTCTTTAATTCAACTTGTGTGTTCTACTCTACTAATCCTAACACCTGTTCACGGATGACAGCTGTGAACTTTTTTCTTTTTTTATTGCTATGTGAAGAAGGAATAGTGGATTGTTACTAGAATAATGGTAAATGGTTGGGGCCTGCTTTCATCCAAAAAACAGCAGTTCTGATCCCTTTTAGTTTCTGTAAGAAAGCTTTAGGCACATGCCGTTCCCCACTGAAATCAGTGGGATGTTGGAGTACTCAACTTGGTAGGACCTATTGTACTTATATAATTAATACATATGGAAAATAGCACCATACACTAAATAAACACATTGCATCCTTGTGTAAAGATCCAGGTGTTCATTTTCTTTCTCTTTCCCATAAGACTACTTGTTCTTAAAGTTATGCTTGTATTTCATAAAATTCTTTCCAGCTATGTCTTTGGCATTAGCTTTTTCACAGAATAGCTGGCACTGAGCAAGGTAATCCATGGGAAGTTGATGCTTCTCAAATGGATTCAAGATTTGGAACTGAGGAAATAAGTCGTAGCACTAACTAAATAACTTGTACTTTTCAAACTTTTGTGTTTGCTTATTTTATACATTTTGTATAAAGAAAATACTTGGCTAATCAGTAATTGTTTTGGTTGGTTCTTGAATAACTACTGGGAGGGGAGTGAACAAGAAATGATTGCTGAATTATCCAGCTTCAGATGCATTTATCATTGAGCTGCATCAACGTAATTATTAATTGTTCTTAATAATACAACATTAGCTTATCATTTTCTAAAGCAAATTTATTCTAACAACCCATATGCTAAAACTTCATAGTAAAAAAATAAATACAAATAGTATGAAGAAATCATTAAAATTATCCACTGTGAGCCCCAGCACAGGGAATAGGCAGAATATAAATACATAAAACAACAACAATAAAATATTTATTAAAACAATAAATATTAGCATCTTTGATATCTGACTGAAAGCATTCCGAAGAACAGAAAATAAGAGTGCTATTCTTACTTTTTTTCCTTTAAGCAATCCTTTCTGGATAAGTCATGTTTTTAAAGAGTCAGTTCATATTAGAATAGAGCCTCAGCAGTGCACAAGTAATTAAACTATGTTCCTATTCTAATTGGGTTAACTTAATAAGTACTGTAACCTTAAAGAAATTATTTTGGGTTATGGTGTTGGAATCTTTTTCATTTCCTTTTCTTATTTAAGGAACTCAAGTATTTTCAGTCCAGTTTCTGAGGACACTTCAGAATTCTGGTAACTCTTTATTAAAAGCAAAGAAATATCCATTATCCTTAGGAGATTTACTTTAGCTGATTAGATACGTGACGCTGATGCCTGGAAGGCTTCCACATTGTAAACCGAAGAGGCTGCTCAGGCCGAGGACTACCCAGTCCCCTCACATGTCCTATCAAAAGTAGTTATTCCAGTGTGCAGAAAAGCTTCAGGTGACCAACCAGATGCATGCCAGATCTGTTGTTACAAGAACTAGTCCCTGGCCTTTCTTTTCCGTTCAGGAAACTGTTTTTAAAATGTGGGTACAAAAACCGTAATGAGACAGATTGGGAGGTGCATTTTACCCTGAAGTTTTGTGTAATAGAAGTGGAACTAAATCCAGGTGTGCCGTTCCGCTTGTAGTTCTTCCATAGGCAGAAGGGTGAAAAGAGTACAGGTCCTTGGAACTGTATGTAGCATGGGCTGTATGAAGTCAGGACGCACCTTTATCTTAGTAGCAACTGTGCGCCCCTCTAGCTCAGTATTGCCTAGTCTGGCTGGCATTGATTCCCCAGGAGAAACTGGAATTGCCATTACCTGTTTGCTGGGGGCTTTTTTGTTAGTTTCTGTTTTTTAATTAGAACCGCTGGAGATTAAACAGTGGGATCTTCTGTATGCAAAGCTTGTGTTCTGCCACTAAGTAACAATTCATCTTGCTACGTGACCATTTTAAGTACTGAAGAACAGAGCTGGTGACTATTTTCCTTCAACTCATAGTTCTTTGGATCCCACCCAATGACCAGAGAATGGTAGTGTCATATCCATACACTGAATCATGTGTTCTCACAAAGTACAGTATTCTCAAAATAACTACAGTATGCTTTGATGATTCTCGCCAGACTGCATCTTCTGTTTGTTGGAAATTTGACGTTGGAACCTTTTTCCCCCCATAACAAAAACTATTGGATTACCCACTATAAATTTGAAACAGATTCTATAGCCATGATTAGGAAATGCACTTTGATGTGTGTATTCAGAATGTCCTAGAGATGCCACAGGGATAATTCTCCTAATTCCCTATTCTTTTAGAGTATCACAATGCACTTCCCATATTGAAACAACTAAGTTTAACTATGACCAAAAATAGCAATTCAAGGCTAACAGAATGCACAGGGCTGCACTTCCAGTTGGATTCTGAAGTACACAGGCAGATGCCCAATCTCCTCGAAGGAAATAAACATTTCCTGATTTCTAAGGCATTTATTTCTTTTCCTCTTATGTTCATACAGCCTTCGTTTCCTATGCCAGAATTACTGTGCAGCTTTGGTAGCAAGAATTGCTTACATACATCTTAAAATTTAGACCCAGGGATAAGTCAGCAGCAGAAATCCTAACAACAGTGCTGTTCCATGAATTATTGTGTGCAAGAACTAGCAGAAAAGTGGCAATGTGCAAGTGATCTTGTGAGCGAATGAGGACCAAAACAGTTATCCTTTTCTGCATTCATACGTATGTGCAAGGTTTTTGTGCTCATTTAAAAATAGCCCTTTAGTGCATGTAGCTGCATCCTTCTGCTTGCACAAGAGGATCTCTGCATCTGGAAGACATCTTCCACTCACAGAACAGCTTTATTTATACTTTGCCCTACAGTATTCTGTGAGAAACATGAAACTCCAAAGGAGTTCTTCCATTTGTATGACTTCTTGTGCAAGAGAATATAACACTGTGCAAGTTCTGGTGCAAATCTTTGCATGGGAATGTGCTATTTCCTATCTTGGTTCCCCTCATAGGTCTTTGGATCCAATGCATTCTCAAATAGTCTATCCTACCTACTCCTTCCAGGATAACATTTTACAGATTTTGCATCCGTATATGATGGATCTACCAGTATGAGTCACTAGACACACTACACAGAAAGTAAAGATAAGCTTTCTCTTGGGTACCTCTTTAAAGCATGCAGGTAGATTTCCAGTTTACAGAAAAGCCAGAGTAAATGGCAATGCTTAAATGCAATTTGAAACACGTAAAATGAACATTATTTAATTTTGCCTGTGGAAACAACTTGTTTAAATGAAACTCTCTTCAGGTCTCTGAGAACAGTCATTTCATAGCTGCACACAGCATACATGGACAGACACTTCAGAATAGAGTTCTGTCATTTGCCCCCCAAATGCTGCTGGCCAGCGAATGACACAGACATTCCCATTGGTGGAGGGCACCCCTTCACTTCCCCACATTCTCACACATACCATGCAACCTTTTCTGTCCTTTGAGGGGAGCGAGTGGCTGACCGTCGACTGACTTTGACTGGGTTCGCAGGACATAGCCTGGTGATGCTGTCTCCCATACTAGGTTGTCATGTCACCCAAGCACAGAGTGCTTTCCATGGGGTGGCTTCTTTTGGGGCACCGTGGCAACAGTGGCTTGTCATTGGACAGTAACAAACCACTCAGCAAGAGCAGCAAAACCTCCTCCTGGGTCCTTGTGACCTTGCCTACGCCACTGCCAATTACAATCCCTCCGTTAATGCCCATGTTGCACTTCAGAGTGACCATTACTGTAGCTTGCTATCTTTTTTAATAGTTACTTTTATAGTTCTGGAAGTGTGCACAAACATCTTCATGATTTCTTTTAGTCTTTAGAAGTGGGCAACCACTCACTCACAGCTGTCTACTATATGGAGTCTTGCCTGACCAATATCATTACAAATCTCAGCTCTCAAAAGGAGTGAAGTATGGTCACTAATATAGATGGTGAGGCTGCTTATAGACTAATTTATGCACTGTTGTCAAGCTGTTAATTGAAAACAATTTACTGCTTCTTTTGTAGCAGAGGGGGGGGATCCTAAATGACTATTCTAAAACAAAAACTCTGAGGAAGTGGCTGATTGAGATACAGCAAATGGAACCACTTGGCTGGGATTAAGTCCTGTTGGTAGGGAGGGGTTGATAACTCCTCTTTCTGGAGTAGCTGAAGATGTCAGAAATATGGAGAACTGTCTGTGCAACTCTTGAAATGGAGAGGATTGCATTGTTAAGGGAAGATCTGGTTGCCACTCCCCCTTGGTGGACCCTCCTTTTTCCTTTTCCAGTGATTTTGAAATTGACATCTCAGAAGTTGTGTGTAAATTAGACTATATGTGCAATCCTATCGTACCAATTTCCTCCTATGTTACCAACTGTACTTCACTCCCCTTGACAAGTAGGTCATCCAGGAAATGACTATTTGTGTCAGACAGCCATAAGACTGTATCTCAGTAAATGAAATACCAGGACTTGGAAAGAGTGTGCACATTTGTCTCAACTTGTTCTACAAGGATACATCCTGTCTGCTGGGGTAGTTTCTGTGACTAACTGTCAATATTATTGCTTAAATACGAGAAAGCCAGGAATTCCAAAACCACCAGGAAATCTAGCATGCAAATTAAATAAATGCTTTCTTCCCTCTCTGATTGGCAGGCCAAAAACAGCTTAAGCCAGGACCACTGTGGCATCGCGGGTGCTGCAACACCTGCAGAAACCTCCAGCGACACCCAAGAAGGGATCACTTGAACTTCTTTTTTTATTTCTTTCCATTTTTAACAAATACATACATGGATTTCACCAAAAGTTAATCAACTAATCAAATATTTAGTCTTGCAAAGTTGGCTTCTATATGCTTTCCAGTCGTATATCAAGAGCACTATAGGGGCCTTAACAAGAATAATGCAAGGGAATTATAGGAAGTGGGTTTCCAGTTTTGTAATATTAGTCTTGTAATATCAGCTAAAGGACTGATACTACAAAAGGCATAAAGAATCCATTTTCCCCTTCCACTTATTAACTTCCATGAAGTATGTAAATAATTTAAAAGAGCATGTACATCAGTGTCTATTAAAAACTGAACCAGTACCTAATGTATCTATATAATGTATGCAATAATCATCACCCCAAAAGAAGCAAATATTGGACATTTCCAAAACCTATGTTTAAAAGAAGTCTTCATTGTATTGTACTGCCAACAATTAGCTGAATTAGCCAGTCTACTGATAAAGAGGCACTGTGGTATTAAGCAGACACTAATGTTTTTGCTGAATCAGATGCAGCCTAAAATCTATGAATGTGACAGGTGGACTCAAAAATGATGATTGGCATTTTGTGGTGGTGCCCACAGCAGTTTCTTGAATTTCCAGATGTATCCACATATGTATAAGGTTTGGCACTGCTGGCTTAATATGTGTCTTCAGGCTATCTGCTTTCTTTATCCATCCCACTGTGAGAACTGATTTCTGAGCTTTCCAGTACAGGAACCAGGATATCAGAGGAAAGAGTATAACACCTGTATGTAGTATGTTATTGTGCAAAGGACTTGAAAAATACTTGTATTGGTACGCCTTGCCTTATTGGGTAGCACTTGCTGAGTATTTTTGTTGTAAGAGAACATGAGGTGTACTTGGAGATGGAAAGCTGGAGCTGATCAAAAAAGGACCACACTCACAACAGTGACTTGGATGCAATTTAAAAGTCTTCCATGACATTGTACTTACATTTATGTAACTGCATAATTTTCTTCCAGAATAGAAAATAGTTTATACTGGTGTCCCTTTTTGTCATAGCATGTTCTCCTTAGCTGTAAGCTAAGTCTGTTTCTCTGTATTAAATTATTTAGTCTTTAGAAAGTTGGTTCTCTTGTCATCTGTGAGAATTTTGCACAATGACGATTGCTTTGGCATTGCAGTGCTAAACAAGACAAACCAACTGATAAGTGTGTGCATTGATTATAGAATGTTGAGGTTTAGACCCTTATACTGAAATCATTGCACTGGGTGGGCTTAAATTGCACTGGCATGCCTCATTGAGGTATTGCAAATGAGAAGAGCCCATGTATACTGCAAGAGATCTGTTTAGAGCAAAGATGTGAACCTCAGATCCATGGGCCAGATCCAGTCCACCTGGAGTCTCAGTTCCCAGTGAGACTTAGTGACTTCCCAATGGTCTTCATCTCCTTTTTGCATCTCTAAAAGGTCCAGTGGCAACTCGTAAGGTTTAGTTACTGGCAGTAAAAGGTTTAGGCTAAACTATGCTGGTAATTCACTTTGGGCCCACCGTTTTTGCCCCAGCCACCACCACTGGAATGTGGCTCCTGAGTGCTTCTCCGAACTGAAATGCAGCCCTTGGGCTGAAAGGGATTCAGCACCCCTTCTTTAGAAGAAAGCTGCAGTGATAATCACAAATGATTGTATTTTATCTATATCCAGTGTACTCCTGTCTTTATTGCTTTGCTAATTTGATGGTATAGAATAGATCTGCATCTGTTGTTTTTGGCCTGTTCTCACCATTGTTGTTGTGAAAGGAACTGGGATGTGAATCTTGCCCAGTGACTTCCCATTCACAGTTTTTTGTTAATCAAGAAAAACTAGTTGAACTTGTATTTCTTGTGTGTAATAAATGCATTCTGAGGCACTATGCTTATTAAAGGGTCTAATGTCAAGGCAAGCACCAATGTTTGTTAAAAGTGATATGGATTTGAAAATGACAGAGGTAGAGTTTTGTAGAAATAGTTGCATATGCTGCAGTTGTGTTGCATCCATTGGAAAAAATATGGTTATTTTCTCTTGCTCTTTTTATTGAAAGGAATAGAATATATAGGATATATAGGATTTTCACAAAAATAATATTTTTAAAAAAATATTTGTAAATATCTGGGTGTTGCTTACCCTTCAATATCCACTAAGCTGGGAATAAGCTGCACAGATTTCAGGGGGTCTTTTCTGAATAGATTTCACCGTAAATTTACACAAGTACTTTACACATGTCCACCTTCTGCTAAATTTGCCTCTCTTTTCCTTCCTTCCCCTGCTTTCAAATTTAGATGGTAGAGACTTGGGATCTTTTGCTGATGCTTTCTGTGACGTGCCACGTACATTGGTGCTGTATAAATGAATGATCGTAATATAAATGCTTATTTCCTATTAGGCTGGTCCATGGCCAGTTTGTTGTATCTTAATAAAATGGCTTCAAGGCTGTAATGCTTATGGTGGACACGTCCCATTGCACAAGAGTACTGGTGCAATAATCAAGAATGGAATTTGTAGAATATCTACTTTTATATGGATTCAGATTCTCCTGTATTCATGCCATCTTAAACAATTATATGAAGAAGCATGGCATAGAATCATTTATAATCATGGCAGTAAGAATTTTATTCTTGAAATACTAGAGGCTGGAAGAAATATAAATGTAAGATAATGGGAATGAATATGTGGCTTTTGTTAAAATCAGTGCATTGTATACAAACCAAAGGAGGAAGACAACTTCAGTGCCCTTTTAAAAAACTGATAACCCATTATTCATTTTTGGAGAATGAATGTGCTGGGCATAGGTTTGGTTTATGTTTATGATCCTAAAACTTTTTACCTTCTTTCTTGAGCAATGTGATTTTACCCAGAATGAGCGTTGGTAGCTTGTGAGGTTGTGCAGCAAGCAGGAATCTGCCAGTATCCCCCTCCTTCCTTGGAACCAGTCGCCCAGGTGCATTGCTCCTTGGCCGTGCATTTGGGTGCGACATCACTTGAAACTGGATCTTGACTGTTTCCTTTCAGTTGACAGTACTTCTTGCTGGAAGACTTTTTATAAAGCACCATTTTGTTAACAACGTTAACATGGAAGAAGGATTAGTTATATGGGTGATAAGGAGAAGTAACTGATGATGCAATTTCTTGCTCTGTCGTTTTCACTCTCCCTGTCTATAGAAATGTGTTTTAGCTTTGCTCTTTCATCTCTAGTGGCTTTCCTTCATTTCCAGATTATTCAGAGTCAATTGCAGAAGGACTGAAATGTGTTAAAAGACATTTCTAAATGTTGTTATTACAGCATAACTTAAAAGCAAGAGAATGTTAATTACATTAAAAGCAGTTTCTCCTATGAGCAGACATGTTAAGGAATATATAATGTCTTGTTGTTACATTTGTCAGCTTGCCAAGATGGAGGCTTCCATAGAATAATTTAGTGTTCCATCCAGGAGAACTTCACCAAACTAACTTCTAACAGTTGTCTTTATTTGTGGACAATTTGTGTCACTTGTACGATGTTGCTTTCTTGTCAAAAGATCTTTGTAATGGCACTTGACAGTTGGGGAAATCAGAAAGTTAGCCAAAGTAAGTGTGTAGACTTGTAGGGTTGAAAGATACAATGAGACAGTGAACTTGCTTTCCATTTTGGAGGAGTGTCAAGACCCCTCTTTTTAACGTAGCTTTTTTTAAGCACTGCTGGTTTTTAAGGTTGCTTAAAATGTATGCATATTTGATTATGGTTTTTATTTTCTGACTTTGCTGTTTTTGGCTTCAGAAAGAGGGACAGAAATGTATCAATATATGCACAGTAATAGGGAATGGCAAAAAGGCAGTGAAAGTCTTTAGCCAGTAAAAACCTTACACTGGTGTTGCACATCACACCCATTTGCCACACTTCCAAGCAGTCTTTCACAATGTGTTTGAGTGAATAGATGAAAAAAGAGGGAATTCTTGTTGTTGTTGTTGTTGTTGTTTTCCTCTACAATAACTTGTAGGAATTTAAACCCTAACTTCTGTGAGAATGATAGTAGGTAGTGTTAGGGAAGCCAACATTATCCTCCTTTGTTACTCACGTGGCAGAGATTGAGGTAGTGCTCATCGAGAAAGTTTATGTTAACCGTACAGTTCCAAAGAGCAAATTATGCACAGTAAAACGGAAAAGACCACTGAGAAGCAGCAAGATGGGAAAGCGTTGATTTGACATTACCAGCTGGTGCCATGTGGTGTTTTTGTGAGGCAGGCAGGACAGCAGTGCGCAGGCTTACAACTGCTGGTGAACCATCAAGGCAGTCATGTTAGGGTTTTGTTGGACAGTCAGCAGCCAAGCTCCATACTGCAGTGTCCTGCATTCAGTGCTGCTACCCAGTAATAAAGGCATGGAAAATTTCCTGCCACTCCCCTCTTAGGAATTTTTCTCTATTTCTTTGTACCATGCTACCTCTCTGGACACTGTTGGGTAGAGAAACTGAGAAATCCAAGGGTAGCTTGTGCCCATAGCCCTTTTGCTAACTTTATACAGTCAGTTTATCCTTAAATCAGGTAATTTATAGCCTCCTTTATTTATTTTCCCATTCTCTGTATCTCACCATTTCTCTTTCCAGCCTTCCCCCATCCCATCCCACATGGGGGTAACATTGCCATCAGCAGCCAAGCTTGCTTTGTCATGGAGTCTTTCAGTGGCAGTCTTCTGCCATTTCTATGCTTCCCTCTCCTTATCAGCCAGATGCTTCTTCCCCCAGTCTCTGCCTTTCTATGACCTTTCTAATTAAATATGTTGACATAAGTAAGTAATCCATGGGCATAACTATACTCACCATTTTTCTTTTTTGTAACACATGTTCCTGAAAGAAAATCTGTGGACAGGTTACTTGGAAGTTCGAGACCCACCACCTGGTATCAGTGCTGTTCCTGAATATTACAATCTACTAGGATTGAATTTACCACCTGGATCTCAGAAAGGGCTAATACCTCTCTGAGGGAGGGCATAGGTTCCATTTAAAGAGACAGGAACTAATCCTGTCCCTGCCCCCACCCCCCAAAAAAGGTCACATTTGGGTTACTTGATTAGATAATTACCACCCAGTAGCTAATATATTGGCCTTATGTAAATCACTAGAAAATGTGCTGGCTTCTCAGCTCCAGGTGGTATTAGAGTATACCAATAGTTTTAATCTCTTCCAGTCTGGTTTCTATTCTGCTTTTGGGATAAAAACAGCTTGGCTGCCCTGATATATGGCTTAAACTAGGGAATGGACTAAGTGAAATTCCAGTGTGTTGCTTCTATCACTTTTGGCAGCTTTCAGTACCATCCGCCGTTGATGCTCCTGAGTTGCCTAGTCAAGTAGGACTGAAGTGAAGCATATTAAAATAACAAAAGTGCTTTAGCCGTAATACAGGGGCCTTGCTTCAGCTGATCCAGCATGCAGCCACTGGGCTTCTTATGGAGTCTAAGCAGCTAGAGCATAGAAAGCAGATTCTGTATCAGCTGCACTAGTTCCCAGTGCATTTCTGAGACCAGTTTAAAAGTGCCAATAATCTACCTTGAAAGCCATGGATGGCTTAAGATCAGGTTGGTTTGAGGACTGGTTGCACTAGTATGAACCTGGCTGGCTATTTGATGTCCTGTTAATCTAGACATAAAGAGGAATTGTAGGCTTTGTTGTACCCTCTCAGCACTTAATTTGCAACTTGCCTACAAAAACCCTGTGAAATATAGCATGGAAGTCTAGAAAAGAACTGGATGAGCACAAACAGTCCTCGTAACTCCACTGGGAAGCTCAGTTATCAGCTCTCAAAACACTGACAACTTTGGGTACAAGAACCTAAACAGCAGGAAATACAAGCATGCATAGAAGACTAGATGAGGCAAATTGGGTATGCTTCCAGGGAATAGCCCAAGGGGTTCAGGATGCTTTCAGCTAGGCAAGTCCAAGCCAGACTGATACCTGTATCATTGGAAGCTGCTTTATGTCAAGTCAGAGTATTGGTCCTTCTTACTTGACGCTGTCTGAGATTCTCTTCATGGTTTCAGTCATAGATCTTTCTCATCCCTACCTGGAGATGCCTGGCTGGTCTTTGTGAAGCACCTTTTAGTTCTCGCAAAATCACCAGGGGATCAGTGAAATTAGGTTATACACCAGGGGTCCTCAAACGTTTTGACCAGGGGGCCAGTGGAAAGCTGCCGGTGCTGGGCGCAGGCTGGAAAGGTGGGGCCTGGTTGTGCACGCGGGGCGGGAGCGTGCTGGGGTGGGGCAGTGCGCGAGGCGAGGTACGTGCGGCAAGGCGAGGCGGGGGCAGGCATGCGCCGCGAGGCAGGCACACGAGGCAGCGGCTTGCTCGCTTGGAAATCGCTTTCTCCGAGTGAGCACACCGCTGCCTCCCGCATGTGGGGTGAGGTGGGTGGCTGTGGGTGCGTGTGTGGGTGCGCGTGCGGTGGGTCCAAATGGACATGGCGGGCTGGATAAATCGGCATGGCGAGCCAGATCCGGCCCCTGGGCCGTAATTTGAGGACCCATGTTAATACACAGACGCACGCACACATACCCTGTCTGGAAACCTAGAGCTGTATAAAGTCTGAAAATTGATGGGGAAAAGTTTTTCTAACTTTATAATTCCACAGATAAAATTTAAGGTCAAAATCAGGTTAAGGACAAGACCCATTTTTATCTACTTACTGTGTGTCAGTTCCAGAAGCCTGATCTGTTTCACCTATTAGGGAGAAGCAGCGATACAGGATTCCTGTTAAGCATTCAGAATTAATTCTGTCCTTTCTTTGCTTGCTTGCTTGCTTGCTTGCTTGCTTGCTTGCTTGCTTGCTTGCTTGCTTGCTTGCTTGCTTGCTGCTGCTGCTGCTGCTGCTGCTGCTGCTGCTGCTGCTGCTGCTGCTGCAATCTAGCTCTCTTAGAGATGAAAAGAACGGGCAGGAGATGATGGCTCAGGGTAGCTAGCATTGGTGCAGCATTTTGTAATCTCAAGCAAGTCATGTTGTTGAATACAAAGTATGCTGAACTGTCCAGCTCTGCTGCCTTGGCTTCAGTGCAGGATGCTACCCCAGACACAGCTGTGCAAAGCTCCAGTGGCTGGAGCCAGAGCTAGGACTGGGCTACAGTTCAAGTCAGCCTTGTCCTCTTTTGAGGAGCAGGAGGAGTTACAGGCTGAGTTCATGCGTTTCACCAGTGCAACCTTACACAGTAGTATTGAATTTTCATTCTTGGTACTGGAGTTTGTGAGCATAACTTCTGACTTCTTCCTTTCTTAAAAACATGTTTTAGATATGGGAAAATTGTATCCACGAAAGCTATTTTGGATAAAACAACAAACAAATGCAAAGGTGAGTTCATTGTTCATTCTTTTTTCAACTTTGGTTTTGAAATGACTTATGATTGTCTTTTTAAAAAGTTAATTGGTGTTGCATTACATGGGAGCATTTGTCCTTAGGAAAGTTGGAGCGGACCCAGCATTTAAAAGTGTGCCAAAACTTCTGATGACTCCAGTCAAATTTAACATGCATGGCACTGTTTGGCATTTAGCCTCTGCTTCAAAGAAGAAAGGGGAATTTGAAAATGGTATTTCCTTGCCTGCTGAGATGAGAAGTCTTTACAAAAGACTATTTGACTGCACAGAGTATCTGAAAAGATTACATATTGTGTAAATTGGCTTTATTAATTAGAATGGACTAGTGTTAAGCAGTTCTTAATTGCATGTTCCAGTCCTCTAATTGTGTTTGTGTTCTGTTCCTTTTTGAATATAATAGAGAGAGGAGAAAGGGGTTTCATTTTCACTGACATAATTATAGCTAGAAAAAATAATAAACTTGTTTCTGAGACACTGGGTGCATTAATTTAGTTTATTGACCTTCATCATTCATTGTAATTATGATTAGATCATTTCCTAACATAATGAGTAGTAGGTAGAGCAGAGTGGCAAACACTGACATATCAGGTTTCAGCCTTTCTTTCCAAATGAGGAAGATGCTTTCTAAGCAAAGAAGAAACACCCACTAACTTAGCAATATTAACATTGACTCCCTCCGAGAACAGGGACCAAGTTGACAACTAAGAACAAAATAAGTTTAAGCTCCTGATTAATTAAATCCAAATGTTTTATTCAGAGGCTGTATTTTTTCTAGGGCATAGAAAGACAATATTAATCTCAAAGCAGAGATACTACTAATCTAAAATGCATATTTGTCAATAGTATATTTATGCCAAAGTTATAGTCTTACTTAAATATGATGTCTCTCTCTCTCTCTCTCTCTCACTCTCACTCTCACTCTCACTCTCACTCTCACTCTCACTCTGTGTGTGTATGTGTGTGTGTGAATAAATAGAGGGTACTTCAACTAAGTTGAATTTATTGGGACTTGATTCTGAGTAGGTATATAAAGAATTGCATTGTTATGATGCCATATGAGTTTAGAATCTTTTCTCCTATTTTTATCCTATTCCTGTTTGTAGTTTTTGTGTATGCCTCAGTTTGCAAGAGGTGAATTGGGGGAGTATTTGTACAAATCCCTTGCAAGAGTGAACTATTTTAAGTGTTCAGTAAAATATAGGAACGTCTTTGAAAAAATTAGGGAAACACATTTGTCAACTCTCATTCCCCTTACAGAGGAAATTCATCATCTGCAGCAATGCATGTCATTTGCTTTGCACTGAGATTTATATTGGAAATATTATAAATCAGAGCCCTATTTTAATCTAAATAATTTGTCATCTATTACAAAACATAATTTGCATCTTATCAGGACCATCAGGCTGCTTCTTACATTCTAATGTCTCAGCCTGAAGCATACTATACTATTTCATATGATACTTTAAAAAAGAGGCTACTTTATATGTTCCTCTAGAATAGTGAAAAGTTCTCAAGCTTCTTAAACTCCTTTGAAATCCGTGCATTATACTTGTCTATTATGGTATGCAGATCAATAGCATGAAGTGACTTGAAGTGAAAGGTGAAGCATACTATGCTCTAGACTAGAATATGGCAGTGATGTAGGGCAGAAAAATTTCCACTGCTACTTTTTTCCATGGAAAATTTTCTATTTCTATAAATCCATGCAATCATAAAAATTAGAGACATTCAGAGCTGACCCTCCACAAATGGAATGGCTCTTTGTACTGGCAGAAGCATCCAGGATACAATGAAAATCTGTGGAATTCTGTAGTCTCTTGGTAGATGCAGACAAAGACTTCTGGCACCCACTCTCCAGAACTGTCCAGAGCAGGTTTTCAGGGGCAAAGGAGACTGCAAAGAGGAGGGTGAGTTGGTAAAAACTCACCTGATCCTCTTCACCTCCAATGAGATCATCCAGTTCTGCTCCATGCAAATCTGAATCCAAACTATCATCACTAAATACAATACCAGGTAACAATTCCTAGAAAGTAAATGTAGATAAATCATACATAGTTCTTTAGCTAGGTACAGTTAGGATCTTGATGTCCTTCCGGGCCTTTACTTGCTTCAGAAAATAATATAAAGTGATATATTTAAATCTAATCTATACAAATATTATAATAAAAAGATTTCCAACGAATTTGTTTGGACATCATGTTTAATGCATATTAATCGTATTTTATTCCATCCACCTACCCCCTTCAAATATCTCCATTCAAATACTGTTGATAAATTTTTGAGATCTTATTTATAGAATGTAAAATGGCTACAGCATACCTTTTTGTTAAATAGGTATGCCTCATGAGTTCCCAATGGATTGAGGACCCTTCAAACTTTTTCAGGAAAAAAAATGATTAAGATATCTCTGAATAGCCATCGAGAAGAACTGGTTATTACTTCTGTGGGCAATTCCTCAGAATGCAAGCAGAGGAAATAGAAAATGCACTAGACCTTCCATACCCTTAATGTAGTGTACAGAAAAGGTTGTGAAGTGGCTTATTTAAATTAACGTATGTGTGCCATCTCATGATTAGTATCTTTAGTCAAGATCTCCAAGTTCCCATTTGGTGTGGTTATGAGGACAGTCTCCAGCCCCATCGGCAGCACGCACTCTTGTTGTCGTGTTCCAAAACTTGAAAAAGGCCCTTGGCAAAAATTAACATGATTTTTTCTGAATCAATGTGTTGATATATGTAGTGATACTGCAGTGCATGTAGGGATAGCAAGTAACATATAATAAATGACTTTTTGCCATTCCTTTCATGATGAGAGATCACTATTCATGGATGAATGTCCATTATATATTCAGTAGATAGGGAAAGAAAGAGCAAATACAAATAAAAATCAAGGCTGCAGACAGTAGTTTTATACACAGTAGTAAATGAGGAGTGTTTTTAAGCAGTTCTTTCATAAATGGAGTATGCTTCAGTATAGATATCCACAAACTAAAACAAAAGTGATCTCCAGCCTGGTATAAGACTGAGGACTGCACTGTTATTCAGTCAGCTATTAACTACCACGTTTTCTTAATACTGGGGTTCTGTTATGCATGAATGAACCACTGGCATGAGAACATGATGTTCAGATATAATGTTTCTGGCTTGATAAACTATGTTTCAATAAGATGAAAGCAAATGTCAGGTCCACACACATGTCCCATATCATTCCCCATCATATAATAATAGTTGTGCTTCAATTTCAGCAGCTTTAAAATACAGTTTCCCATGGCATCCAGGATTGAACCCCATGCTGTAATGTTGTTTTTCTGACCTGAAACTTCGTTATCAAACAGATATTGAATCATAGTTGGCTGCTTAGAATATAATAGAAAACGGCATTTCAAAGCAACCAGGACTGAAGAACCAAAGTCATTGCAAGTGAGGAAGAGGAAAGACAAGGAGGAAATGATCAGACCCAACACTTATTTTCAACTTATTAAACCTGTAACCATATATTCAAAAGATGCTGGTCCTTAACGCCATATCCCACATAAATGAATCTGAATGTGGAATACATTTAAGACCTATAGCAATTATTTCTGAAAAGACCATTTAAGCCTATAAAACAGATTTCTTAGGTGCATTAAGCTTACTTTAAAGAAAATGGGTAGGAGATGTAACAGTCAGCTTCACAACCTCACTTGAGGACAAAATGAAGCATGAACCTTCAGGTAGAATGGATGGAAAATGAATTTTTCAGTTTTTCTTGTTCAACAAGTAATTGATGTTTTAAATTTCAGGTTATGGTTTTGTAGACTTTGACAGTCCAGCTGCGGCTCAGAAAGCAGTATCTGCTCTGAAGGCTACTGGAGTTCAAGCACAGATGGCAAAGGTAAGATAAATGCTTTTTTGACCACTGAAAAGGTAACTGCAAGTAAAGCAAAAATATCCCTTATGGAGAAGGTAAGAAGAGGTTCCTCCTCCATTTGCTCCATCAAGTCACCTCCAACTTATGGTGACCTTATAAATGAGAGCCGTCCAAAATGTCCTGTCTGTCACAGTCCTGCTCAGCTTTCGCAAAATCAAGGCTATGGCTTCCTTTATGGAGTTGATTTATCTCATATTTGGCCTTCCCTTTCTTCTTCTACCTTTGTCTTTATCTAGCATTATTGTTTTCTCCAGTGAGTTTTGCCTTCTCATGATGCGCCTGACCAGGGTAGGAACTGATCAGGCACATAGTACATAAATGGACTATAGTCGAAAAGCATAAAGGGTTAAATCCCTGTTTCCGTATAAGGATCCTAATCCAGATCAGGCCTCCCATGCTATAACATAGCCATTTGCTTACATATTCAAGGTAATGTTGAGTTTGGCTCTAAGAAAGGCCCATTCAAGTCATGCAGCTGGCAGAGGTTCTTCTGCCTTAAGTGCACATCTGATTTGTAAATAGTACAAAAGAAGAAGCATGTGGGGAAAGGGGAACTTTCACAAGTATTTAGTAAGACATTTCTTGAACCTCTCTGCTTGTTAAAGTCACTTGATGTTGATTTCCCTGTTGACAAGATGGGTATGTCCTGTGCATATACTTTTCTGCCATTCTTTATATTTGCTCTTCTAAGTGTGGAAATTTACTGCTACTTAAAATGTTCAAGTGCTTAAACTTGAGAGTTCTTTAGCATAAGTAAACATGAAATGGACCTGGTCTTCCTTTAGTATCACTTGTGTATGTTCTTAAGTATTGTGTGAGCCAGGCAGCCTTTTCCGCTGGAGCTATGCTTTTTTCCAGTTTCTCAACTAAGGAACAGTGGAGCTAATAACCTGAAATGTCCTTGGATACATTCCAGGAAAACAAAATGAAAAGCATATGTTTATTACTTAATGCATATTTTATCACATGTATGCGCAGTTGTTCTTACTGAAGTCAAATGAGATGAGCCTTTCCTGAGTTGCGGATATTTTGTAGGTTTTTACGTTAAATGATAGTGTCATACTATTTAACTGAAACTGAAAAGCAGCAACAATAAAATCGCATTCAACATTGGTGATAATGAGCCCCCTCGTATAAATTTGGGTGCAGATTCATTTAAAAACAACAGTATGTTTTCCAAAGTTTGTTGGTGTTCTCTCAAATGAAGGGTTATGTCTCCTCTCAAACTGAAGGTTGAGAATACATTATGGTACAAATTTGGAAGGCAGCAGCGCTCTGAAATAAGCAACTGTGTGTTATTGCAATGGGGGAGGGTGTCTTGTGCACATTACCGTCTGCTCAGATGGATTCATGCAATTCTGAAGAGGAGGGAGAAGGTGAGCATGGCTGGGGGGCTGCCAATTTCGAGGTTATCTAGTGAAGTTTCTCCAGTAGACTGTGAGAACCACCCCACCTTGGAAAGGAAGGAAGGCTTTTAAGGGCTGGAGTAGGAGAGGACACAGAAAGCTCCTTCATCAGGTCAGGAGACAACAGGTCAAGGAGCAAACTAGTTACGAAGTATTCAGCATCCACACCATCTGGCCCACATCCAGTAGCTGCCATTCTCAGGGCGGAGTCCGAAGCTGTACTGAAAGGAAGTTTCAGCTTTTACATGGGTAGAAACCTGTCCCACAATTCAAAGCGAATGCTACTCAGATTTATGCTATGCTGTAACCAGTTAAGTTTTAATAAAAGAATTGTGTTTCTAAGGAGTATTTTGAGTCTGCTGAAAGAATAAGAAAGAGGGTTGTGCCATGTTTGTAACAGTCGCAAAACATCTTGTATTATGGCGTATATTCATTCACCCCATAAAAGAAAAACTGTGTGTGGTGGATTTTTAGGAGCACCATATCAGGGGACATAAAGTTTTCTAGTTTGTAGAGAAAACTTCATGCATCATATTTGTAATGTCTGCAGTGTAATTAATTACAATATATCTGGTTCCATAGTATTTGTCTTGAATAGCACGTCTATCGACAAGGAAGATAGGACAGAAAATGTACAGACTTTGCATGCGAAGAGAGTTCCCCTGCTAGAACTTTTTTTAGTTTTGTCACGCAGAAGCATAATGTCCAAGAAGGATAGCAGCTTAGGCCTCATTTTTACTGGCTTACATACATGTGTCAACTCTGTATTACTTGAAAGGGTAGGCGGAAACTTACAAGTTCTTTATTTTTTAAAATAGAAAGGTACCATGTCAAGGTACTTTGTGGGGACAATTGCACTGAGCATAATTCAACCTTCAAAAAGGCCAACAGAAATCCTATGGCTAAGGAATACTATGTTTTATAGGATTTTTTTTCTTTTTAAACTTACATCAGGTTACATCTTCACTAAATTAAAATTAAAGCTCCTTTTGCCAATACAAAACATTTAAAAACTGCCTGAATTTTTCATTATTAGTTCTTTCTGTATGCTTTGGTTCCTGCCAGTAATGTTAATGGAATAAATCTAGTATTTCTGGTGTGTTTTCTTAAAATTCTGAATGACATCTTCATGCCAAAAATTGTGCTCCTATTGAAATGGCACTTAGGAATATCTCCATTCTAATGAATTGAAAGAAACTCTGTTTCAGATTTCCTAACTATGTTCTTGTTCCATGGTGTAGCGAGAAATAAAGACTCTTTTCACCCATGCTCCTTGCCTTGTTTGAATGGCACTATAACCAGGAAGGAGATACTGTCTTTTGTGTACATACAGAGATCTAAGAACAGTATGAATGGCATACTCCTTTTGTTTTTAAATGGAACTTTCTGGTAGCCATTCCAAAATGTCAATAATGAAATTGATTTGAAGAAGATCTTGTGCTGAACATCATGAGGTTGTCTGCAGCATTATGAAAGTCAGTGCTGAGTCGAAAGCTCTGGAACAGTTTTATCAGAACTGCACCAGTGTCCCCAAACCCTAGTATTAGTGAAGATTTGCTCCTTTAATTTTTTCCTACTTGAGAACTCAATATGCTGTAAGCGTAGGGAATGTGATGTCAAAATGTTGAAAGAATTCAAAAGGGAAAATTGTCTGGTTTTTGTTGCAACAGCCTGTGAGTCTTGTGGCACCTTAAAGGCTGACAGACTGGTTGTGCCATGAGCTTTCGGCAGCTGTAGACCACTTCATCAAATGCATGAAATTTTACCTGCCATTGGCAAGTGCTGAAAGGGTTGCACAAGCACCTTTTCTCATCTCCCTCAACTACAGAAGCAATATACCATACTGGATCCTATGGTGTTGGCAAACAAGCATATACATGACACGTCCTTCTGTTGTTGTTTGAGATGTTTGCTAGTGTTGGTGCCCACCAATTCTACTGAAAATGTTTCAATACAACATTGACTTTTTCCTGTTCTTAACATTTTTATTTTGATCTCATAAGATTTGAATGTCCTAGTATTTTCACACTTGATTTCTTTTAAGTTAGCCAATTAAAAAACAACAACAACCCTCTATCTTGAAGTGATGCTGACACAGGAAGATTTGTTTGTTTCATTCCATTTTCACTCATTGTTTGGCATGTGGTTCACAGTAAAGTTATAGTCCCATTTACCTGGGAGTAACCCCTTTGACCCTATAGAACTCAGTAGTCATGTACAGGATTGTGCTGCAAAAGTGAAATCTATAGGATTAAAAAAAAAGACTAAAACAGTACCCACTGAGAATGTCTACCTTGCAATGACTTGTGAGATTGTAACACTCATGCCCTGCTTTGGCATACTAGAGTGCCTTCTGTAGAGATTATCAATCATCAGATCTACCTTTTCGTACCATAGCAGAAAAATATCAGTGGGTTAAAATGCCTCCCCCTTCCCCAAATTCTGGAAAGCTGAAGACTGTTGCTGCCTCAGTTAGCTGGGACTGCAAGCTGGAGGAACTGAATGGAAAATAAATGCATTATGTCCAGTTTGCCTGAAAAATGGGGCCTAATAGGACATGTGGAGGACCACTGGATTTAATAATGATATATGCCTTGGAGGCAAGTGTCCTTCAGCCCTACTTACTATCACCAAAGAGTCTTAATTTGACAAGTAGACTTTCCCGTCGTCATGTAAAAGACAAGGAGCCGCAGAATCAGAGATGGGCTTCCTCTGAGCCTAGTTGTCCACTTCTGCAGTAAATTAGCACAATCCCTGCCCCCCCCCCTTTCTTCTAATGTTCCCTTTGGCAGTTAAACGGAAAACCAAAGTTAATATTCCTGAGGAGAAAAGACGAACATAATTAAACTGCTGTGTTAACAAATGGGAAGATTCTTGATCGATGACAGGGATAGACATATTTAAGAAATATAAAACTCACTTTGAATTCAAGTTTGCACTGCTTAATAGTGCCTGATTAAACACGATTTCAGTAAAGTTCCGCAACTTGCGAGCCGTATGTGAAAGCTTTCCTACAAGTACCAGAAGTGTTTGTTCTGCAGAGCATCAGGAGAGCGTCCATGTTAATCTTTTTTGGACGGAGGAGGAAAACACTTTTACTAGTTTTAATAGAGGAATAGACAGACCAGCACCATATTCAGCATTCAGCATTGCATGCTTTGCTGCTGCTTTTTGTACTGCAATTTGCCATGAATCTTTAAAAGGGAATGCAATAATAATTCATCTAAATTAAGACAAGTGATGCAAAGATTTTGCAACCACTTTCTTTATCACTTTCCAGTTTTACAAAGAGGGAAGGAGAAATGCATGCCCTGGCTCACTCAGGTAGGCAATAGCTTCAGTGCTCCCATTATACTGTAGTCTGTTAAGCAAATCTGTAGTAATCCCTGTTAATCTTTTTTTTTTTTTAATTGTCCAAGGGGCATGGCTATCTAGCTGACTTTATAGTCGAATGTATTCTTTGCTTTTCTATATAACAAGTAGCATTTAAACAGCAAAAATCTGTTAAAACTAATAATGGTTTTTGAAATATTATCACAGTTTTTTTAAAAAAGAAGACCATACATGACAACATCCACTTTAATGAAAACTTGACTTTGTAAATTATCTGCGAGCTGGAGAAATCCATCAAAAATTTACGTATCAGCAGAAACTACAAGGGCCAGGAATTTGCAGAAAATTAAATTGCTTCTGTATCATCAAATGAAAAAGGCACAAGCAGTTTTCCAGTACAAATAATCTGATGCCTATAGTATGGAAATGGCACTAGATATCTGCATCCTGTCCTTTAAGGTTCATACATGAATATATAAATTCTGCTGCAAGTATAATATTCCCAATGTCAGATATTTACCGTTTTGTGCACCTATTGCACCTATCATAGATATTAGAGATAATACAAGACACCAGTCCAGACCAAACAAATGAAAGCATTTTAACATACAATACTTTGAAAGAGAAAGCGAGGCTTTTAATGATAGTGATTGTAATTGCAGAGTTGAGCTCTGCATTCTAAACAGTCCTGGAGTACAATTATTCCAGCTTCATGCTTCATGTAGTTTTAAAAAGGAAGACAACAACACATATGATTAAACAATTAACCTTTCAGCATCACTACAATGTTCATTCTAACCAAAATTACCTTTGAATATTTATTATCCTTGTGATCAATGAATAAAAATAATGGCCACGCTATGTTTGGGAGAGAGAAGCCAGCTAATCAGGGAACTAATGTAGTCCTTTTATTCCTGTAATTTTACAAGCATCGCATTTCATGATATACAGATATCTACTTCATTCTGTGTATTTGTGCTGAATGGGTCGAAGTAAGAACTGATGCTGTCACAGCTAAAGCTACACAGTCTGCATTTTAAAGGGAGGCACCTCTTTAGTGGTGTACATGAACGCTGTTCCCATAGGAATGGAGACAAGCCACAGGACTTAATCCCTTTTGCCAAAGGATCTTCCATATTGTCAGCAGCCAGCATCCCCGGTCACATGTTTCTGAATGGCTGTAAGCTGTGACCCTTTGCAGAGCAAGAGAAAGCAGATGTCTCCTCATGCTGCCAAGCTGATGGCGTTTTTTCTCCCCCTTGCGTGTTAGGAACAGTTCCACACACAGAGACTTTTGGTAATTAGTTTCAGATGACAGTTAGCAGTCTTACACCGTGTACAACCTCCAATCACTACTTTTTCTGTTCAAGTGAATGCTTGGAGCTGACTCTTCGGTTTCTTAATAAATGGGAACTGTAGCTTTATGCTTATTAGGTATTTAATTGCTCCTGTGGAAGAATAGTTCTATGCATATGGAAAAACACTACCTTAAATCAACCATGCTTTGTTATGCTTAAGGAAAAACAATCAGTTTAACACTGTGTTACCTTCTTCCTTTTTATAGCAAAAGTCCTGGACAGTAGCAAATGACATTTTCTGTTGCTAAGCACCTAAAAGTGCAGCAGCTTCTGCTTTTTTACTGGACAGGATGTGCTACAGATTGCTGAGGCAAAAACTATAAAATGTGAATAATTTTGCAACATGAGGATCCTTGCATTTCCTCACTTTGGAGAACAAGCACATGTACTTCATGTGTCTTTCCTAAATGGATTGTCCAAGCTGGGAGGATCCAAGGTGCATTGTCTCGGACTTAGTTTAAACTTATATTTCAGAATAGGAGAGTAGGCTCAAATGAGCATTCATGGAGTGCCTCTTTCTGTTAGCTGGATCCAGAGAAAAGTGTGTATATCCCCCAGATCCCTGAAAGGTTCCCTGAAGGGTGGCAGGGCCCCACTCAGTGAGGAGGGCTATTCCACAGGGAGCTGAAGCCAAGGAAGAATCCACTTTGGAAGGGGCAAGTTCTTTATGTGTAACCAGGTTTTTTCCCAGTCTTCCATGATAGAATAAGCTGGCATGTGTGAACATGGTGGACATGTGTGTGTTAGAGCGGCTTAAAAAAGAGACAGACAAGAGAAATACATATGCACTCACATGCATGCATAAACAGAGTAATTAAAAATATACTTAGAGCTTATGCATCAGTGGCTGTAATATTAAATAGATACCAGGAATGCCTAGAAAATAAAAAGGAGAAAATAGAGATCTGGCCAGTATAAAGCTTATGAATTGTCCTCTAGATTAAGATCATATAGACTAAATTTGTAGCCTTTTCCTTTCTCTCAAGTATGTTGGTGACCTTAATTTGTTCAGTAGGAAGCAAATGGAAATCTGAGAGACTATGTGCAGAAGATTTAAAATGTCTTGCAATGGGCTAGTATTTTAAGAATCACAGTTCTGTGGTTACAGAATCTTGCTGCATTGGAGTTCTACCTATGTATATGTTAGCTAGAGCTGCTTTGAGAGGAAAGAAGGCAGATGGAGGAAAGAATAGAAAAATACAAATGCAGTATTTATGAACATGGTTGTTCCAAAGATTTAGTTGGAGCATGCAGAGTCCCCTTCTGTCTGTAGCTGCCCCCACCAGCTTCAGGGACACTTTTATGAGGAAATTAATTATGGTAATCATGAGTAGATTTACCTTCTACTTCCACACCAAAAACTTTGAATCCAAATCAATGAACCTGACACACTCAGAGCCCAAGGCTAACTGGCTAGGTAAAGCTTTGGAGACATGGCAGCACTGTAGCAAGTTTCTCCTGTCAACTTTCATGTGAGTCCACCTAACTGATTATAATTGGGACAATTGATTTTTAGAGTGAGGGAAAGCAGCATGCCCTTCTATTTTTTATTTCTGATGGCATCATGCAACAAATATGTTCCCTTTTATTTAGGTTTTTTTTTTCTCCTTTGAATGTAATTGTAGGAATAATAATAGCTTACTTTGTCAGAAGAAGGAAGAGCCTCATGCTGTGAATACTAGTAGGACTGAATAGATGTAATCATACATTTTAGCCACAGCCATTGCCCGAGAGGAGTTTCATCGATCTTCCAGTAAAGTTTGAGAGACTGCTGTTTGACTACTTCAGAATTAAAGGTTTGCTGCTTGCAGTCTAGATGGCTTTGCTGCTAGCACCACTTTATTTGGAGGCTTCAGATGCAGAGTGAGTCTAATGGATGCTAATCTGTGTTCCAAATGTTCAATCATTTTTCTAAAAACTATTTTTAATTGTTTTCTAGCAACAGGAACAGGACCCAACTAATTTATATATTTCCAATTTGCCACTTTCAATGGATGAACAAGAGCTTGAGAATATGCTGAAACCCTTTGGACAAGTTATCTCTACAAGAATACTTCGTGATTCCAATGGCACAAGTCGTGGGGTTGGCTTTGCAAGGTACTGTGGGTTGCATCCAGTGCTAATCTAATTCACTGCAGTGGGTCTCTTCCAAGTAGGACCTACTATTCCAGCAGCTGTTTTCTACATAACTTCAAAAATGGTGTGCCTCATGAATATTACCCACATCACATAGATATTCTCCCAGACCTTCCCATGAAAAAGAGCACAAAATTAAGATGTTAGAATTGCTTGTTTCACCAAAACATATTTGTTCAATTAACTAGTCATATACTGTTTGTATATATTCAGTATATGTTCATTAGGACTGGACTGGACAATTAGGCTAGCCATGAGTACTGTTGTTGACTATTTATTATTAATATTTTTGTTATCAACAGTAACAAGGGAAATATATGCCAAATCTAAGATACAAAAGTATGTTTCTGAATGGTAGCTGTGATTTTAGACTATGTTTACTCTAAATGAAGTGAATGCCGGGCCTTGGCTGCAGACATGTAGGGCTTTCTCATCTTCCTTTGCTATATTAAGGTGCAGTTTAAATTTCCTTACTGCCTTGCAGTTGAAAGATACGCCACTATTTACACAAAGGCAGTCTTGGAATACCCAAAACAACATTAGATCACTGTTAAACATCAGTTGGCTTCCAAACCTTACTTACTACCTTATTCTTTCACATTTTGAGCAGAATGTTATAGTTAAGGGTTCCTTTTACAAATGAAAACTCAGATAATTGCCTGTTACTGCCATATGCATACAAAGGTAATATACAAACTGAATTAGTAATTTTACACACAAGAATCCTGTACCTTGTCAGCCATGAATTTCCTTTTTCAGTTGATTGCAGCTTGTGATGAGACCATTGTATATGGAAATGGATGTTTATTTTTAGTCCATAAATTGCTCATAATAATTGAAGACTGACCATTTGGGGGGGAGACTGATTGAATGGGAAAAAATAGGAAATACTGATCAAATCCCAAGCTTAACTTTTTCAAAGACTACCTGCTTCTGAAAAAAAAAAAATGGACTTGAGCCCATGCTAGTTGTCAGAAAACTGTAGTTTGACCAGTTTGCATCTAATAGCAAACTCTTGTAAAGACAACGAGCCAGGAGGAAATGGAAAAGGAGGAAGAATCATGCAGGCCTTTGGCTTGTTCGCATAGTGCCAGACTCTGCTTTAACTTTATGGCTGAACAGAGCCAACGTCCTTCTTCATGTTGTCATTGTGGACACAAAATGCAGGATCCAAAGCATGGGCAGGTTATTAAAATGCAATTATATCTTTTATGCAGGATGGAGTCAACAGAAAAATGTGAAGCAGTGATTGCCCATTTTAATGGAAAGTTTATCAAAACACCATCCGGCGTTTCTGGTAGGTTTCCTGTTTTCTTTTAGAACTCTGCAGTGAATGAATTCTTGTAATTTGGTTGTACAAATAAGATCGGCTAAATTGTGTTGCTGTTGTGTCTCTGCACCCCCCCCCCCCCGAGGAGTGCTTTGTTTAGTGCTCCCACTCACCTGGCTCCCCAGGCCAGTGGAGTGACAGGAATAGAAGAGAAGGACTCAGTGGCACCTTTCTTTCCTGTCTGTCTTGAAGCCTTTCCCTCCTGTGCTGAATATCAGTAGAGCAATTCTGGTCCCACGGCCGATATACAGAGTAGCCCTTGAACATGCAAGCCCTGTTTTCATGTGAGCATTTTTGTGGACTGGGTAACTGTCACTCTGGCTGCCGGTACTTCTCTGATTGCAGTAACCCTTTCCCCATCCACTGAGTTCACATTTTGGGTGATTCCATACATGAGAAGCACTGAGAATACTGCAGCTCTGACATTTCTGTTTTTCAGCCCAAGTTTCCACATAGACATGCGCAGGGAGATTAAAGGTGCCATTATCTCAGCGATCAACTAGTCAACAGGCACCATCCTATTTACTGTAAACCAAGTGAGACCAGATAAAAGATCTGCATATAGGCTTCTTTTACTCTGAGTACAATAACATTCCAGTGCCTTAAAAGGAGTAAGTAACACCAGGTTACTGTTAGGCTTTGGGCAAAGATCCTTGTAACTGTAGTGAATAGTCCTGGATGAGATGTGTGCAGAGGGGTGGGGCAAATATTTGCCCAGAGCCTAACAGTCATCTGGTGTTACCTGCTCCTTTTCAAGCATTAGAATGTTATAAGGTTTCTCGGTTGACATAGTTAGTCTTTTTTTCTCTCAGTTTGTTAGCTTGTTCTGGAGCATACAGTGGAATCTTCATTAGAAAACTTGAGTCCCAAAAAAGAAGCAGATGCAACTGAACAATTTGAGATCTCTTTTCCTCGTACCCAAATTAACTTGTGTGTTACCAGTACAGAACTAGCTAATAAAAGCTGGCAAGACCTGCTTCTAATGCAAGTTCATTTTTCCATTTGCTGCTGTGAGAGTCCCAGCCCATCCTATGATAGACAGCTGTCAGCTAATGATAATTGACCATGTTGCTTACTAAGAGGGGCATTTAGATGCCAAGAGTTAACACCCTCTCATTATCAGCTTCTGCCAGGTACAAGCAGTATGTGGTTCCACAGGATTAAATTCATCCAACCAGTGAGCCAGAAATGAAGTACAGTGAAATACTGTGCCAAAAAAGGGTTTCTCTTCCATGTTCTGAAGGTAGAAAAAATGTAAACTATAGGGAGGAGGAGAGTAAGTAGCATACATTGCAGTATTTAGGCAAAAAAGAATTGGATGTAAAGTTAGTTCATGAATAGCTTTACCAGCTTTTATGTTCAAATTCCTCATGATTCTCCAAGTGCAAAATAGACATTTTAATTTTCCACATTCCTACAATCCCCAGCTGCTTTGCTAACTGAAGTTCTCTCAGGAGTCCGCCACGTTTGATGGGTTTGACTCTGACCAGCAGGATGTCCTGCTTGAGACTGAACAATAAAATGAGTATTTGTTGTATCATAGACTTTTACCATTCTTCAGAAACCAGTGGTTCTTGAGTTATGAGTGTTTGCCATTAGATGGCCACCGGAGAGGCATGATTGAACTAAAAGTATGGGCTGTGCTTGAGGGATTCATTCTGGGGCCTCCATGATTTAAGAATTCAAATCGGCACCCCCAGAAAATGTTTATGTTGATAAAGGGTGAAGCTACATACAGTCCAAGAAGACAAACTAAAAGGATTACAGTCAGCATCGCTGTTTTAAGGGACAAAACTGATCCTTCAAGCGGGGAAACCTGGGAGGCAGGGCAGGGGCTTTTTCAGACTGAAGTAGTGTCTGTTACTTAAACACTTCCCCTGCCATTTTTTCCTAAGGGGGAAAAAAAGTAAAGTGTGGCACTTGTGAATACTAACGTGGGTACTTCATTCCCTTGCCACTATGGGACTTGGTCTCCACAAACAAGTCCATACAGAAGGAGTACTATTAATAATTTCCAGTCTGTAGTAAGCACAGATACACACAGGTTTAATGCAGACAGGGAAGTCTAGATTTAAGATTGACTCTTAGAAGTTAATCTGGTGTTCTGTTTTATAAGGTTCAGACTCATTAACTAGATATAAAACTTCATGCTACAGAACAGGATGGGCAATTTGTAGTCCTCCAGATATTTTGCTCTGCATCTCTCAGCATCCCTAGCCAGCATGGGAGGAATCATGGGACCTGTAGGCAAGAAGGAACTGAAAGAGGGAAATTTGTATGGGCTTGGTCAATTTCATGCCCTCCTTTGATGAACAGAAGAAGGCTGAGTCATGGACTTTTTAAGGATTTCCTTCTGTGAGCTAGACTATGATATGCACATATCTAATACCTTATAAAATTTACACAAATATGCACTGAAAAAACACACGGTTCTAGCATGCAAAAGTTGCCAATTTGTGCAAAGCATAATTTGTGCAAAGTAGCTGGTTCCACAAATTATGCTAGAGTCACGCAGTTTTCAGATGTTTCTCTGTGCAGAATTCTTGGCAAATGTGCAGATCAAGATCCATTTAGAGATGTAAGTCTGAGAGCTTGATTCACACCACAGCAATGCAGTACCAGTGCAGGACTTAAAAAGAAAGTGGGGTGATTCATGAAAATTGGATTTTCATTTCCCCATCAGATTCTTCACATATCCTTCACTGCACATGTTGCCCACTTTTGCTCTATAGAAAGATTTAAAGGCATAAATGAGACTTAGCAGATGCTATCAGACAGACCTTCACAGGGTTTGGATTGTTGGTTATTTGTGGTTGACTTTGCCCTTGCAGATGATTCTGTGGATAAAAAAACCCTATGCATTCCTCTGACCAATGCATACTGCCTTCTGTCCAACCCTAGCTTCTCCTCAGTCCAGGGCACCAAATCATTCTCTGCTGTCAGAAATGCACTCCTGTATTTAGCATTCAACATCAGGTAGTTAACAAGAAAGATGCCAGTTTACAATAGCTCCACGAGGATCACCATAAAATGTAGAATGTACAATAAATAAAGATATAGGTACTTGATGTTCTGCCTTCATTCTGTCTCCTCTGAAATGCTTCCTTAGCATGCCCTAAAGACCTTACTCTGTATCCCTGCTGTTTTTGTCTTTCTTCCTTGTATGAAAAGGTTAAAATACTTTATTTTCTGTAATTCCTACTTTCCACTAGCAGAATAGATAGTCACTTATTCTCATGAAGCATTGCTGCTTTTCATGAGCTTCTCACCAATGACACTGTATTCCTTGCTGATACCACATGCGTGCGTACAAGTATCTTTGTTCCTTCATGTTCCTCTGCTGAAGACAATTGTTTATGTGGCTGCAGATGCCTGTGTCCTTTGATCTTAATACTGTTTCTTGGCTTTGTGAAAAGGGCCAGCTTGCTTGCATCCAAGTTCAGGAGTGGTAAGTTCTAGGCCAACTGTATTCTCCATTAGCAAAGCTTTCCTGGGTGAAAGCAGGTTATACATACAGTTAACATGCAAAATCATTCTGCAGTGCTGGAACCAAGAGACACAGGAGCTTGGGTAAATCAGTAAATATGAGCTGGATGGGAAGAGCACTGTAAGACTGAGAAGCCAGAAGATGGCGGTGAATAGGTGTGGGAGGAAGCACATCTGTTTTGAGAAAAGCATGTTGTCATAGTACAGCTTAGCTGAAATAACAGAGTTTGGCATGGAATACCAAATGGCTAAATAGGTTTATGGGAAAGGGAGCTGCACCTCCTGGATAGCATGAAGCAGATCAGGAAATGCTTGTACAAACAGTCCTTAGAAGACTAAACCAGCTGGATTTAAAAAACAAGATCTCTCTTTTTTTAAAGAAATTCTAGCAAACATGTATGTAAAAGCATTGCCTTAATATTAGGGGGGCACAAACTGAAATATTCAGAAGATTTATCTGCTCTGCTCTGACTAGCTCCAGCTACAGAATCAAACAAATGAAAGGCAAAGTACTTAGAGATGTTCAAGAAGTAGCAGTCAGTGGTAGGATAATCTGCTTGTGTCCCTAGAGCAAACTGGGCAACTTAGGCCCTCCAAATGGTTTGGTCTACAAATTCCTACAGGCATAACCAGCAGAGGCAATGGAAAGGAATCATGGGAGTTGTAGGCCAAAATGTCTAGAAGGTAGCAAGTTGCTTACTGCTGGTTTACAAACCAAGGAGATGCAACAATAGTCATAAAAGTATGAAAAACATGTTGGAGAATATTCCTTGCCAAAGGAGCTAGTCATGTAAGGAGAGATAAAATCAGTGGAAGCTATTAAGAAATAAAGACTACAAAAACAAAAAACCCTTTTGGCTATAGCCTCTTGTTTTCCTGGGAAACAAGGAAAAATACGGAACAGAAATGCCATCCTAGGAGGACTACGGCCCTTCTCTGGCATGCAGAATCACAAAATAATACCTCAAAAAGAGCAGCATTTACTGACCCCAACTGGACTGCCCTCTTCTTGGGAAGAGGGTCTGAAGAGGAGGAGCCTACTATAACCACATAGGCTCTGCCTGTGATTTAGGACCAGGGTTCTCCACACGCCTTCCCCCTTATAGCCACAGGGTCACTGGAAATCCTAATAATGTGGAGGAGACTGCCTGAACAGGGCAAGGGTACCACCCCAGAGGATTGTTTCAACATCAAAAGTAAGGCATTTTTACAAAATCTTCCACCTATATTTAAGGTTGGGGAAAGGGAGATGTGTCAGATGTGTTTCTCCTTTCATTCTTATTTAAAAGCCTAAGAGCTGGAGTACTTTAAAGCTACTTCTTGCTGAACCTGTTCTGAATAAACTCTAGGAGGAGAAATGGAGCATTTTCTTTATATTGTAATAGTTTTGTTCAGTGAAGCAAACCAGTTGCAACTTACTTGGGCTCAGAGTTCATGAAACCTTCATTGAACATACAGGAAGGATTTTGACGGCTGTTAAGAGGGGTGACACATGCATCCCCCCCCCACCCTTCATACCTAATACCCAGCATATTTCCTGGGAATAAGCTCATGCAATCACATCTGTGCCCTTTTTTGTTTAAATTAGTGGTAGGCAACTTGAGGCCCTCCAACTGTTTTGCAACAGAGGAACACTGGATTCTGCACAAAATGAGTCAGAACTGATTCTCACTATGCTTGCCATGAACTATGCTGGCTAGGCTGATGGATGTTTCAAGCCAAAACATCTGGAGGCCCCAGAGTTGTCCACCCTGGCTTGAAATGGTATTTGTTCTTTTTCTGTTGATCCTCTCATTCAGTCTTCATTGCTTTTTTTAATCCTTACTGTACATTCCCGTCTGTCTGTGTTTTGCAAACCTACTCTATTTTATTTGGAAAGCTGTATTAGACTGTGTGCCTTTATTGCAAAATCTAGCTAGAAATAATCACACCGAAACATCTCTGATTGTGCAAACCACATTCTGCAGTTTGTCCTTGGTGAAATGGCTAGAATGTTCTTCATGCATCTTTTGAAGCAAGGACTGCCTATTGCAGAGCTGCAGAACCTGTTGACCTCCAGATATTGTGGACTAACTTGAGAACCATAGATTGCATCCCTTGGCATGATAGCACACAGCTGGTCTGTTGGAAACATCAAAGTTTTGAAATAGAAATTTCTTGAGTTCTGTTCTTCTGCACCAATGGAAGTTTCTGTTTTGAGCTCTTTGCCACAGCCTTGCTAGAGAGAGAAAAAATTCCAGTCAAAGCTGTATCACGTTTATTCTTCTCAGTATGACATAAATATGACTTCTTTTGAGGATAAGAGGTGTAAACAGGTTTGAAGAAATGGAGATGGGGAGCAAGGTGTTCTAATAATGGGGTCAAAGCTGGGATAGGATCCGCTGACGCTTTTTCGCTACAGCAGGGGAGCTTTACAAGGTCATATATCTAGGCCTCTAATTCAGACTTTCATTATCTGTCTAGGATCGTGAAAGTTATAATCCAGCCCATCTGGAAGGTGCCATGTTGTGGAAGACTGGTCTAATAGGTTGAGACATGTCTCCTATAAATAGTGGCTGAGAAGGCAGCTGGAGTGTAACCATCTCCAGTCCCTATTTTTGTTTTTTAAAACAAACAGATCTGTGTGTGAGTTTAAAGAATAAACCATTGCTAAAACTAATAGATATGTAAAAATACAGATGCCAAGGGATGTGTTTGAAAAATTATTAGCATTTTTCACTATAGAAATCTGTAATAGAGGAATAGTTTTCCTCCAAAACATTCCTACTCATTAAAATCATATTTATTCCAAAACACCAAATGGAATGTGACTTAGGTTGTGATCCTATGCACACTGGGAGTTGTAGACCATTTTTTTCTGCCTATACATGTGTAGGATTTCACTGTTCTTGTAGCTGATGCAGCCCCTCCCCACCAATCCTGTAACAGGAGCAGAAGTGGCAGTTTACACTAGAACCTGCACGTTTATGTTCTGACAGTTTGATTCTCTGTCACCCATAATAATTTGGGATTTCACTTATCTTTTTGTTTCCAAAATGAATTCCTTATTTGGGAAAATAGCAAGTTTCTATAGCTAGCATAGTCTTTCTGGGATATTATCCAGCTGTCAGTTTAGCAGGAAATAGTTAGCAGGATGTGTGAGAAACCAAATTTACTACAATTGCATATGGGATTTGACCCAGCTATTAGGGAGAGCAAGGAAAAGTGGAGAAGGGCTATGCTGCAGTCAGATGCAGAAATTGTGATGTTTTTGTGTAATAGGATAGGGCTAAAGCAGACTTGGCCACTTCTGGGACTGCACTGAGCTTTAAAAGAAGTTGAGAATAAGAAGCAGGAGAAAGATAAGAACAATGACCCAGATCTCTCAACCATATTTTCCATTCTATAAAATGCAAATGATGCTTACAGGGCTTGCAGACGCTTTAGAAATATATTTAATAGATTTATAAACAGCTTTTCAAGCCAAAATATTTTCTCCAGTTGGCAAACGGAATCTAAAATTCAATTTAAAATACTTGCCAATATAAAAATAGTAAACATCTACCATAATGAACAAAGAAAGCCATTTATTTCAGTTAGCCATTTCGCCATAAAAAGTGGAACAACTAAAGAATAAATACAAACGTCTAACCTCTTCATTAAAGAAAGTCTGCAATAAAAGCATTCTTAAGGCTTTCCTAAAAGACTTCAAAGAGAGAGGTAATCATGTATCCCTAGGGAAAGGTTTCCATAGGTACAGAGCCGTTGCCTGTACCCACCAAATTACTGTCTTTCCTGGCCACATATTGACAGGGCTTCCATAGCTGATCTTTTAATATTCAAGACAAAGTGCTTGTCAGTAGTTCTTTTAAAGTACTCTGTTTAATAAATGTTATATTTTCATGTGCAGTATCATGTATAACACTTGCATAGAGGCCAACATGGATTTCTCAAAAAGTCTAACCAGACTATGCTTACTTAGTTTTTGTTTGGGCAACTTCCTTAGTTTATCCTGGAAATGTGGCGAACATAATACATTTCAAATTCAGCAAAACATTGGATGAAGTGCACCATAATATTCTAATTATTAAGCTAGTGAAGTGCAGCACTGCTAGATGATCCTGGCCCCTCAGCCAGCTTGGCACAACCACACTTTTTGCATCAGGTTTTTATTGCCATAGATCAGGATACAAGCCACCGATTCCAAAGACTGGTGAGGCAGCAAACAGCATTAAACCATTGGCTTCTTCAGAGCTAGATGGTCCCAGCTTGTTTCAGGAAAACAATCTGATGATAGAATGTGATTAGTGTCCTAATTCCCTGTAAGATATAAGTAGATTTGGACATGAGAGTGTTATAAGCGTGAACTCATAGAACTACCAAGAGGATCCAAACCTAGTAAATATCACAGCATAACATGGAAGCGAGTTCTCATCTTAATTTATATACAAGGGTTATAGGTATATAGGTTTGATCCTGGGCCTGGCAGTTGTTAACATTTTTTAATGATCTGGAGGGAAAGAATGTGCAATGTTTATTACTTGCAAATAGCAAAAAATGGATGGAATAGCTAATGCCTTAGAAACCGCATTCAGAATGATCTTGATGGGTTAGGAGACTGGGCAGAAGGGAACAGAATGAAACATAACAGAAAAGTGCAATCTTCATCATTTTGGAAAAGAAATAAAGTACACAAGGATAAAGGTAAAGGTTTCCCCTTGATTTGAAGTCCAGTCATGCTTTACTCTAGGGGGCAGTGCTCATCTCCGTTTCCTAGCCGAGGGAGCCAGTGTTTGTTCGCAGACAGTCTCTGTGGTCATGTGGCCGGCATGACTAAACACTGAAGTGTACGGAATGCTTTTACCTGCCCACTGAAGTGGTACCTTTTCATCTACTTGCATTTGCATGCTTTTGAACTGCAAGGTTGGCAGGAGCTGGGACGGAGCAACGGGAACTCACTCCATTGTGCAGATTCGAATCGGGGACCTTTCGATCAACCAGCCCAGCAGCACAGTGGTTTAAACCACTGCGCCACCTGCAGTCCCTCACAAGGATACCTGGTTTTAAAATACAGTGTATGCAAATGATCTTAGCATTTAGTTGTTCCCAAGTTGAGCAGGATGATGTGGGTGCACAAAAGAGAAATGTGACTCTGGTTTGCATCAGTAGAAGTTAATGGTTTCTAAATTCTAAATCTCTGTGGTATACTAACCTCAGCTTGAATACCATGTCCAATCCAGTTTAACTGAAATATGTTCAGAGAAGGGCAATGGGTCTCGATCCTAACTCATGCAAGGAAAGGTGGAAGAAATCTGGTATATTTATAGCCCTGAGAAGAAAAGATCTGCGAGGAGGTGAGGGAGATAATAGCACTTTTCAAGTGACTTTTCAAGTCATACAGAAGAAGGCTACAACCTGTTCTCTATAATTCAAGAATAAAGGACATGAAGTAATGGGCATAAGTTACAGGAAGACAGATCTTGGTTCAGTGTCAAGTAAACCTTTCTAGTGGTCAGAGCATTGTGATAATAGACCCAGCTGCCTAGAAAAGCGGTGCACTCTCTGTTGTTGGAGGTGTGGACGCAAAGGTTGGACAACCATCAGCCAGGCATGTTTTACTGTGGTTTCTGGGGGCAGGGCTATATTTGTTTACCTAAATGGCTCCTTCCAACTCTGTTAGAACTAAAAGAAAGCACTGAATATCAAATTTCCTCCTTGCATGGTTTAAAGAATCAAAAAGCATACATCTATAAAGGTCTTAGAAGCATATTTATGTTTCTCCTAACCCATCTGTTATGTAAGTGTCAGATCAATATACTGTTAGGCAATCTTGGACTACCAGAATAGTATGTAGGTGGGAGGTAGTTGAATACAGCTGAACCTCTTAAAGGCTGTTTTCACTTATGGGAAAAACCAGTTTTGGAAACCCCGCTTAAATGAATACAGGTGACTTCTGCTCATAACTTGCCATTTTTAGTTTGACTCTTCCAAGATACTGTTGGCTAATGAAAATATGAAATACCTGCCAGAACATATATTTGGCATACTAGTAATTAATACTAACCATGTTTACATTTGAGCTGTGTAATCCAAGTAGAGCACCTGTATAATTAATGCCCAGTATATACCTGTATCCCATTAGTTTCTTTTCTATATTGCATAAAACAGCACAATAAATATGTCACTTTCTCGGGCAACATCTTAAGCCTGTTCTTACTGGTAGCTAACTTGGCTGCCATCCTAAATCTTCCCACACAGAATTAAATTTCATTTGAGTGACTGGCATCTCAGTCCTAATGCTGTTTTCTCAGAAGTAAGTACCATTGATTTCAATAAAACTGTTCAGATAAGGATTGCTGCTGCATCCATCACTTAAGAAACTAGCATGGATGAATAAGACAAGGCAGGATTACCTCCACTGACACAACTCATCTCAAATGGGATGAGGTGCACCAACTGCTAATTGGTGGTCATTTAGGGTTGACTCAGTCCATCGTGGACCTCTAGTCAGAAACATATGCATGAGGAAGATGGCATAATATCCTTTTCAAGTCTTCCCTAACCTGAGAGCCAGTGTGGTGTAGTGGTTAAGAGCGTGGGACTGGGACTCAGATGATCTGGGTTCTAGTCCCCACTCGGCCATGGAGCCAACTGGGTGACTTTGGGCCAGTCACAGACTCTCAGCCCAACCTACCTCACAGGGTTGTTGTTGTGGGGATAAGATGGAGGAGGAGAATGATGTAAGCTGCCTTGAGCCCTTTGTAGGAAAAGGCAGGATATAAATAGAAAATAAAATAAAATAGAAATAGTTTTAGACATCAGCTTCCATAGTTTCTGACCATTGGTCTTGTTGACTGGAGCTTGTGAAGCAATAGTCCAAAACCTATGGAGGGGAAATAGGCCCTTTCCATGAACATCATTTTTCCAGCTTGCTCAGAACCATGCCTTTACAAGTTCAACACTGCAGATATAGCCCCCAGTCCAGAACTCTTTATATGCTCCAGTGCCTATAGGGAACACCTAGGAAATCACGTTTCCCATATCACTCCAATGGGTGTGTCAACTGTGCATTTATGTTCTTGTACAATTGTATAGTCCTTGTAGATGTGAATGTACTGAAGTTCCTATGCATCCAAAATATGCTGGGTACTATCAAGTGCATCTCCCCTTCATGGATCACTGGCTTGTCGTGGCAAAGGGGCTTATGTAGCTCAATGAAGCTATGAGCTATGCCATGCGGTTTCCAAGCAAAATAATTTGGGAAAACTTGTAAGAAAGTACTTTTTTTTTTTTTGCAATATCTATACAGTCTAATACTTTTTTTTAGCTCCTGCAGAACCTTTGTTGTGTAAGTTTGCAGATGGAGGACAAAAAAAGAGACAGAATCAGAACAAATATATACAGAATGGCAGAGCATGGCACAGAGAAGGCGAGGTGAGACTTGTAAGTCCTCATTTCAAATTTTGAGAGAGTGTGTGTGTGAATGTTTATTATTTTCTTAATAATACACATTATTATTGGAACGCTTGTGCATTATTATATAGTGTAACTAAGATTTTACAACTCTTCACCAGTTGATACATTGTTTAAATATATATTTAAAGATGATAAGTATATTTGCTGCTGAAGCAAGCACTTAAATATATAGTCAAGGACAATGATTATTTTATACTTTCAGGAATGTGTGCATATGTTTTGGTTTCCATAGTTCATTTTATTTAAAAATTATTGCACTTTTCACAACAAAACCCAAAAGAAAGAATAAACAAAGGTAGCTATCAGCAAGGACAGGGTAGGGGAAGTGAAATGGCTATAGTCAAATAAAAAACTATAACTAAAAGACAGCAATAAACTGCATCATAATAGAAGAGAAGGTGGTTCTTGGTGGTCTCTGTGCATCATGCATAAGGGCTCTGTGCCTGCAGGGAGCCTGTTGTCAGGAAGATTCCACAGGGAAGTGTTAGTTTGGGTAGAAGCCCCTCCTCTTCCTGTTTCCTGCATCCGTGGTGGGGGCTCCCACCCATTCCTTCAGTTCCTTTTCAACCACCTCCATGCCTAGATGGGGATGTGCTTGTCTCTTCAACTGGAGTTTCTTTTCAGTGTTTATTACCTTTTACTCTCTGCCATGGCTCCCTACCATCTCTCCATGAACTTTTCCTCTACCTTTCACTTGTAAAATCCAAAAAGAAATGTCCTACCTACTTTCCCTCTGATCTTTTGCTTCCTTCTACCAGTTGTCTCTCCATTCTCTGCCTTCCCCATCTACTGCAATGGCATCAAAGGCCCCCTTTAAAAAGTGTGTCCATTGTGAGAGTAAATTCCACCCACCATGGACAGATATTTTTAAAAAAACACACCATAACTAAAAGGCAGAAATAATCTATAACATGATAGAAGAACAGGTTCCCTGACCACAAAATCTTCCTTTAAGGTTCCTGATGTTAACTCATCATCTGAAGGTACAATGGCCTCCAGAACATTTGTGCTCACACAGAAAAGGCCCTGCTTCTCATAGTTGCCCCTTAAATATACAAGGTATAATTTGATGTTCTGGTACAGTTCTCTGTATGCTGGACCTTTAATATGTTGAGTCAGTATAACTCAGAAATTCTTCTTATGTATCAGTAGTTCCTCCAATGAAGTAAAATAAAGCAGACCAGTTCTGAGCTCAAGTATATATAGCTGCAGAATGGTCGATATGGTGACATACTGAAGGGGGCAGCCTCTAGATTGGGACTACAGTCTCTAATAAATAAGGAACCACCGAAACAGATGAGGGTGCCTATCATTAATGCCAGCAAAATTTCATAAAGTTATGATGCTGGTATTTTAACAGCATTGACTGTTTTAGACAGAAGGGCTGATGCGAAGGCATTGGTTTGCAGTGGTAGCGCGTCTTTTCAATGCTAACATGTTTTTCTTCTTCCCTGAAGGCTGGGATGACACTTACTTATGATCCAACTACAGCTGCTTTACAAAATGGGTATGTTTAATACATATGAGAGATTCTGTGGTACCTTTAAAAAAGTATTAATACAATGGTTTATATTTTTCTAGATTCTATCCTTCACCATACAGTATTGCAACAAACAGAATGATCACTCAGACGTCTATTACGCCATATATCGCTTCTCCAGTTTCTACGTACCAGGTCAGCATTTCTAATTTATCAGGATAAATGACAAAGTACTTAACCATTTATTTCTTGCTTGGGCTGTTTTATGTGTGTAGAATGACGGAAATTGTAAGAAATCACATTCCACAGGGCTTTAGTGTAAATTCCACACACATTCCTAACAAGAAGCCTGCTTCTGAAGCGTTCTTCATTTCACATGGCAGTTGATATGGCAGCTATGATACTTGTTACTAAGGTAGAGGTAATCTTGGGAATCTTCAGATACTTAAGCGAGGCAGAGAGTGATGGGGGACAAGCTTCCCTGAAAAGCAGCTTGGGCAGTGCTGCCACAGAACTCTCCCAGGGAGTTCTGTGGCAGGGAAAAGAAAGCACAAGAGTTACACATACACACTGCCAAGAACATTCCCTGGAGTTTTCCTGAAGCATTACTTCTGTAGAGAGAGCATTATATGGGCATACGATCTCAGCCAGTCAAGACTTGAAGTTGGATACTAGACAAGTGATCCATTCTTTGATTCTTTTCTGTGTAGTGCAAGACCCCACATAGGATTTGGAGCTGAAGGGGAAAAGCTTGTGTTCACCCTCTTAGGCTCCTGGGATGGCACAAAAGGAGGGCCAAAAGGGAAAGGGATCAAACTCGCCTGTGGCACCCTTCAGAGGCAATAGCTGCAGCCCTTCCCCAACCCTATCTTAGCGGCAGCCCCCAACTGTATCTTTTCTAAGGCAAGTGCAATTCACACACTTGCACATCCAATGAAGGATCTGAGGCCACAAAACCTCAACTCCAGACTTTCTAACATAGCAGCTATTTGAAAAAGAAACCAACATTTAAACATTTAGCATCTATTAGAATAAAAGAGGCTAAAAAGCAGCAGTTGTATATTTTGGAACCGCTTCCTTTCAGGTTTTTCTCCCCAAATGTCCAGCTGTTCTTTATAAGGCCCGAGGAACTGTTCCCCCTGCCAGGTCCTTGCATCTCTAGTTTTTACAACTGACTGTTCTTTCAAGCCAGAGTTCCCTTCCCAAATAAAAGCAGAATCACTGTCAAGCATATTTATGTGAATCTTCTAATGTTAACCTGCCATCAAAGTTGGGCATTCTACCAAGGGCTCAAACAGGGCTCTGATAATGTAAATCGTAGTCTGAAAAAAGGAAACAGATGTTACCACTTAGCAGAACCACTCCCTCTTCTTGCTCTGAGAAAAGCATTCAGAGAAGATCACATCCTGTACTCTTGCTGTCTCTGTGATGTCAGATTAGGATTGTTGGTATTCAGCTTGCTGCATGCTGAGTTTAAAAAGAAAAAGAAGAGTATCAAACTGATCGGCCTTTTCATTCCAGTTCTTCCTAAGAGTGAACTTGAAGAACAGAGGCAAACCCTCTGAGTTTTTCTTTTATAATAAGCATGTGTTATCTGTTTAAATAGTGAGAAAGTGGTTATTTGAAGCAACACTGTTAATGAGCATTAAAGGGAGGGGAGCTGCAATCCAGCAGATGGATCCCATGAATGATCTGGGGCTTACCCAGAGGAGGTTCACTGCCAGTCTGGGTGCTGAGGCGGAAGGCAGGTCAGCAGAGGTGGGGCTGAGGTCTGGCCGGGGAGAGCAGTCTTCGAATTCCCAGTAGTCGGCAAGTGATGCGACAGAGGAAGAAAACTGAGGCACCCGACAGGCAGAGCCGAAGGGGGGATTGCACAGCCACACAGACCATTCTTTTGTTCCAGCAAGCTCCCCCATTCCACAAGCAGCTCCAAAATGATGAATAGAAGGGGAGACTCCACAAAGCCATTATAGCAATGATAATTATTGTAATTAAAATAAGATGTGATATTCTCAGAACCACACACAAAAGCAGCCTCTGAAAGCATCCCCAAATCCATGCCTTTGTATACCCATCACAAGGAATCCACCAGCACGGGCCTACTGAGAAGGACCGCAGCGGAGTTTTCCAGAGTATTTATTTATTTACAAAATTTATTTATTTACAAAATTTGTATGCTGTCCAATTACTTGCATCTCTGGATGGCGTACAACATAAATAAATTGACCATCCACACTGGCTGCAAAATAAAATACAACAATAAAATTCAATATTAAAACATATTAAAATATTGATTAAATAAAAAGGTCTCGACTGGCACCATAAAACATATTATATCGGCGCCAGGCGGACCTCTCTGGGGAGTGCATTCCATAGTTGGGGCGCCACCACAGAGAATGCATGTTTTGTAATAACGGATTGCTCAGAAGACTCCCTTTGCCTGTAACAAATAAGATGATGAGTTAATTCACACAACCCACACCCTGATCATCATTATCACCAGATTTATTTATTGTAGCACTTCAATCCAAAGTGGTGCATATAAAATACAATAAAACAACCATTTAAAACACCATATAATTTAACAAAACAGTTATATCAAAACATCATTAACCTAACTTCATAAATAAATATAGTAAAGGATTTATCTAATGTACAACATATTCAATCTTACATTAAACCCAACACAGACCATCAGCATATTTTACGTGAAATATAACATCATGTGAAACATAACAATATTTGAAACAAACATCAGATTCCGCTGTTCAAACAATAAAGGTTTAATATGCTTCCAAATCCTGTTACTATAGGGAGGGATTCCTCAACTGAAGAACAATGTCCTGGAATGCACAGTAAACCAGCACCATGATCTGTAAGAAAGAAGGGTTCAGGAGAGCCTGACCCATGGATTGGGTGCCCAATCCAAAACATGGGGAAAGATAAGCTTAATAATAGGGCTGTGAAGCCTTAAAGGCCAAGACCAAAATCATGTAATGGGCTCTGACCTTTAATGGAAACCAAGGCTCCACAATGGCAGGTAATACAGGCAAATCAAGGAAGGTTGAAAGCAGTCCTAACAGCATTATTCTGAACCAGATTCAAAGTGAAAAAGGGGGGAAACCACAAACCAGAATACTGAGAATGAACATGATCACAATTAAAATAAGACAGATTATTACCAGAGACACACAGAAAAGCTGACTTGGGAACAAACATGCATATGCACTAACTGCAGACAATAATACAGACTCAAGGCCTGGCCATACACTCACTCATAGAAGCCCCAGATCGTGTGCCCAATGCATGCACACACACAAGACCAGACCCACACACAGAACCCCCTTCCACATCTGGAGCTGCTCTAAGCTCACTCCTGTGAACAAATGTAGGCTGTGCTTGCAAGGGCTCCTGAGCACCTCAGCATTACCCCAAAGACCCCCGTCCTTGCCAAGGGAAGAGGTTCACTCTGATTGGAAAGCTCAAGCTGATAGTCTGAGCCATTTTTCCCCTAATGCTTCCCCTCTGATAAGAGATGCTGTCCAGACAGACTCCAAAGCCTTTCTGCTCCACGGGGAGGTCCTGGAGTGGCAGGAATGCTCTGAGCACATGTCAGAGTTTACACATGCTTGGCTGTGTGACTGAAGCTGTTTTGCTGTCAGGAGTTCCTGTGGTAGTACAACAACCAGCTGCCATGGAGAAGCCAAGAAGATTTGTTTTTATTTGTTTTAAGGTAAGGAAGTGGGTAGCACCCAAAGTGTCCTCTGATTGGAATTGTCCCAGGACTCACCCATGGTCATGCTACAAAAAGACTGACACCCTGGAATTCTCTACTATATTTGTAACAAAGGAAGCCAGTTGAAGGATGGATTTAAGGCTACCTTTCCCATATATGGGCAACTAGTTGTTGGACTGCAAATTTTATCACCTGGCTTGAAAGGGTAGACATCTTGGTCCAATATCTGGGAATCCAAGGCTGGTTTGACACTTACTTTGCATTTTTGTATGATTGCTTTTTAAAAGCACAATTTTTATTATTTAGGTGCAGAGTCCTTCATGGATGCCCCCTCAACCATATATCATGCAGCATCCTGTAAGTGTTCGTCCTTTGTACTATTTCAGCTTGGAGGTTCTTTGGCGCCGGTGTTCTTTCTTGTTTGTCATTTTTGATAGCTCAGTCATTCATATTGGCTGTCTTAATTAATAAACTATTTAGTATGGCTTTATAGAGCCCAGCAGTAGCTGTGTAAAGCAGGCGGCCTGATATATGGGAGTTGTCCGATCTGAATGGTAATGTTACTATAGGTGGCTGATGGATTGCAGTGAAAACAAACTAACAGCTGGCAGAGAAATGGGAAAAGTTCAGAACGGTACAAGAGCATCTTTTAATGTAGAGATACAGTTAACAGTGTGGTCAAAGAGCCAAAGCAATTTGAATTTCTTTTTGAAGCTTACACACACTTCTATACAGAGCAGGTAATGATCTATGCATGTCTTTTACAGAGCCCTGGCAGAATCACTGTTGGTGATTAAAAGCACGTTAATAGCTAAGTGCTAGTATTCCAGCTAATAATAGACCTCAGAATTACATCAGCGAGCTTAATTTCTAGCCCTACTATCCAAAATTATTTTAACTGGAAAGGTTGTCCAGCCTTTTATTATTATTTTTTAAATTGCCTTTCATCTGGGGTTTTGTAGCCTCAGCTGGGGAAATGCCCAGGGCTTGCTTGGTCTCTCCACTTTGGTTTTTCTGGATAGCTATCAGAAGGCAAGCTGTCTGGAAAGACCAAAGGTGAGAGTGATCCGTAGCAGAGAAAAGGTTCAGGAGGATTTAAACCCGCTTTACAACAAGTTGCTCAAAAACAATTTCCCTTCCTTCACTACCCACAGCCATCTCTATTTTGCATTTATTCCTGAGTCTCTAGGCACACAGGATAGCGCAAATATGATAGCTTCAACAGCTGCTCTCAAACTTTGGGTGGCTTCCTGAGCCGGAAAGGGAACTTCAAAAAAAGTGGCAAACCAGTGACGGCCACGCCAGAGTGCCACATGGGTATTGGAGCGTCTGGCAGTGGCACAGCCAAGATGGCGAAGAAGGGCAAGGAGTTTTTTTGTGACACATGCCAATCGTTGCTAGCCTTTCCTGAATGGAATCGGTGTGTGAGTGTAGATGACAGGCATGTCCATCAGGCATGTAGGACAACTGCCAGGAGAACTATTCAGAACTGAGCCCAGTCAGTGGCTTAGATATGAAAAGATACAGAACACTGTACAGCTCTGACAATAAAAACACTAGGTCTGTGCTTACTGGGGCACCTTGTTCACACTGTTTAGATAGCACCTTGTTCGCATTATTGTACTGTGAATTGGTTTTAGATAAGATTGCAATCCATGGGGAGGAATCGTTTTTCAGCCTTTGTAGAATATGTTCAGTTTCCTAGTTCAATATTTTCTGCGATCCTAATGCACTTCATGCTCAGAAATAGTCTTACAGGCAGAGCATCAGACAAACCCTGATCGATGAGACCAAAGTTCTGTCTAGTTCAGTCAACAGCAGCCAACTAAAGACTTCCAGGAAAGCAGGCAAGCAGGACATGGAGGTCACACTCATGCAGATCTACTCCAGCCAAAGAAAGTCTAAGCCTCTGACCTCACATCTTCTTTTTCCATTTGGAGGGGAATTGGTTGGTGCGAAAAAGAGCAATTCATACAAACAGGTTGCCTTCATGTTTACCATAGTTACAGCAGTTGTTGTTTGGGTAACATTTTGCCTGGAAATTAAGTGCTTACAGAAAAACAATTTTAAGACATAGATATAATTATCACACATATTCTTGTTTGCCTACAGTATGTCACTAATTTTGTAATTGCCAAAAATTAAGGGAAATAGTTGGTTTGAAGTGATGTCCACTTATGTAACAATGAGTACAACCCATACAATTGTGAATCATGTGCTTAATTTAAAATACCCTTTAGAGAATTTTAGTTCTGGCGGGGAGTTACAGATCAGAGCACAATTTGCACCTTACAGCTACACGGGATTTCTTAGAAAGAAGCCAAATCAAATATTTGGTATGTGTACTGTGGGTATAATCTTCAGGGCACATCCATAGCCTCTTCTGACTGCAAGTGGACCTTACTGACTCTATCTTCGCCACACCGTCATGTTTTGCCACCCAATAAGAGTTCCAGTTGCCTGCATCTTTGCAAAATATAAAAGTAAAACAAAACCTCTTTGAAGTGTGACCCAAGAGAAAGCGTGTAACATTTTTCTTCCACTCTTACAGGGTGCTGTATTAACTCCTTCCATGGACCATACCATGTCATTGCAGCCGGCATCTATGATCAGTCCGCTGACACAGCAGATGAGTCACCTTTCATTGGGCAGCACTGGAACAGTACGTGGTGGTCCTAATGAGAAGCGATTACAGAGACAGCTTTTATCTTAGAAAGTCTCTTATCCAAGCATGCCATCTGACGTGCTGTGGTTCCACAGCCCTAGCGATTTGTGTTTTCATTAGAAAACAGATTTCTGTGCAACATACCCTTCTAGTACCTCTGTTTTTGAAGGGGACATTGCTGTTACTGACAAGTTCCAGGAGCTACAGATGAAGGTTGGGTCCACACAACCCAATGAGCAAGGGGTTATTCTTGCCTTTTTTGGTTTACCATGCTGTCCAGACACTGTCATGTATGACAGCAGGGTTTGTCTGGTTTTGAGAAACTACAAGCAAGCAACAACAACAACAAATCTCAGTACCGCAGTTGCTCATTGTGTTGTCCAAACTGGCAAAAACACAGCTTGTCATGGTACCAAGGCCAGAACCATAGAGCTCTTTGGCAAGAGTTGTCCGTTGCCCTTCTTGCCAAGCAGCTACTCGGAGAGCACCAATGACAGCTGCTGTTGAGTGCAGCTGCCAGAAGTGGGGAATGCCCCTTCTCCCACCATAAACATCTTTGGTGCAGGAGAAGGCCATCAGCCAGTGGGTGATCAGCCTGTCACCTCTCGAGCAGCGGGCTGGCAGCAATGAGGGGGAGTGGTGGTGCTCCCCCCTTTCTTGCTCTGGCTTGCCACCGAGGTGCCTGCAGCCTCAATGAGAAGGCAAGCCAGAATGAGAAGGGAGGTGGGATGCGGGTCTGCGTGCTGGTGCACCGTCACAGCTGAGCAAGGCTGCCACACAAGCGGAGCTGCATGGAAGAGCTTTGCTCGGGTGCACAGCAGCCACCTGATCCACTGCCCTCACCCTGCTCTTCTCACTCTGCTGCCCAAGTGCAAGGGTGGCATGGGGCTGGGGAGGGGGGGGGGTACACTGCTGCGTACTGCTCCCAACCAAGCAGGGCTGGCACCCAGCTGCTTCTCGTCCTCTGCTAGTATGTGGAAGGGACTTCATTCAGGTGCTAGTGGAGGGAGACATTGCTCCTCTCTACAGTGCTGCCTGGCCAGTTCCATCCCTCCCCTTTGGATCAGGCACCCCCCTCCAGCTCGACAGCCATGGCAAGCCAGATTGGTCTTGTGATTGCAGCTGTCAAACAAAGAGCCTCGTTCCTCCTCGCAGAGCTTTTGGGGATACCACTCAGATGACAGAGAGGGAAGAAAATGGTGGTTGGAAAGAGATACCAGCATCTGGCAGCACTGCCTTGCAAAAAAACCTCATGCAGAGGAAATTGCATAGTGTTGCTTGTCGTGGCATGTGAATCTAGCTGCTTTTCCTCCTGTGTTCCCTGCAGAAGAGATGGGGGTTAGATGAATTCTCCATCCCTCCAAAATATGGGATCTGTACTGTCAGAGCTGAAGGCACTCTGATGGATGTGCAAATTGTGGCCTGTGATATGCTTATTGCTATTCGGAGAGCAAGAACAGACATTGCTAGATGGGCCCTTTGTCTTAAAAGGAAAAAAGTAGAGGACATACCAGCGATGTTTTTCCTTGATAAAGGAGGATGACTTCAACAATAATTCAAGAAGACTCAGTTCTTTTCTCCATACATGCAAAACAGTGCCTTCAATTTGCTAGCTGCATTTGTGCTTTGAGTCCTCAGGATGAGATCCAAAGACCTCTGTCTTTCACTGTCAGCATTTCTCACACCATGTCAAACTATACTTTACATGAGCAAACCATGGCGAACTTGGGTCAGGACATTCTCCCCCTCCCCCTATCTGCATAGAAAGAAGATTTTGTAGGCTTTCTCTTCTACCTCACTTAACTGTAGTTGGTCATTTTGTCTGAAATGACAAACAAGCGTTTAACATTAACCATGTTTTCAAACTGACTTGCTGGATACAAATTGTGGTATTACTTAACCGTGGTTTGTTCGAAACTTGAAGTTATGGTTAATGTTACCCAAGAATAAAAGAAACTTTCCATTGGTCAGGGTGGGAGAGAGGGGAGCATTGAAACCCAAGACTTGTGCAGTCTGTTTTAATTCTCCAGCCCTCAAAGGGCTGCTTTACATTGCTTGCTAGCGCATGACTGGATGACTTGTGGCTCTCCAGTTGTTTTGGCCTATAATTCCCATCAGTACTAGCCTAAATAGCCAGGAGCCAGCCACCTGGAGGGATGTAGGTTGCCTGCTCCTATGCTGGAGCATTGCAGAGAAAAGTAGATCTGAATAATCTGCATGTCTTGAGCTTGCACACACTCTTCTCAAGGCCTGATGAGTGCTCTGGAACTTGTCTAGCTTGGCATGGTGTAATGTTTGTGAAACAGTGCTGGTAGCTCTTTACCTTTACCTCCTATAATGTTGACTCCAACTCCGTGTCACTTGTATGAGTTCCACTGAGCTAAATGCATCATTTCCCTTTCTTTGTAGTACATGCCTGCCACAACAGCTATGCAAGGAGCCTATATACCCCAGTACACACATGTTCAAACAGCAGCTGTTCCGGTTGAGGTGCGTAAATCATTAATAAAGGAGAATATCCTAATAAAATGCGTTATTTGATGGTTATGAAGAAGGTACCGTAGATTACAGATTACAGTACGCACAAAATAGTTCAGAGTGTTAGGGAATTCTGCATGTGAGTGCAGGAATTGTAAGGATTGGGTATTCAGTCAGCCCTGGTTTCACATGTAGCTTCTTTCTTCAGTTCTCCAATGGTTCCTTTGCTTTCAGTTTGTGATTTTTAATTAGACTTTGCCCCCAAAGGTGTATGCATTTGCATAATCTAATTATTTTTTGCAAGCAGTGTTTTTCCTGCATAATGAATCTTATATCTTTATTAATATATGTATTTTAATCTGTTTTCTATTTGGAGAACTGTATTGAGAAATGCCAGTTCTAAAAAATAACTATTTCGTTCCACATAGTGATTTGGAAAGTATGTATTTGATAAGTTTTTCTCAAAATGTGAACTGAATGAAATTCCCTGCCACACCTAAGGAAGGGTGGGATAAACACCATGACAATAGATACAGATCCTTCTATACAAGCAGCATAGAAGCAGGAACTCAACTTCTGGCTGATAATTTGCCACTATCTGGCGAATACAAGAATGTGTATTGTTGCATTTCCTTGTTAACTATGCTGTTAATGATTGTCATTGAATATATACATGACCGTTAGACATTTTGGGCTGCTCTGAAAACAGTAACATTCTATCCAGAGTTGGAAGGAATAGCTGGACTCCCTTCTCCTACTTATTCTCTTTTCATTCCAGGAGGCCAGTGGTCAACAGCAAGTTACCGTAGAGACATCCAGTGATCATTCTCCGTATACTTATCAGCAGAACAAGTAATTGTGAGGTAAAGTCATTGTTATATTTCTTTGAAAATAAATTCCTGTAGGGCATGGAAGTGGACGTTTTTCAACCTGAGGGTAGAATTCCATTTGGGGAAATTTCTCAGGGAGGGACATGCCAGTGATGGGTGTGGCAGGCCAAAGGCAAAAACTATGTGGCCAAAGTACCAGCATTTTTTTTAGCGTGAAACTCCAGACTTCCAGAAACTAAGTCTCAGGAGAGGCATTTCAGCATCTGAGAATGGAGAAAACACTGCACACACTTCTCATTTGGTGGTTGAGTAAATTGGAGGAAAAGGAACATGATCGCATGGGGAGTACCCGAGGACTGGATTAGGAGCATGCTGCTGAATTTCCCCATCCCTGATAGAGTGTTATAACCAAATAAGGACCATTATTTATAATTTTCCTGAAGCAAATTTGACTTTTTAAGTCTTCAGTAGTGCTGTAGCCATCTGGAGAATATATGCATGATCCTTGGGCACCCTACTTAGTCAGTTAAATGTCTTCTAAGTTTCTGCAAGTTGTTGACTGCAGAATATCAGGTTGTCAGAAAACAGAGGCTTCTGTTGAGCATATAGCAGGAGAACCTATAGATGTCTATAGACTTAACGACGTTGGCTTGTCTGGAGAACTTGTTTGGGGCGTGGTCTATAATTTTCGAGGGTCCATTGATCCATTCCACGAAGCTCTGAGGCAGCTGTTTTTAGATAGAACCAGCTTGTCGCATTTGGATTTAGACAGCAACCTAAAGGTTTTAAAATTGCTTTATGTTGAAGCATTTCTGAGCATAAGTTATTTGTTTCTCACATTTTGTAAGATAGGCTTTCCTGCTACTTGAAAATGGCACTAGGAAATGGAAGCCCAGTGCTGTGGAGAAATACTAAGAAATAGTAACTTCAGTCTCTCAGTTTTAAAAACACAAAATGTGGCATCTCATACCGCAAAGCTACTTACACACTCTAGCCAGAGTGAGGAATCTGTTTCTCACACACACCCCCCCTCCCTTCCATCCCTCTTTCCCTCTGTTACCCCTCACAGCAACTGAATATAATTAATGTACATTTCTACCTTTTGAGTTGATTTACAGCTCAGTAAAAGCCTACCAGTGTCCAATTAAATAGGCAGAATATTTAAAAAATGAGGCAAGTAGACCATCAGATGTTAATGAAATAAATAATAATTTAAACATAATTTATAACTTTTCCTCTTTCAGATGTGCGGCGTTGACCTTGCCTAGAGAAGGATGCAAAGGCTGAAACAATCATGGATTTTACTGATCAATTGTGCTTTAGAAATTATTGACAGTTTTGCACAGGTTCTTGAAAACGTTATTTATAATGAAATCAACTGAAACTATTTTTGCTATAAGTTCTATAAGGTGCATAAAGAAAAAGAAAAATCCTTAAATTCATCCTAATAGCTGTTCCTCTCCCCCACCTTGGACAGGTTTATTTTAGTAAAAAAAAAAGTTTTTATCAAGTGTTATGACGCAAAAAATAAAAATAAATAAAAATAAAAGAAAGAAAGAAAAGGTCTGGCCATGCACAGATCGCAGTGGAGACATGTTCACGTGCATGACAAAATCCGTCTCTTGGTTTATTTTTATTTTTATGTTTTTTAATGATATAAGAATTGTTTTTGGAAGTTTAAACTAGTAAAACATCCATGCTGATGTTCTGTGCTTGCTGTGTGAGTGCCGCCGTCGTGCAGTGTTGCAGTCGTAGCGTCTGTTTTCATAGCTTTTTGTTTTCTTTTAAGGTAGTGTGAAGTGTCTTATCTTTTTTCTATCAATTCCAATTTGCCTTAACTCTTTTAATGCTGTAGCTGTTTCAGTACGTAGTCCAAACTAATGGTGTAGAATGCTTTCGACCAAATGAGCTGGTCTATTATGCCTTGTAAAACAGCAGGATAGGGCTTTAAAGAGGTAGTCAATTAAAATTGCTGAAAAATCTGGCTTTTTAAAAAAATGTGTAGTAGGTGTTTTTAATGATTTTTTTTCCTCACATAATAACGTAAGGTTGTGAAATGCAAGACTTGGGGTAGGGAAATGTTTTGTGTGAAACACATTTTTCTGACTGGGGAAATTTTAATAGGATAAATTGTTTGTAAGGCCTTATGCCAATTAGTTTTCCTCTGCTAGTTAGGAACTCTGCTGTATGATGCAATGTAAAAAACAAAACAAAAAACGAAAAAAAAAACTTTTTGCCTTTTTCCAGAAGCTAATTGATGTTCTAGTTTTAGGGTGGGGAAGTTTGGGGGTGGGAAATCGCAGAATGTTTCTGTCCTTCCTTTCTAGTAATGATAGTGCTTTAGAATGATGCTGTACTGAGACCTGGCAGATAGAAGCATTTGCTTTTACAGCAAAGGCAAAAGCTACAAGACTTTTTTTTCAAAACATAAGCTGAGATGTAAGTAGAAAACATAATAGATTGGGTACTAGCTCTCCATATTAGGTAAATAAAGACTTGGCACTTTTTAAAGGTAACTTTACCAAAGAACAAAGAGCCAGTAACCAATAATTCTGATTTGTCTCAGCAGTTACGTCTTCTGTACTCTTTATTTTTTTTGCCGGACCAGTTTGCGGTTAGAAGAATGTGCCTTTTTTTGTACATTTGCATTTAGGTTTTATAATTTTTAATTGATGTATGGACACAAACAAAAAAGCATGAAGGAAGACTTGGATCCAAGCAGTGCCACGCTTTACATCATCACTACAAGTGTTAAGTGTAAAGAAAAAAAAAACCATTTTGAAACTATGAAATTCCTGATTTCACAAATACACTGTTATTTGTACTTTTTACGTATTAGATAAACTCACTGCTATTAAAGCTCTTTTTATTATGATCGCATGTGTATTGAATCAAATGGTAAATTAAGTTGTCTTCCAAAACTGTGTACTTGTCTGGTCAGCTGTGTTTGATCAGTTATCTACCTCAAGGCTTATTTCCTTTTGTAATGGGACAGGTTGCTGGCCCTCCCTGTTACCACAGACCAAATCATCCTAGCTCAGGAGCTAGGCCTAAGCAATTCTTTCTTTTCACTTTTTTTTTAGTTTTTAAATTTTATGTGAGTCTTCAAGTACAGATGTCAGTGACATTTCATAGTTTCAAAAGTCAATGCTGCTCTAAGAAGTGTAGATTCTAGTAAATTACATAGTCATAAGAAATGTGTTTTTGTTTCTTCTTATTTTTCTTTTATTTTTAAAGGAAAAAAAGTTGTGGTATTATTGGTTCTATGCTCCCTGGAATTTACTGCTTTGTCAAAGTTCAGACTTCCTGCAACTCATTCCCTGTGGCTGGGACAGTTTCAGACCTGGAGAAAGAGGGGTTCTTTGCTACTTGATCTTTCCTTTCAATTAGCTAAACTTTGGTTGAGAAAGAGGGAATAGACGCTGCTTGAAAAGTCTGAACTAAGTGCCATACTCATTATCTGGGTAAGATTTGCAAAATGTAACCTCTGTACATAAAGAAATAATCAGTTACTTAAACATCACATAGTAGACAGCCATTAAATTATAAAAAAATAATTTATGAAGAAAGACCTTTTGTACAGATTGAAAAAAAAAGATTTTCATAGAGATATCTATATGATCAAGAGAGTTAATTTTTTATTTTTGTTTTACTAGTGCCACAAACTTGCCAGTGGTAACTTATTTGTCCGGTTCAAGATAACTCTGTCATTTTGTTTCCTAGGACTTGTTGTTAAATGCCAAAAGACATTTTTGAACTGTAAATTTGATTAGATTGTTAGCTTTTTTCTGTTTTATTTCTTTTGAAAACTTTTGAATAAAAAAGATCAAAACTGACTCTTTTTGCTGTTTTCTTTTTTTAGCAGTGGGAGGAATGCAGCAGAGAGATTAGCATTCTCGTATTCCTTTTGATTTGAATGTGTCTGCTTCACTGAAATGAATATTAACTCTCACAAAATGGTGATGTGTTCTTTTCAATGGAAAAAGCTTAAATGTAACAGAAAGAAATGACCAGCCGGCATAAATGGAGCGAGCAGTGTCCAGACCTTCCATGCCCACGGCTCTCGTGACAATGAGCCAGTGGCGATCTGTGCAGGGATCCTCTGTAATCACTGCCCACTGTCTTGCTTCATTTTATGCTGGTCAAATCTCATTGCTGCCTGTTGACCGCATCAGAGGGGGCGGATGCTCTTACTCTTGGCCGCTGCAACCTCTGCTGCCTTGACTTGTCTTAGGGAGAGGTGGCCATGCTGCTTTGTCCTAAATGGGTTTTGCACAAGGCCTCTGAGCATGCCTGGCTCAGGCAGGCAGGCAGCCACCCAGAGCAGGAACAGGCCAGAAGATGAGTCAAGCACACTGAGGATATGAATGTTTCTGCAAAGCCAATGGTAGCACACATTCCAATGTGTTCTCCATCCAGTTTTGAGCCATGATGTGGACAGGAAGGGGATATCCAAGTTACAGAACAAGAGGGTGCATTTATGTTGTGAGCGGAGCCGGCTGGAGCCAGAGGTCAGACTAGATGGCCTGGGACGCCCCTTCTGACTCGCTCTGTTTCTGTGTTTCTATTTATTTCTTTTCTCACTAGCCCTGTGGAGTGCAGGTATGAATGGAAATCTGTACTCTCCACTGACCCTTTCCTGCTACAAGCTACCAGTCTATCCATTTTTCGCAAAAGCCATTTTAGTCTGTATCTGACATACAACTCAGAATTGTCAGCAGCAGAACTTCAGGGAGGAAATGTTCCGAGCCCTAACTGTACAAACAGGGAATTTAATGCAAGGCTTTCTTAAGGATCAGGTGCTGTCCCCTTAGTGACAGACCTTTCCACATACTTGTGCCTAATGCACAGCAAGCCTGTAGAAGAACAGTGTCATATCCACATGTAACGTACAGCACTTATAAGATCAGTCAGCATGTTCAGTCCAGCTTGCTGACTGGAATTGGTGAAGGCAATTCTCTGTCTGGTTCCCACAGCCAGCCCTGTGAATTACCTCTGTAGTCCCTACAGGAAGTGGCTTCATGTGACGATGTTTCTCTGCCAGAAGATAAACTGCACAGATAATCATACTTCTGTTATGATTTTAGGAGACTTGGATTCCCCAGGTCCCTCCTGGCCACAATGGGGCTTGCCCAAAAAAAGTTAACGATGGTGATCAGGCGTAGCGGGGGAGCGTACTGTATGAGGCTGGGGTTGGTCATATTTAGATCTTCAATTGTTGCAGACAGTAAAATGGTTGCACATAACACAGCTGTATATGTTGTAAACAAAGCATTTAGCAGGTTTGGGAACACCTTCCTAGAAGGAAGACATTGACAACTTTACATTTTAATGTATTAGGAAGTACAGCAGTTCTCAGTCCATCACTGAACAATTAAGTCCTACCTGATCTCCCAGGACAAGCATGAAAAATATCAAGAGAAAAAAGCATGTCTGAGTTGCCTTCTTAGGTTGCGATCTTTCAATATGTGTTTGGTTGGTTTTCAGAGTTAAGTTATGACTTTGCAAATACAAGATATTCCTTAAGATGCAGCTGCTTAACCATATAGAAGTTGTCCTCAGGCATAGCTGTGTTAAACACACCTGCACTGGAGAAGTGCGTGGCCAGTCTTAGACCAGACTTCACCAGTTGACTTAGCTGAGCAGCTGCCAAGTGTAGCTGATGCGGTTCTGCTCATCTGCTGGCAGGGGAAGAGGGGGGAAAGCACGTGATCCGTTCCTGTGGGGCACTCCTGTTTGGTCCTGGGAGTTTGTCCCAGAGACAGGGCATCCCGCCAGAGTTAATACAGCAGCATCACCCACCTGGCTGCCTTTCAGATGTTTTGACAGAACCTGCCTCCGCTGTAGCTAGCACAGCCAATGGCCAGAAATGTTGGGTGTTGTACTCTGCAACATCTGGAAGGCACCAGCTTGGGGAAGGCTGAATAGTGCGTTACAATACTGCTGGCAGTGGGTTCAATGACCACTGCGTACTCATCTCCATCTGCCCCCTAGTGATGGCTGAGCATGAGAGCTCCCTTTTTATCTTCAGGTGCTGCCAACCCCTCCCCAAATTGGGCCAGCCAAAAAGTAAATAGAATTGCAATGGTATAGGCAATGTTTTTCATTGCGTTGGAAGCACCATCAGCTTCCAGGACTTTTCTGAGATGTGTCTTAATGCCTTCAGAGCAACCTATTTTGATTACTGTGCAAATTGTTATCTCTCGGTGTCCCAAAGTGATCTGACGTATTTCTCCCACTAACAAATGTGAATTATTTTCTTTCTGCAGTGGGCAAGAATACTTCTTGTTCTCTGTGTGTCTCCTGGGAGCTGCCCATCATATGCAAAGTAGAAGCATTTGCCTGTACACGTATAGTGGCATGTATCAGGGACCATTTGCCAAGCCTAGCTCTTTGGCAAATGTTTATGGGCCCCGATTATTTTCTACCTACACGTGCATCTACCCCACATTATGGTGTTGATGGGAAGGCATGCCTTCCCCCGGAAGTGTGAGTTGTCCTTCACTGGTGAAAGAAACTCATTTTGGATGTGCTCAAGGATCTCCGATCATCTTCCGTTGTTCTGATAGTAGAATGTGTTGACATTAAAAATTCAGTCACAGAGGATTCCTTCTTCAGGCAATATTAGAACAGAGGAATGCTTTGGTGGGAGGATATTGCTTTAGCTTAAACGGGTGTGGAGGAAGAAGCTTCTGATCATTTCCAGTCAATTCCCTTTCTGAAAATAGTTTACTGATGAAATAATATGCCAGTTATCTCTGGGAAAACGGTTCAGGACAAAAAAGAACACACTACCGCCAGTATTTCAACCCGTGAATGTGAATCTCATTGATTCCAGATGGCGGTCACATGACCAGCACTAGTATGTACAGAGAGAGATCCTTTATGAAAGCTGCTGTGAGTTCCCAAACATAAATAGGATTCAAGGGAAGAGGGCAAGTTTTTTTTAAATGCTTTTCTCATAAGGCCTCTTTGCCTTTAGGGCTGCTTATTCCAGGAGCATCTTCATTTTAGTAGCAGTGCAGAATTTTCTAGTTAGATATTTTAGGAAGAGATGGTGGAGAGTGGGCGGGAATGGAAGACAAGGAACAAATGCATTTGTGTCATTCCCAGAAAGGAAATGTGTTCTGGGAGGCTTTACTCCTATTAACCGCTAGAGGGCACTTTCATTTTATTAATATGCAGCAGCTCATCTGGAAAATATATTAGGAGGCCTGTTATTAAATGGGGAAAACTTAATGTAAAATTCCTAGAAAGTAGGCAGGCTATCTTCCACCCTTTTCAGAACTGTCTGGTTCTTTTTTAAAAATAGTTAACAGAAACCCTTCACTACTTGATGGAAATAGGTTTGTAAATATGCAGAAATTCACACTCAGATTTGTTAAAATACACAAAATTCTGCTAACCTATTAATGCAGTATCTTGAATCAAGGACTATTAATCCTGCTGCTCCCTGAGTCTATTAAAATATTTCCTCAAAGCCTCTCAAAGGTTTAATTCATAAGGATCCCAATTTATGAATGCGCAAGAACAATACGTTCTTGGAAAAGGTTGCATCTGTTAATCAAGGCCTTGATTACAAGTAATGATACAATAGATGCTTAAATAAATTATTTATTCTGCAAGATTCCTAATAATTTCTGCAGTATCATTCCAAGATATTCTCAGGCTACCCAGATTTAGAATCTGAAAATAAAATTCACCCTTTAAGACAAAAGTGAAAGATATGTTAAACATTTGAGGCCTTTGCCATTCTCTCATCCCTCAACAGATTATTCTTGAAGCAACTTCCAAAACATCAAAAGAGCACTGAAAGTACCATGCAGAGAATCAATATTTGTCCAGCTCGGACTGTTCAGACAGAAGAGGCAGCGTGACATTGTGTTAGCGTGTTGGACTGGGGCTCAGTTCCCGACTCAGCTGTGAAGCTCACAGAGTGCCTTCGGGCTGCTCGTGCCCTCAGCCTAACCTACCTTGCAAGTGGAGACAAGGAGAACCCTACATGGCACCTTGCAGGTCACCATACAACAGAAATCATAAATAAGAAGAGAGAGAGTCTGGACTGAGTATTATTTCCTGATCCTCATGAGCATGCAAAGCTGCTCGGGTTGTTCGGTTAACATACCAAGTGGCCTTGTGTTCTACTTTACGGGGCACAGTCCTTCGCCTGAAGGGCTGTCAAGGCCATTCCAGGTGAAAGACAAGGAGCCATCAGAAGGAAGGGCCGGGGCCTTGACGTTGCCTCCCAAGTGCTGGAGAGCAGACTGAGCAGATCCCAGGGCACCTGGCCACTGGCAGGAGATCTTGTGGTTCTGTTTAAAGTATAGGAATTATTCCTGCACTTCTAACTATACTAAGTTAACCAATGCACAGTCTATGCAAATCTGGCTCCTCATTCAGCAGATGCGCATTCAGCTAGCTACCCTGTCTACAAACATGTTAACTCCTCGCTTGCAATGAATCCTTTACTGCCGGGGTCTCAAACTCAACTTACCTGGGGGCCACTGGAAGTAGAGTCTGGGTGAGGCTGGGCCGCATCAAGCGGTGGTGGTGGGCCGCTCATCATGCGTCGTTCCCGGAGGCCGCCGGCGCTTTGAAGGCCACAGGGCCCCTCCCCCGTGCCCCACCCATCCCGGCAAGAGGCCCGCGGGCCGCGAGTTTGAGACCCCTGATTTACTGATCACTGTGAAACGACCATGAGCCAGAAATCCGGCTGCTCAGGTCCACACAGGCTTGCTCTTTCCTGTTTAAGTTGTGCACTCTTGCAGTACATTGTGTGATCACATGCTTTGACCAGGCAGCCTTTTGTGCATGAGGTTCTTTTCTCCCAGTCACTTCTTACAAAGAATCAGTGTGGTTGCTGGGCCCCGTCCAGATCTCAACCACTCTAGCTCACAGGTACATTAAGTGGTGGCAGATTTCTCAGCAGCTCTCAACCGTAGCTGGTGCTGGGCACTGCAAGTTCCACAACTGCTATTCTCCATAACTAGTTTATGGATGCATTCTGTAGAGCTGCCAGGTTGCTGTCGGGGGCCGGTTGTAGTTCTCATATAATGCCAGTCCTCTATCAGCTACACTGGCTCCCAGTTGAAGTCCAGGCCCAATTCAAGGTGCTGGTTTTGACCTATAAAGCCCTAAACGGCTTAGGTCCAAAATACCTGAAGGATCGCCTCCTTCCCTATATGCCCTCATGCCCCTTAAGATGGGTGAGGGAGGCCTTGCTCCAGGAACTCTTTCTGAAGGAAGTACAGAAGGGATCTATCTGGAGGAGAGCCTTCTTCGCAGTGGTGACCAGACTATGGAATGTGCTCCCCAGAGAGGTCCGCCTGGTGCCCACGTTATACTCCTTCCGGCGCCAGGTAAAGACCTTTTTATTTAACCATCATTTTAACAATTAAGGGTTTTAGACATTTTAAGATTTTTTTGTTTCTTTTTGTTTTCACAATTGTACTTTCTATTTTATTTTTCCTTTTTTTAGTTTATAATGTTCAATTTTAGATGTTTTAATAATTGTAGTTTTAATACTGTATTTCACAGTTTTATATTATGTAAGCCATCCTGAGTGCTTGCATGGAAGGACAGGGTATAAATGCTTGTAATAAATAAATAAATACGCTTCCAATTGTCCCTCCACTCAGTGGCAATTACAGTAAAATGCGAACCACTGAAATACAATGAAAAGCAAGACAAAGATGCATCCATGATCAAGCATACAATGTAAGAGCATAGATGGAAAAACCACCAGCTGCCACCACGCACTGGCCATGACACCCAGGGCTGAATGCTTCGAAAAAGGTGAGTCTTCTTCCCAGTGTTCCCCTGGCAAGCTTGCAAACAGTGAGCCCAGTGTGAACTGAGCCTGCATGAGCATCAGGATCCAATTGCTTAGGATGCCTAACTATAGGTCCTTTGCTCTGCCAATCCAGCTTGAGCTGAAGGGACAGTTTTCACACATGTGTAGGGCCAGCAACATTGTATGGTTATGATTTGATGTTCTTTTTAAAATTCCAATTTTCAGGAATACTTTTAACTCTTGTTGATACCTTGCAAAGCAACAGCAGTTACTAGCAAATACCTGCATTTCATCATTCGTTGTCTGTCATTTTTGTTTTGGTTTTTTTAAGCTAGTGTCTGTAGATACAGCTGGAAATACTGATGGTGGGGAGTTTCTAATTATTGACCAGAATTGTAGCAAGAAAATTCACATTAGGCGAATTTGAACATCCAACACTCCCCAGACACACACAGACAGCAATCATTCCAGCTTCAGCTCATGGTGAGCATAAAATTAAAACCAGCCAGGGTTCTTTCTGCACAACTAAAGTTTCACATATGCTCCTCAGTTTGGTAAAAACTAGACACCATAATGGCCCACTAGTGGGTGTGATAAATAGGCGTTTGCAGCCTCCTCATGATTCTTAATGCTGCTTGATTTAGTTTTCCAGATCTTGCCTTATATCACTGGACTTAGCGATCGACTTGTACTACTTTTTGTTCTTTCCTGTCTACACTGGAACTTCTGCCTTGGCCAGTTTTGGAACCTTCTTTTCTGGTTCCTTTCTCCAAGTGAATGGCATCAGGTTCTGGACAGACAAGAACACCCAGAGTTCCTTCCCTCAGTTTCTATAGTGGTGTACAATGTCAGGTCAATTACACTTTGATTTTCTCATGCTAAACTGAATTCACAGGGCAATAGAGAGCTAAAAAAAACCCCTCAGTGCAGCACAGTGGGTTGAGTGTCGGGCTGTGGCTTAAGAGATCTGTGTTTCAGTCCCAACTCCTCCATGAAGCTTGCTGGGAGACTTTGGGCCAGTCATGGACTCTCAGGCTAACCTACCTCACAGGCCTGAAATGGAGAGGAGAAAGAGGAAATTGTAAACCACTTGAATTCCTCACTTTAAAAAAAAAGCAAGAGAAAATAGCATCAAATAAAAACTGGTAAGAAAACTTTTTGGTAGTGTGCATGGAAAGATAAGGCTATTTTTATTTTAGATCAACTGGTGGATGCCAATGACATTGCTTTCTCTCTTGCCTGCCAAATATAATATGGCTGGATGACAATACTGTGCAAATGCAGCACATCCAGGTTCAGCCAGGGCACTTTAACGACACCAGAGTCTCCATCGGTACCAGAAACACTTATTGACAATCGATCATGGCCAAGTGGGGACCAGAACCTGGATTTCCCAAGTCCTCCAGCCAGCACTTTAACTGCTACCCCAAACTGTCTATCAGCGTGTGTCCCATATTTTAGTCTCGGTCTTAGTCAGCAAAAACTATGTTCTGTGTCTGCTGGCACCACAACACTTCTTCAAGGGATTATGCTGGCAATGCAATACAGCTAATGCTTTTAAAAATACATCCGGTAGAAGCTTCTTTTTTAGAAGAAGGTTATTCTGTGCATAAATTTTATACTGGAGAAGTCGTCAATATTTACTGATGTACATGCTTTTTAAAGCATTAATCTGGTTCATGGAAAATAATAAAGGGGCAGCATACACAGGTTATCTGTGCCCCCTCGGCAGCTAAAAGACGGATATGAAAACATTGGAAGGGTAAGTGCTCACTTCCTCTAAGGCAGTGGATTGATGACCTTATAACATTTTCTGCTCTTGACTGGGTGATGTACAAATGCCACCTTCACATGGATGCTTGCTTGGAAATCTGGTCCACTTTTGTTGAAGGCTATGTATAAGTTGTACTTTCATGTGTGTATTTGTGTGTGCATTTCATATGTATTCTATATTGCTGTGGATATATAGAAATGCATCCACATATATTTTTTTAAAAACACCCCCAAAATTTAAAATGCTGGTGTCAGAACTGGAGGAGAACACAGTTTCCTCCTTAGCAAATGCCCGGGAGTAACCGCAATTGCTTTTGCTAAGACACATGCTCACTAACAGCAAATTATTCATCCTCTTCAAATACAAATTTAGGAAACAAGTGTCTCTTGCGCCTTTTGACATATCCTGTATGCTGATATGAAATATATAGCAAAAGGAGCATTTCTTATATATGTATGCATAGACACAATGCTGAGCCTTTCAGTAGCAGCCCCAAATTAGCCCCCTTGTCTAAAGCCACGGGCAACCCCTGACTACAGGACGCAGGCCAGGCGTCTCCCAGTCCTTCCTATACTAGCCACTGCCAGGAAAAGAAGAGAAAGGCTGGCAGGCACATTCGCAGCCTCAGAGGCGCATCCATTGAGTGCAGTGCTTGGAACAGAAACGCGCTGCCACGCAGTGCAGTTGGGTCTCTCATTCCCCCCTCCTGTGTCCGATTCTTCTTGCGGGATCCTGGACTACCGTGATGAGCATATGATATGGGCATGGGCTCTCTTAAGGGCTCGTCCACAGCGCAAAGTTGCTAGAGCAGGGCAGCCTGACTTAGAGACAGCCTTCAGCTATAGCACCTTGCGAGCAGACCTCCAAAAGTGCTTCCCTCTCCCACGAAAGACTTCCTCAGAGGCCATTGAGGAAGGCCATTTGCTTCTTAGCCCCACAGGTCACTTGATGGAGTGTTGCAGTCTTCCCTGGGAGGCCCCAAAGTGCTGGGAGCCAAGCTGCGAGCATTCAAAAGCCACAGATCATTCTCCTTGCAAAGCCTACTTGATTGACCCCAAAGCACAGATCGCCTAGAATGAGTCTCTGAGCATGCCCCGAGCAGTTTGTTGACCCCAGCCTAGAACTCCTTTCTAGAAACTCTCCTTATGCCTGGGTCCCATCCCTTTGGGAGGGGCCTTCTACAGGTGAGCACATCTCCCCTCTACACACCAGTCCCCTAATTGGGCCACCCTCCTCTGGTGACGCCACATCATGGGGCTAAGTGCCAGGCTGCCTGGCCTTCATCTGAGACACTCCCACACGCAGGGTCCCATCCTGCCTGCTATATATCTTGAATATTCCCATGGGCTGCCTCCCCACCTGAGCAGCCTGGCCTTGAAATAAGGACCTCCGCTTCTTCCAGCATCGTGTCTTGGAACGGCCCACCCACTCTAGCCCCCTCCTGTGCTTTTGCACATTCCAGTTTGGGTTCCTCTGAAGTCAAGCCAGCAGTTCTTGAAAACAAATGCCCAATGCAACCATCCTTCTCATCCCCAACACAAGGGCTGGATGAGCTTCATGAATGGCCATAGCTCCTACTGAAAAGTACACTGCAGGAAAAGAAAGATACGGGCAGTTTGCATCTGCTCATGTTCAAGGTCAAAACCATGTGAAGAGGATGCTCTACAGATTGTCAGACGTGCAAGGGTACATACGCAAGAAGACACTTCCTCCGGTATGCCATTCCATGAAGGTTTCCATCTGTCTGTGGGGAAACAGTAAGGACCCAAGAGGATACACAGAATGCTTGTCTGTGTAGTTCTGCAGTATTTGTACTAGGATCTGGGCCACATGAGGGGGAGTGTTAAGCCTTCCATCCACAGCCATGATCCCAACTCCCACTCGGCCCAGTCTAGCCCAAGCTCCCATTTCCCATGGGAAGGAAGCTGCCATGAACAGCTTCCTCCACAGGGTAATCAACTAACAGCAGGCAGTGGGTTGGTGAGAAGACATTACAGGACTCTGGTGTGGGAGGACGTGTGTCTGTTTCCATATAAATGACACCACTTTTTAAATGAACCAAGCAATTTATTCTGAGTGGAATCTCACACGCATTTTGTGTTCTGGAGCAGTGTTTCCTGGGACTGCAGGGCCCCACTTGGGAACACCTGGCAGAAGCAAAAGTCCTGTTTTGTTTTAAGGGTTGATGCTAGCCTGGCATTTTGAGGTGGACTTGAAAGACGGCTGAGGTCCTGAGGGAATGGGCTCTGGGCAGTAGTGCAGTTTGCCAATGCCTTAAGGACCTCATCAGAACACAGGCCATGGCAACTGGCCGGCATTCAGAACACTGAATAATGTTATATGAGCATGGATTCGGCAACTGCAGGCACCAAGGAGATTGCTAAGTGGCCAGTCCTTCTCCAAGTTGTCTTCTTTTTCCCTGAAACCTTAGGTTGAAAAGGCTTTTTTTCTTGGACCATCACAATTTTGCCCGTCTGTAATCAGTTAAATGTCACTACACACTAATCTCATCTTGTAAATCATTTATTTATTTATTTATTTATTTATTTATTTATTTATTTATTTATTTAGTATATTTGTATGCTGTTCTTTGCAAAAGCCTCAGGACGGCTTACACAAATATCTAACATAACATAAATTAATTAACGCCTTTGCTGCCTTGGCTGTTGTCTTCTTTAAGTCTGATTTACACATGCAAGGCCATTGCTTTCTCTTTCCTCACTGGATGACACCCAAGCAGAATAACTGAAATGGTGCACTTGATGGACAAGGGAGTGTATGTGAAAGCCACTGCAGTGTGATGGTTGCAGCACTGCACTGGGGACCTGGGAGATCTGGGTTCTAGTCTCCACTCGGTCACAGAGCTCACCAGATAACTGGCCAGTCACTCACGCTCAGCCCTCAGAAGACCAAAACAGAATTCTGTAAGTCACCTTGGGTTCCTCCTAGAGGAAAAGATCTGTGATATATAAATGCCATGTAATGCCAATAATATTTCAAATCCCTGGTCAGTTTCACATGTATTCAATCATGAATTCTTTCCCTCCGATATCAACATCAGTCTATTTTTTTTTAACTAGCACAAACTGTTTCCCCTAATATGCACATTTTTATATTCCACTTTCCCTAACATGTTCATCTTTGCACACAGCTATAGAGCCAAGAACTACATCACTCAATTCAGAGAAGTTTGAAGGTCTGCTACATCCCATTGTGCGTATTAGTCCAGGAAGGGCCAATTAGATCTGTTCACTTTAACATCAGTACCAAATGACATTCTCATCCATCCTATTGGAGGTAACTTGAAAGCTCAGCCGGCAAGGCTAGTTCTGCAATGGTTCAAGCCATCCTTTGGCGCTGCAGTCATCCAGTGGTTCAAAAAAACTTGTGACTGGCCCTTCAGCTTGCCAACCCCATGGGGCAGGGCTCTGCCAATGCTGTTTTTCTGCCTGACTATGAAAGAACAACAGTGGTGTAGCCTGGATCATGGGAATCAAACTGCTAGGGTACGGTGGAGGCCACAACTCAGTGGGACGGCTTAGCATACAGCAGCCCCACATTCAATCCCATAGGGTTGGGGGGGAAAGCTCCTATTCTGAAACCTTGGAGACCCCTGGCCAGTCATTTTTCACATGCCAGAGGGACCCCTGGTCTGGCTTTCTGGATCCCCAACTCTATTTCATACAATAGAAGAGCATTTACTAAAAGCTTTTGGAGCTGAACAATCAGCTACAAGCAAATGCATCACCCTGATGAGTCTGCATTTCTTCCATATCTCTTTAACCTGGGTTTTCAAAGAGCAGGCCATTAGTCATCATGGCTCAATGCAACAGATTTATCTGCAAATGGATGGAAACTCATCCACATGGAATTTCACCATCCATCGGGAAACAGAGCGCTCCTTCTTGACTTTCCCACAAAACATGAGCAATCTCCCTGACCAGTTCACTTCGCCAGTGACGCATTGCTGGAGCGAAGGGAAAAGAAGGCATCTCTGACAGGCATCTGCTGTGCCCACCCAGGCACCCTGTGTTTACTGTAAGTTTGAACATGCTCGAGCAAAACATAAATACGGCTCCTGCTCGCTTCCACTCCATCTCCTGCATAAGTAATACATTGGCATAGCTTTGCCATTTGTCAGCCAGCCGCCTCCGAACACACTTGCTCGTCAATCTAATTTTAACCTTTTCCCACACAAGCCCTTGTAAATCAACCCAGGCATTCTGTCGTTCTCTACTCCTTGGCCTTCACATTGTTGCCTTTATTTATATTTTTATATAAAATAGTGCTGCACAATGTGTTTTATAGAACATATTCCTTGTAGCTGGTGGAAAGAAAATTAAATAGAATCGCTATTGCTTTGAAACTAATACAAAAATAGTGGGAACCTACGCCAAAGATAAATGGTATGTCTGGCAAAAAAGATTGATAATGGATGCAGCTAATGCGTTTCGACACTTTCCAAAATGAAAGTCCTGCCCACATCGGAAGGTAAGTACTTTTATGTACTTTTAAAAATGCTAACTAACTCACAGCACAGATGCCTAGATACATGGTTGTCTTGTCACTGGAATTTTTCCATGGGGTCACTGGGATGAATCTATCACTGTATTTATGAATACTCCTGTCTTGGTTTCTTTTACTCTAGCCATAACTGAAGGGAAAGGAAAGTTGGGCCTATTATTTCAGTGGAGCCAAAGTCTCCACTGATAAGCTTCCCTCTCTTCTTCTCCATGTGGGGTATTGATGCCAATTCCCAAAAAACATTACACGGTGGCATGTCTTACTGAATGTATGTGGCTTCTGAAGATGGTTGCCTTGAGCTGCTTTTGCGCAGAATAGCAGTATAAGGTTTGGTCCCAAAGGCTTTCTAGGGTGTTCAGGACAGGCAAAGAAAGTGCTGGTATTTCAAATCTTTAATTCCACTTGCTTGTTTCTCAGTGTTCACAACATGAGAGAACTCTGTTTTTGTAAAGGAAGGTTCCGGGGACATTTGGACAAAAAACCACAAGTGCCCCTAAATCCAGTTGAAACTGTTGGGAGTCAAGACCATGGGGCATGGAGCACGCTGCTCCCGATCATTTCAGTGTGCCAAGCTTTCTTTGGACTGCCGTGTTCTTAAAGGCAAAGGGGTATTTTCAAACACTTCTGCCTTCTCTGCAGCTCCTGCCACATGTATACTTGGAAAACGTTTGCTGCTATAATCCATACATTCAGTTCCTTTCCTATCTTGTTTGTTTGCTTTTAACTGACAGCTGTGAAACACACTGGGGTAGTTTATTACTCATAAAATAAAACATTTAGAATGGCTGACTTGCATCCAACACATATTTTAAATCTGATTTCAAAACTATGGTGTCTTATAAATGCTGCTAAACATTTCATCTAGGCTTATAATAGGGATTTGCTGAAATGGCACTATTTTGGGCGTCTATTCTATTTTTACTCATGGACAGCAAAGGGATTCAGAAACTTCACCAAACCAAACTACCTTCTCTCTCTCCCTTGTATTGTGGCACAATCTAATGAGAAATACTCCAAATGTCAAACACATGTACATAGAGAGATAGTGTGGTGTAGTGGTTAAGAACACAGGGCAGGGACTCGGACAATCTGGGTTCTAGTCCCCGCTCAGCCTTGGAGATAACTAGGTAACTTGGGGTTAGTCGCTGCCTCTCAGCCCAACCTACCTCATGGGGTTCTTGCTGCAATGGTAAGATTGAGAAAAGGGGGGTAATGGTGTTAAGTTGCCTTGAGTTCTTTGAAAGACAAAATGGTGGCATAGAGATATAATTGATCGATTGTTTGTTTCATTAAGCCAGAGACAAAGAATTTGCATGCCTACAGGTTTGCTTAATATATTTATGTTTTCCTTAAAGGAAATAGTCTGATGCATACAGGTCATGCATCAAAATGGCCTGGAAGTCATTGTGTGTGATAAACAGGTGTGCGTCCCTTTCTTTTTTATTTGTTGCAAACACCACACTTGCTTTATCACGCGTGATTATTTACGTAAGATTTTCGCACATTAAAAAAGAGCCATAGAAGTGGTTTTCATGCAAGGAAATGGCATCTAAGGGGGTCCTCTGACTCCAGCAGGAAATTCTCACATAGAGCCAGAACAATAACAAAGTCTGCAAAGAGCTGTACATCCTACAGACCTTTCAGTCCTCTGCAAACTCTTTGACCTGCTTATGCTTCCAGAACAAGTGCTTCATTCCCACTTCCTGTTTCAATCCCCACCCCTGGCGCGCGCACACTGGATGTTTCCTCACAAAATTAATTTTGAGAATGATTAAAACAACGAAAGAACTGCTGTTGCAAGCCCTGAGTGGTGTATATATCTAAATAATCAAACATGAATCATCCGTTTCTCACCCTTTTTTCCCCTATGGAATATGTATGTGTTCAAGTCCTATAGGAGGGGTGGCCAGATTTAGGCTGGGGAGGTGCTTTGAGTTTATATACAGCTTGCCACTCACCACCTGCTGCTGCCACCTGCGGGTGCCCCCTTACTGCTGGCCCCCACTGCTTATGGGTGCCCATTTGTGGCTCTCAAGCCTCTGACATCATCCATATGTGGCTCTTCCATTGTGCAGTCTGGCCACCCCTGGCCTATAGGATCTATGATACTGTGCAGAGACAGAATTGGACAGCAGTCAGGCTAAAATACACTGTCAAGTTCAGCTGACATTATTGTGCTGGGCAATATGCATAGAGTTGTCTGTTTCTGAACTCACTTGGGGAACAAAATATTTTGGCTATGAGATTCCCCCCCCCCCACTCTCTCTCTCTAAACCAGAATTAAATTGTCTCTCATAAAAGACTGAGCAGAAAAGAGGAAATGGATCCTTGTATCTATTTCTCAGATTGATCAAAATTGCTTATTGTTCTGGCACATTTGTAGTTAATTTTCTCTTGTAATATTAATTGGATAACTCCCAATGTTAACCTTACTTAATGGAAGTGTATGCAGGACTGTATCAGAATGAGCTATTTTGTAGATAGACTAGAATATCAGGCTTCTGTTGTGGATCCTGCATTGGCTTCCTTGACTTCTCAGGGGCAGGATGGGGGTCTGTGTGCTACCTGGCCAGAGCTGAATGCAGTGGGTGCCTATGTGTGAAAAGAGCTCCCACCTACAGTCACCTGCTGAGGCGTCTCCCGCATTGGGCTGCCCAAGGCTTGCCTGGATGTTGGGTTTTTTTATGCAGGGAAAGCAGTGGAGTGGTCCATTAAATGCACCTATTCGTGCTACATTAAATGCACCTATTCGTATTTCACAGGATTCTTGTGTATACTTCCTTTCTCAGTTTGCTTTTAGGAGGCACCCCAGTAAAGCTGGCGCAAGCCCGGAATCATTCATTTGAAGTCCCAAATTGTTGAGAGACCACCTGCCTAGCTGCTTGCTGAAATAAAGGTACAGGAGCACAGATGGGCTCGGTGGCCCCTGATCCCCCTAGATCACCTGGCTTTTTGCCCACCTGTGCTTCACCTCCTGCTGCCCCCTCCTAGAAACTTTCTGCCTGGATTTCATTCTCCCCGAAATCAAAGCCCTTCTCTCTTGAACTTATATCCTTTCCCAAATTGGGGTGTCCTTGGAAGAGAGGGTCCTTTAAGGACATGTGCACCCCACAGAAAGAGGGAGGAAGGGACACTAGAGCATATGTAAATTAGCACGTGCACATTTGTATGCTTTTCCTATCCTGTCTTCCAGAGCCCTGCATTTTGTACCTAGCACTGCTGCTCAGTTTGCATTTGCACACTATCAACAGCACGTCTCTTCCCACAGTGGTCAGCAAGATGTTTTGGGAAGTTCAGAAGCACAGAAGCTGCCATAGGTCTATGTAGCCGAGCATGGTCTACACCCAGGGTAGGCAAAATGTTACCCTCCAGATGTTTAGGACTACGATTCCCATAGGCCCCAGTCAGCATGGTGTGGTCAAAGGAGCTGGGAGTTGTAGTACAAAATGCCTGGAAGACACAATGATAATTACCCCTGGCTTTAGCTAGAGGCTGTGTCCAGCGGTTCCTAGAAATGCCAAGAAGGGAATGTGGGACGTTTTGAATGCAAAGCATATGCGCGCTTGCTGAGCTGTGGACCTTCACAATGCAGAATCACACGGTGCTCACTGTGAAGTCAGTTCTGAGTTCATTGAATTTGCTTCCAAAGATTTTAGGAGTGGGTAGCACTGAAAATGAATGCTTGGATCAGTACTGATGCCCATGACTTACTCTTGGGTCACTTCCTGTGCAGTTTCTGTTTGCCTAAGATTTTTTTAAAATGCTGAGTTCCGTGCACATTTCTACTTCACAGAATCCTTTAGTTTGTGTCTCAAGATGCATATGAAGGAATCTTGCACCATGATCAAGGTGCTGAGATGCTGCATGGAGTACAATGAAGGGTGAGAGGTACATTGCACAGATAACAGAAAACAAGGATCTGTCACAAGTATTCAGCTTGGAGGAAAAAGCGTGCCTGAGACTAATGTAGTTGTATTAGTTACATTGATTGTTCTAGTTTTTCAAACCACATAGCCTGAGGACTATTAAAGTAAAGTAAACTATTTGGAAAAGACAAATAAATGGATTCTCAATGAACTTAATCATCCCTGAAGACAGTCATGAAAGCAATTATTTAATCTTAGTTTATTTTTGTTCTGAATATTCATGCCTGAATCAAAACCTGTTATGTTAAAGCCTGGCCAAGATGACAATTTTTGCTGAACGACACACAATTTGGAAAGCAAAGGTTGCCTGGCTGAGTTAAGACAACATGATAACACATACTTCAACAACTCACAGTCCTGGTCTCTGTGCATCACGCTTATGGGGCTTTAGTGACAGCAGAAGGGGGTTGGAAGAAACTTCTACAGCTCGGGGTCACAGAGTGGGTGGAGCTGCTGCCCCTTCCAGAGTCCAGTTATAGGGAGAGAAGGGGCCCCAGGCCCTCAGGCTCCTTTTGACCACACACCATTTAGGTTCGAATTCAGGCTTTGATCAAGGCCTGAATCCAAGCCGTGCTGGGGGCACAGGTGGTGTGGAGCTTGTTGGCAAGGGAGGTTGAAAGAACAAATTGGTCCTTTCCATGATGGAGTGAGAGCTATGGAGCAGATTTGCTGCTGTGCTAGCACTGGAGTGAATGCTTGGAATAGGACTTTACTAAACTTCACAGTAGAAGCCTGGGGTTTCCAGGGAGTTGTCTGTAGTGCCCTTAAGCCTGCAGGCACCTCTCTTGATGTCCACCATGCACCCCTCCCTTTCTGGGAGGGTTGTATAGTGGAATCCAAAACTATCTTTGGGCACAGAAAAGCAGTTTTGTGGTTTGGATTTCAGACCCCCAACTCTGTGGGTAAGTTATGTTTCCCATTTCAGCAGTTTCCCTTCTGGACAGTGAGTGTTTTGTGACTGTGTCCTACCATCATGGAAGCCATATGGCAAAAATGCTGGGAAATGTGCTCATTAACCCAAAAATAATGGGAATTGCTTGCATTCAGGGTGATCTATTACCAAGATTCTTCTGGTGGGTAGCTGAATCACAACATGGCCAAGCATCAACTGGTTCCTTAACCTGTTGGGAGAATCAACAAATCTCACAGCTGCACCAGACATCCAAATCAGGTTCCTTCACAATGATGTAGCACGGATTCTCTTACTACTTTTAAATTTAAAAAATGACAGGATCTGAAATGCCCGGAGGTCAAAAACTTAAATGCAGGGAGGTTGGATCAAAGAGAGGAGAGAAATAGGATCAAAGCCATTTTTTTCATACTTCACATGCTCCAGAACTAAGATATCACTTTAAAAGTGGCTCCTGGGGGTTAGCTGAAATGATACATTGCACCCAGATCAAATTGAGCACCCATGTTGCCTGAACAAGACCTACCAAGTGCCAAAATTACAGGATTTGCTGCCTTCTGTAATCCCATCATTGTGGAACCACTTCACATCTTTGCTTTGCCTGCCATTGCCATGTTCTGATTCTGTCAGGAACTGTAGAGGCTGACAACTCCTGCTGAAGCTGCATGTGGGAACATCCTTCTAATGCTTTATCAAGCACTGAACATCACTTAAGTCATGTTGACCTAGGCAAAAGCAGCAGAGTGCAACCTTGATGCTGTGTTTGGCCCAGAGTCCTGCTGAGCCAGAGAGAGAGTGCAAATATTGGTTTTCTGATGTGCCCATTACTACCCACACTGATGCCTGGCATCCACCACACTTTGACCCAATTTAGGCATTCACCATCAAAAGTAAGGCAAGGATGATTGTAGCCTGAGACTCTATGTTGTATTGTGAGTAAATGCAGGGACAACTGCAGGGTACTCTGCATATTTAAAAGGTTGTACAATTATGCAAAGTGGTAGTGGCAATGGTACAATCACCACTGTAGTAAAACCGCTTTTATTCTGTCAGCGGTCAGAGTACCACTTTAGGAGGAACATTTATATTTCTGGCCAAAGATATAGCCCTTTTTTCATTTTTGAATTTGTTTCTTCTTCTCTGATTCTTCTTTCTGTGAGAAATTGTCCCCAGGTCTTCTTCACAATTACCCTTTTCTTCTTTTGAACATGGGTTCTCCTCTCTGCTGAAGTTATCTTTTCTGGTTCTTGTGTTAACCATTGTCATATCCCCATCAATCAAAATTTAATGTCGCTAAGAGATGGCTCCAAAAAAGTGGGCTAGATACAAAGAGGCCTTTTTGTTCCTAGAAGCTTTCCACTTACAGAAGGCCTCCTCCTGAGAGCAGAATGGCATCTTTGGATCTAACCCAAAGCTTAGCGCTAGGATGTACCTGCGTAAGATGCAAGGTCCCTGTCATCCGTGAGAAGATTCTGATCCAAGGCAGGAGTCCTGTCGGCAGAAACAGGGTGGACTTGGCCCATGCCTGGTCCCTCTGCAATCCCTATGCCTCCCCCATGTCCCCCCGAGGACTGGAGACACTCTGGGACAGAGGTGGAAGTGGTGTAGAGGACCACAGAATGAGGAGAAGACCTTTTCAAGCCACCCTTTCCGCTGGCATGTGCCAGTAACATCAAAGCCACAAGTCCTTTTATTTTTATTTTATTTTTCAAGGATAAACTGTTTGACTTACACCAATGACCTTGCTAGAGTTATTATAAGGGTATTTAGGAAAGAAAGGGGGAGATGGAGAGAGAGAGAGAGAGAGAAGTCATAAAATACAGTGTGTGTGTGCGGGGGGGGGGGTTGTTTTTGAAATTTAATCTTCAGTATATCCAAGAGTGCATCTGTATCCTTTGCTCGCTCGCTCTCTCTCTCTCTCTCTCTCTCTCTCTCTCTCTCTCTCTCTCTCTCTCTCACACACACACACACACACACACACACACACACACACACACACACCCCACCACCACCACCACCACCACCACCACCACCACCACCACCTCCAGTCCTCTTAGCTTGGCACTCATCCGCACTGCCTTGCCGATCCCCTTTCCCCCAGCCTGAACTAGGACATGTGGAGACCAAGGGGCAGCCTACCAATGCTTACTGAGAGATAAGACTCACTGAACCCAGTAGGAAAAAGATGGCTCAGTAAAGTGGTTGGCCTGGCCTGCCTGTTTGCTGCTACGCACATTAAGTATGCCCTGCAGTTGGACTATGGAAATGGCTAACAGATCCTGGGGCCAGAGGATGAACATTATTAATAGACAACAGGAGTTTTCATTGATGCTGCATGTAAGCACACCTGTGAAAACAGAAGGGAAGAGACCCATAGAATCACAGTGTGCCCGGAGACATTGATGGAATAGCTTGAGCATAGCCAAAAAAATAAACATCTGGATAAACTACTAGTGTGTAACATCCAGCATTCAGAGGCTCATAGCTTCAGAATACTTACCAGATGCTCAAGCATTTTAACTGTGCAGTGTATCTTTATGTTCTTTGCACTAAATTTCCCCAACTGCATCCTACATCGATGGAGGAGAGGGCAGTTGAGAACAATGAGGAAGGAGCATTTCTTGCATTCGTCTTGCCTTTCTGTGCCTGCCTGCCTGCCTGCCTGCCTGCCTGTTCCAGACAACTTTAGCGTGTGGGACTCCACCATGGCAAGTGTTCTTTCGCATTCTCATTGCAGTTGCCGCAGCTCCTGCTATTTCTTGCTGCAGATGGACAACAATAGTACCAGACATCCATCTCTCTGTTCATGCTGCCTTTCGAGCCATTACATAACTGAAATGTCTACCAATATGAGTGCCATTATAAGCATTTCAGACTAGAAAAAGCCCTCTAACTCCCTGCATTCCTCAGCCAGCCATGGCATAAGTAGGTATAAAATTGCTCCTTGAAACAGAAGAGAGAGGGAGTGGTAGTACTAATCAAGTGCTGATCTGTTGTGAAATAGCCTAACGAGCATTGCTTCAAATCTTAGTCCATAATTAAAAGCACTGCCAAAAATGCCACATGAGAATTAATAGCAGTAAGAAAACAGCATAACCAAAACATGTAGTAGGTATTTGTCCAGGATTGTCCAGAGTGCTCTGAGAACTAGAACTGGAAAAGTCAGGCCACAGATGTGGGAAAAGCTCTTCCAGCTTGGCTCTCAATCAATTTCACTTAGGTGCTCACAGTCAAGTATAGATCAGCTTTGGTATCTTCTCTATCATGATGATGCGGGTGGCCAGGGAAGACTGTCTTCTCTAAGACCTCGTTCACACAACATGGTAAGCCAGAGTACAGGACAAGTATGAGTTGCCACTGAACTGCAGGTTGTAACTGAATATGTTGTGTCATGTGAACCCAGCTGTGTTCACAGTCTATGACAGATTAAATAGGATGACCCAGAATCCACAGTCCAACAACAGGACACAGTTTCTTAGTGCAACAGTACTCACACAACACAATGACCTATTGTGTTCAGCAACAATCTACATGCAAGCCATATTCTGGCTTGTTGCATGGACCAGCCAGACTGCCAATGTGCTCTAATGCCAGCACGCAGATGAAATGGGTTAACAGCCAAGCTACATGATTAGCAAATTCATAGGGGGAAATATTATCCTTTATCCAAATATTATCCTCATGTTTGCAGCAGGAAATTAGCCCTATTGTATCACTAGCAAGAAGCCCCTTTGTTTTCCCAAACACCTGAACAACGGAACACACCTTTTAAATGACAGTGAGCGTTCCCCTTGAAACAGTGACACTGATATATCAAAGCAGCTCACCTAGCAATTTAGAAGTATCAAATGGTAACAAAGTTTCCACCTCTCTCCACAGACAGAGACCTTTTCCTTTTCACCTTATTTAATCGATATTTTGAAGTAGCAAATTTCACTTTTGACAACTGATGTGAAACTGAGAGAGCTGCACAGCAAGTATCCCTCCAACACTCAGCTGTTGGTTTCGCAGGGATAGTTCATATATTACTTTGGAGAAATCATGCAAAGGAATGAAACTGAAATTTGGAGATATCATCATTACTATCATTATTAGTGTTATTCCTATACTGCCTAATAGCTTAAACTTTCTGACCAAATACAATAAAAATAAAATACTCTGCAGGATTGGATGAATAAGGTCTCCAAAACATGTTGGAGATGCTATTTCGGCCTTCCTCAGTTTGGTAGCCTCCACATGTTTTGGACTTCAACTCTCACCAGCCCAGGCTAGCAGCTGTATTCCAAAACATCTGGGGAAGCATGATGAGGAAGGCAGCATTAGGAGCATCATAGAAAGCCACAGTCCAACCCAGAGGCAAGCACAGCTAAACCCACTTATGCCCACCTAAATTGCACCATTTCCATGTACATGCACTATGAGACTTACCTGGAAGTCTTATATTCAGACTATTGAATAGTACTTTCAGTGGCTTAGTTTTAGGACCCTAACAAACAGTTATCTCTGGATCTCAAATATTAATAACAAATCTCTAGCCCACAAAGAATATTTTAAAAATATTAGTCATTCATTCAGAATATTAAACATGCTGTGACAGCCATTTATGTTTGTTCGTAATGATCTCATGTCTGAACCTTTTCTGTATGAATGAAAGTACAAAAAGTGTCTTTATCTTCCAAAGACTCAGATATCTAATAGTCATGCCTGAACATAAGTAAAAGGATCAGTCATCATGTTTATCTCTGTTCACTGTTCAGACATTTATTTCTTATTAATCAGGCTAAGCATTAACTCTGCTTGACTGCCTCTTTTTATATCAGACAGCATATTGTTAGCTATGGGTGATTCAACAGCTCTGTTGATCTATCAAATCTATCAGTCAAGGAAGCATCAATCACACTGCCTTCTCGTGTTGGTGGCATTCAAAATGCCTGGAACTCATCAGCCCATGAATCTGGCAAATTGTGCCAGATCACTGGAGTGGACAAGAAATGGAACTCAGTTGATGTGCAGTTAAAAGAGGGGAAAATACCCACCAACCTGATGACTATGGCTATTTCCAGGTTGGCTGGTTTTAGAGAATGGTAGCTCAGCATCTACAAGGCTTTATTTCCAGATCTGGTGGCAGCATGAGCTTTCTGTTGGGTTTTCTCACATTATGGGAATGAAGCAGAATTATTGGTGTGTGCTAGGTTGGAAATGCGATGCAGACATCACAATGCACACAGGGCACTACATCACCTATACATCACCAACCACTGAAAGCCCTCCACTGCTTGGTCACTGTGAAGGGCTGTGAGTGGTTGTCAAAATGGTAACTGTGGAAACTGGGGGTCAGGTAGGGCTTTGCAATCTCAGGAAAAAAGTTAAAAGGACAAAAAACCATGGTGAGCTAAAAGGACCCGTGATCATGGCAGTGGACACCCAGCCAGTGTTAACGATCACAAAGTACTATTTAAGCCACTTGTAGGGCAGCTGGCACTGGCCCAGAAAACCTGGCAACAGTGGCAAGGGCCATAGCTCTTGCCAAGAGGTGCATTAGCTGCTTACCAGTAACCACCACTGGTTACTGTGTTTAGACAGGATGACAACCCATCATGGATACACGAAGTCCCAGAAAAGCAGTGGGTTGTCAGAGTGGCTTGTTGCCCATGAACATGTCACCATGTGGGAAATGCTCCAGGTTTGCATGACAAGACAACTTAGCATGGCTTGTTGCCACACACAATGCTTTGCTGTGTCATGTAAACCCAAGCAGAGATATATACAAAGGAAGCACTTAAGCTATTGCTTAAAAGATAACAATGCTGGCACCAGGCAGGCCTTGTAAGAGAAATAATTCCAAGCCTATCTCGAAGGAGGCACCTAGAGGTGAGCTTTAGTTCACGAATGTTTTATATGGGTAGGTTCAAGCCACGAACGATATGGCATCATACTATTCTGTCCCAAGTCATGTAATGCTTTACAGGTCAAAACAAGCACTTTTAATCAGGCTTGGAAATATATAGGCAGCTAGTGGAAGTAAGTCAGAATAGGTGTCATATGTTCAAATCTTCTTGTTCTTATTATCAGTTTGGCTGCCCATCTTGCAGCTTCTGCATTGTCTTCAAAGGTAGCCCCATGTAGAGCATATTCCACTAACCTAACTTACGGGTTACCAGTGCATAGACAACTGCCTCCAAGTTATTGCTGTCCAGAAGGGGGCAGAGCTGAGCCACCAACGGGGTAGGCACACCATGGTACTGAGTGTGCTTGAGTCACAAGCGACAAAGATGGGTCGTGGGAACTCCCTAGCTACGAAGCTGCTCCTTCAAGAGGGGCTGCAACCGCATCTAGAAGAACCTCCTGGTAATAGTATCATGGTCTTGTCTGGACTGCATTTCAGATCATGAGCCCTCATCCAGGCACTGATTTAGCACATCCACAGCCTCACCTGATAGAGATGAAAAGCAGAAATACAGCGCTGTGCCATCAGCATAGTGACGGTCGTGCACTCCAAAGTTCCCCGTGCCCCCACACAGTGGATGCATCCATACCTTGAACAGCCTACACACCAAACCAACCCCTGCAGAACTCCATATTGGAGAATCCATGGGGCTGAGCAGTAATACCCAAGTTCCACCTTCTAGAGCCGACCATCCAAGTGGGAGCAGAACAACTACAGAGCAGGATCTCCTGCTCCCGACTCAGACAACCACCCCAGAAGGACTCCATGGTTGATGTAACTGAAAGCCACTGGGAGGTCAAAAGGGCTGCCTTGCTGTTCTTGCTCAGGCAGCCTTGCGCCACCCTTCTCACAAGGAGACACCGATCACTTCCCTGGCTCGGCCAGCTGTTCCGTCCCTGCCAGTTTTTGCAAGCCAAGAGGGGCAGGGATCCAACAAGAAAGTGTTTGCACAAACCTTTCCAAGAGCTTTGTCAATGTCCTTGAGCTGCACCGCTGAAATTCAGCCAAGAAAGCTGGGCAAGGATGTGCAGTGAATAGCTCACCTAATTTACCTGCTGCAGCACTGCGGTTTAAGTCCCAGCAGATGTAAGGGGTTTTGTCCTGGAAGGGTATTACAGCAGGCCTCAAAAGATTGTCAGTGTCCGCAGGGCAGCAAGTAATAGGCCACAGACGGTCCTGTAGCTCTCCTGCCCAGCACTCAGCCAATTCGGTGGTGGCAGCAAGAGGCTGTTCCTTGGCCACCCTCACTGCAGACTTTAAATGACAATGGAGTGCATTCTCCATGTCTTCATAATGCCCAGGAGTGTCCAGAGCTGTTGCTCAGAAAGCAAGCAGTTCGAGAGTGACTTCCCAAAGTGGATCTTGCTCCTCTCCCCTGGGGAATACTCATGGTGAAGGTGCTAGCAATAAAGAACTGGATTCTCCTGGCTGGAATGAGGAAGAATTGGCTCTCTGAATCAAGGTGGTGGAGAGGCAGGAGCGGCGGTGAGGAAAAATGCGGGGTAGGAAAAGCCGCAACGACTGCTAGAAAACTCTTCAGGAGGAAAGGGAAAAGCAGGGGCAAAAGGAGACATCAAGAATTGATATGTTTCTCAGAAGTTTGTGAATGTCTGAAGATCAGATTTTTAATGCAAACAAAAATCTCATTAAATTGCCCTGAGAGCTTTGGCTATTGGGCTCTATATAATGTAACAAATGAATGAATGTAATATGAGTGTCGTACTATTAAAGTGTGTGAGACCAATATGGCAACAATACCCCAGACTGCTGGATCAGATTATATGTGAGATGTTTAACTAAAAGCTATGAGTCAACAGACTGCCTTTATTCTCTGCCTTACAAAACATGGCACAGCTGTGTACTGGCTTTGGATTAATTTTCTGTGTAGTATCTGGTAATGATTAACTGGAAAGTGGCTAAAGTACATTCAGGAGAAAAGTTAAAAGACTGAATAATAACAAACTAGTTAAGGGGGAAAGTAGATCATGCCTTTACCCTGGTTGGTATATTTTTAAAAGATACCTGTGAAGATTACTTTGTTTCCCACTTATTTTAAGTTTCAGTGTCATTACCCCCATTATTCTAGTAAGACAGGTTATTAATGGATGTGTGATTGCAGTACTGGGATTCATAAAGGCAAGCTTTGTTAGGCCTAGTCACAAAAATCCAACCATATAAAATGTATCGGTCAGTATTGAAGCTGAATTAAGAGACTAAATTCTTTGCTCAAATTGCTATCTTAGAAGATTATTCAGCCCTTAGAAGCTTGAAGCCCACATTTTGTTTTGTTTTGTTTTTTGTTTAAAGAAGCAGCAGCAGCTTTAGCTTAACCTCTGTGGCCATCCAGAAGAAACAATCAGTCTTCAGTAAAGGTTCTATGATAAAATTCCAGATCCCTTTTTCATAGGAAACAGGTGGGAAAAGGCTCTAGCTTTTATGCCTTGCTGAGTCAGAGACTTGGGGAAGCAAGAGCCAGTCTGGGGTTTTGTTCCCGAGATAATATAGAAGTTGCAGCTGTTGAAGGACATAACTGTTCACCCACATGGTGGTTTGGGCTGAATGGTTTTCTGCTGAGTGCAGGCGGGAAGGGCCCTAATTGTAGCAGCTAGACATTTTCTGAGTTTCTCTTTCCTTCCTCTGGCCCTTGCCATGTTTTTTGCTTGTATCTATACATAACTTACATCAGCATTTCTCAGGATTAATTTTCTTATGAATGTTCCATTAATCCAGACTGAAATGTTAAAGATACTTGGCTTGAGTGAGAGCTTTTCATTTGAACAAGCAACCAAAAAAAAAAAAAAAAGCATAGCTTTGTTTTGTGAAAGTGTATACAGGTGTTTAAGTTATAGAGAAAGGTGGAAAAATGTAGCTAATTCTCGGTTACTGAGAAAGATTAAGATTATGTTAAAGGTAAATGCTAGTGTGGCATGTAATGGACACAAAGCAAGGTCAGCATTCCAGTCTGTGTTTTCTCCTGAAAAAATATGCATCACTAAAACCGAGGGGATCTGTCCAACTGCTTGTGCACTGATTTCTGTCCATAGAGCATGTTAAAGATCTTCACATCTAGCAAAGTGCCTACCTTTCCTAAAGGAACAGAGTAGATTCCACATACTGTAAGTAATCAACAAATTAAGAACAAGCAAACAAAAAATAGAAAGGAGGAGTTTAAAATTAAATAGTTAAATAATGTTTCAGTTCACACACACACACACACAGAGACAAGCACGAACATATAATTTAAAATGAGTTGTCTCAGAAGGTAGCAGTTTTTACCTTCCTACTATCTGTGAAATCCACTGGCTGCTTGGAAGTTTCTTTATGGTTCTTTGCAATAGATTATATTGAGTCTGTATTGAAATAAATGTTGATTTTAATAGATTCTATTGAAAAATATTGCTGCAGATCTCTGATTTTTAGATACAAAAATGATGCTGTGCTTTTTCACAGTCAGAGATGCTGACTTTAAGTTGATTCACCTGGTAAGCATGCAATCCTATGCCAGACAAAAGCCTGGCTGGGGAATGCTGAGAGCTGGATTGCTTTTGTCTAGCAAAACATGCATAGGATTGCACCTTCCATTAATCTCTGCCATGGCTCTTGGCCACAGCTCTTTTGATCCAGATTTCAGTGTTAGAAGTCCTGCAGTTTTTCAGCTCTGAGCTATTACCCTTGAGTTGCCATCAGCAGGAACATGATTAATTCTTTAGATGTCACTTTTGCATTTTGTTCATGAGATCGGTAAAAATGAAAGGTTTTTCTTCAGTGTATATAATACTTTCCTGCATAGTATATGGTGAAAATGCAGCCGCTTCCTTTGTCCCCCTGTGGCCAAGCAGCTGTGTAAGAGCTTTTCAGCACAGGGCATTTCTTAGAGTTAGCCACAGACTCATGACAAAGGAGTTTCACTCCCGTTCTTTCCGAACCCTTTCCCATTTTTCTTAGATGGGCAAGCATTTTCCACTGGCACAGAGCCCCTGTTGGATACAACTCAGTATAGATAGCTTTGGTCATCCACATTATCACTGCCACTGGCATGGAGCAGCTGTTAATTTGAATAGTGCTATCACTGCAGGTACAGATTCTGCCATGTCAGTCACATAAATACAGGAGTGGAGTTAAAGTGTCCACTTTGCAATAGAAACATGGCAAGAATCTTACTGGGTCACACTGTGCCTGCTGTTTGCCATGGTGGCCAACCAGATGTCTCTGGGAAGTCCAAAAGCCATGCGCAAATGCAATCTACTGATCCATTTGTTCTACAAATCTATGCAATCCATTTGTTTGCTTGCGTTTTGAAGCCATCTAACCCAGTACAACTTCCTGGTAGGAATTTCCCTACATTGACTGAGTCCATGCATGTGCTGCTCATTAATAAATCACAGTGATTTATTAACCACGCCCAGGCATGCTGTCCAATTTCCCTAATTACCCTCATTGAATGTTGCCTGTCATTATGTGAGAACCTGGTGAGGGTGCGTGGCCTGGGTAGTAAACAAATCAACCAGCAACCCTAAAACAGTTGTGGGAAACTGGGTGACATGCACCTGGCCCAGGCAGGGGTGGCGAAAAAGCTGCCATGGCTTATTATCCATGCTTGTGTCAGGTGAACCGGGCCATCAAGGAGAAACCATGGATGATCATGATGGAAATGAGCTTTCTTTCCTTCTGGCCTCCTCGTGCGGCTGTGTGGAACAGATGGTGTGCCTTCCATATCGGAAGTCCAGACAATGCTTCTGCAGCTGCTTCAGATTGCTTAAGATCAAGAAGTAGCATTGGATAATGGATAATGTTTTGCCAACAAATTTCATGCATAAACCTGGCTGATCAATGGAGGTTGTGACATGAACTGGGCACATGCTGGTCCTTCACCCTGCAGTTTCTGCTATGAGAGGAGCAAGGCTGCTAGGGATAGCTGCTAGATTTCTTGTTAAGTATTGGCAGCAAGGCAGCGGTTTGGGACATCCGCTATCTCTGCTGAGAAACAGTTCACTTAACAAAAATAAGCACATTGAGAATAGGTATTAAGCAGTCTTTTCCCAGTATTTGAAGATTTGGAAGAATTGGCTATGTGAGTGCTTCAGCTTATCTTTGAATCAACACTTTTAACCCTCCGTATCCATTGGTCATGTTTTCTACCCCACCAGTGGGCTTCTCATAGTTTCCAAACCACTCACCTTATTGCAAAATAAAAGTTAAAATGACAAAATAAAAGATCAGAGTAAATAATTAAGAGCTACTCTCTTCCTTGACCCATTGCTTTGGACACTGTGCAAAGCCAGTTATACAAATAGTATAGAGAACATGGTAGCTTAATAAAGTGACTGTGTGTGCATTGCAAAGGTGTGGGGTAGTTTGTGGTGTGAATATAACCATCCCGGATGTCAAAACCATATAGGAATACTCACCCTGCTGTACATTTCTAGATCATGTCTAAACATGCATAGGACTGCACCCTAAGTTAACAAGTAAATGCACTGTTTATTAGTGATAGTTTTTTTTATGTAAGATGTGCATTTTATTTTTGTAATGGTTAATTTGAAGTACGCATGGTATAGGGGTTTACAATAAAATGTGTTACAATTTTGTTACAATCATTGAACATGGTTATTCCAATTGGTTAGAAATTGGTTTGTATTCTTGTCTCCATCTTCAGTGAAAAGCCATCTCAGGGTTGTCAAACTTCCAACATGTGACAAAAATTGATTATGCAGAAAGCTTGAGCATTTCAATACTGTGCTGGTTATGTTTGTTAAATTCCTGAAGGACACATTTAATTATTCAAAGGACAGAGATAATTATTTTGTGCTTGCCAAGCATGCACTTCACCAGAAGATGGCAGCACTTTGTATAAATGCAAGCTCTACTCTTAAAACAACACAGCTGACTATGGTCTGGGGCCTTTCAGTGCAGCAGCCTCAAAAGCTCCAGGCGCACAGGCTGAAGGGCTGGGCTGCCCTGCCAAATGACAGAACGCAGGACTGGAAAAAGAAAATTAAATCATGGCTCTTCAGCGTCCAGGCCTTCGCCCTGAAATCCCACATTCAATAATGTTCTATAGGATGCTGACAATGATGTTCACATCCAATAATGTTCTATAGGAGAAACTGGAAGCGAAAAATAGGAGTACATTCTCCAGTCACTATGCCAGGACTGGGGAACTCGTGACCTTCCAGATGTTTCCTACAACTCCAATCAGTCATAGCCATACCTCAAGTTACCCACACCTGTGCCATACAGATATTGCAACAGGCACAAGAGATTGGGCCTTCCTACCACTTGGATAAATTACCCGTTCAGAAAACCACTTTAATTGTACACCCATGTGTGGCACATTCAGCAGCTCCTATATGAACATTCAAAATCTAATGCACTAGAGAGGGAATCCCAGAAAACCAAGAGTCTTGTGTGAACTTTTGCAATTTCATATCCACTGCATGGTAAATATTAGATATAATTTGCACTTATGATTGCAAAGCAGGGTATCAAACATTTTTTAATCCATAGAGAGTCTTTACTAGCTACATATCAACTTTATGAGTTAGGCTTTTGATGCCTTTTAACACTCCTTGGCTTGCACGATTGAATTTAACTGAGCATGCATTATGTAAGGACCTGACTGTACCTTTTGGAAACACTGTTTTCCTTTATCTTTTGACCCAACCATCATGGTGAACAAACAGGGACACTTTAACCCCAGAAAATAGTTGAACACTGAACTTCAGCACTTGGGTCATGATCTAAAAGTGGATTTCATTATGTTTTACAGTTGGTCACATTCATCCTACCATACTATTTGAATTCACTTCCAAGTAAGCATGCTTATGACTGCAGCCTTATTTGAATTTCAAGTATCTGGTTCAGTTGTAATTCTTTTTTTCAGGTTGTGGACCTTTCTAAATATATATAGAGATATCTTTTTATTTTTGCGTTATTATTGTTCTTAATAAACTATTAAGTTATAATTTATATGCGAAATGTCTGTTTCCTTCATGTAACTACAGGAATTGTGTGGGGAGCAGGGGAGGGCATCCTACTTGTTACACAGCAGACATCTATGAAAAGCTGGGTAGTTTGAATCATGCCTAAGCCTTTATCACCCTCCCCAGGCTGCCTTCTACTCTCTGGGGTTGTGGGATGGGATTCTAGTTCAGCCTTCCCAGAAAGTCTTGTGTGTCCCTTTTCAAAGCATAAGCAGTCTTCCTGTGAGCTAAAGAATGCGAGAACCACTCACCACACGCCATTTTAGAAGGCAGCATCAAAGGCATCATCCTCTGATGTCATCATATGCACCTCTTACATAAAACTGATGTAACTTAAAGACACTCATATACTTGCTCATTCCACACACACCCTTGTTTTTTCCTTCTCCTTCCCTTGTTTTTATGATTGCTCATTTTGTGTTTACCTAAGGTGAGAATATGACTTGTTAGTATTTTCTAAATATGGTAAAGAGCGTGTAGCTGTGTCTCCTTCAAAGCAAAATGAAGGGAAAACTCAAGAGACTTTATGAGTCACCAGCAGTTTCTTCCAGCAGTTTCCTTGGCTTCTGCACAGTGAACTGCCTTGTCTATCTGGCCACCAACCCTTGAAGAGCACCAGAGGAGCCCTGCTGGATCGGTCCTGCTCAGTAGGGTCAAAGGCCTACCCCGTCAGGCACTCATGGGAAGTCCCAGTTGGGCAGGACATGAGCGCCACTGCACCCTCCTGCTCATTCTCCCAGGAAATGGCATGCAAAACCCTTCCGGTACTGGGTGTAAAAGCTGGCTCTCACATTATTCATTGTATTTCTATGCTGCCTTTTTCAGGCCAACCAAGGCAGTTCACAAGAAAATCAAATATAAAAGACATGCTCCCCCAAAATAGTTAAATATTAAAAACTTTGTTTAAAAAATAACTATGGGCAGGGGGCCTCGGCAAGTGAGGGCGTCTTTGAAAGGGCTGCTCCCACTGATCTTGGTGAGGAAGCAGATTGGTATCAAAAGAGGTGGTTCTTCAGACAGCCAAGCCATACACTGAGCATGCTTCTAGGATTCTACATCCTTCAGGGCTGCAGTTGGCAGGCTGGGAGGAACAGAGGGGACAATCTTTGCCTCCCTAACCTCCGACCTCCTTTAGCTCCTCCTCTAGCTTTTTCCCTAGATAAGCTTTTTGGAGGGATAGGGAGGAAGTACAGACAAGGCTTGGGATGCCTCATATCCTGGCTTCTTGCTTCTTCTCCTCTCCTTCCGCTGGAATGCCCCCTATTCTCTCTTCCCAAGGTTAATTTTCTGACCTTATATTTCTCCTCACGCCACCTGCAAGGGTGTGGAATTGGAGATGGGCTCTCCAGCTCTCCCTTCTGACCTCAGTGTAGTGGCTGTGAGCTCAGCAGGCATTTTTCAAGGCATCCAGTGGTCCCTGGAATGCTTACCCAAGTACCATACAATTGCTCCATACTGTGGCAACATGAGCATGACACCACCCACCCCTTAACACTCCAGCTGCCACACTGTGCACCAGCTGAGCCTTCCAGACACCCTCCAAGGGCAGCCCCATAACCTAACCAAGCTGTGGATCACTGCTGCCAGATCAGGCTGACTCAGGAGCAGTCACAGCTGGCAAGGACAGCATAACAGCCAGGAACACTCCCAAGATGCAAATTGATCTTCGAGGGGAAGGTAAGCCTACCCAGTAGCCAAGCCAGCAGCCCTTGAGACCCCCCCTCCCCCTCCCCCTCTACAGGTTTGCTTACTCCCCTTTTAAAGCCCTCCAAGCTGGTGGTCAATATTACATCTTGTGGTAGCAAATGCAGCTGTCTTTTATCTGTTGTGCATTTTCTTTTATTTGTCTCAAAATCAATTGTGTTTGCACATGAACAGGCTTTCAGGATGAGGAGCTTGGAGCTGCCCAGAGGCTTGTGCTGGGTCCATGGACAAAGGTGTAGACCTTTCACAACTGTTCACAAAAGGCATACACCTTTAAAAATAGCTACAGCCACCAGATAATAACCACCTGAAGCCTGTTTGCTTTCCTGTCAACTGGACTTAAAAGCTGAACAACAAACTTAAATGGTCAGATTTTTCCTCCTGAATTTGTCAAACACAGCCGCATCTTGTTTACTTTCACCAGCAAGGGAAACCTATCCCATTCCGGTTCTCCTTCTCCCCTTCCATTCTGGCTTCCAGGCATCAAGATCACCTGCAGCTTCCTCAATAGAGGAACTGACGTGACCATGTGCTTTTATCAATGGGTCAAGCACTTGAGCTAGTGCTTTGGCTGGGCTTATATTGGAAATCCTAACCATTCTTACTAAGGAGTAAGGCAGCCCTCTTGAATTAGGTGGAACTTATTTCTGAATTAACACAAGCAGGGTAATGCAGAGAAGCAGCATCTCTGGGCCATGCAGTTTACAGCTGTTTCTCTGAGCTAGATAAATTTCTGATGCAGGAATCATCAGCAAACTCCAGCTGTGCCCATCAACAAGGAAAAGAGGGGAAGATGTGGCAATACAGGCTTTAATCTTTTCTTTAGAAAAACACCCAGATATTATTGATGGACCCCGTGAAGTTTCTAAGCTTGTGCAGCACCTGATATCTGCTTGCAGCAAACTTACTGGAATCGAGTGGATTCCTCCCAGGAGAGTATCTGTGGTGGTCTTGGGTGACAGGGATCCTTCCAGGGGTGGTAGTCAGGAAAGGCAAGGCACATGCCCACCCACCCTTCTTCTAGGCAAAAAGAGCAGTACAGGATGTCCTGCACTGCGCTCCTGCATCACACTGGGCTCTTTCACATTTATTGCCCGTACTTCTAGCTCTGGCTGAATGTTGATTTTATACCTCCAGTGATACATAAAAGCTTCTGTTCCTTCAGCTTTCACTCAGCAGCTTCCTAAGGAAGTTGTTCACTTCTTTGTTTGATTAATGGCACAAGTTACTGGAAACAAAACAGAAAATGAAGTGAAACAAGAGTCTGCCTTTGCAGTGATGTGTGCAAGCAGCCAGGGGGAAGTTTTGCCTTTGCATCTTCTGGGGTGGGTCGGGTGGACTGGGGTGAGAACCTCTGCCAGGGATTTTCACAGCGTGTAATGCCTGAGTCACCTGACTTTCTGGCACCATTTCTGGCATCACAGCCCAGATTTCTTCAGGCTGGCTATCTCACAATGTTTGTATAGGCTGTGTTTTTCACAAAGTATATATCCTTTGTTGTGGTACTCTTCTGGGAGTGAGAGAGGTGGCTTCTGGGGCAGGGGGCTGCAAGCTGTGAGGGGCTAGTGGTGGCAGTAAGAGTGGAAGTATCCCATTGGGCTTTCTGCTTTCTTTTTGGGAGCATTCACTAATGGGAATAGCATGAACTGGCCATGTGGCTTCCAGCACTGGGTAAGGAAGGCTGCTCTGGGCTCAGCCTGGACAGCCTCGGCAAAATGGCAGCAGCTCTTAGGAGGAGAGAAAGACAGTCGACCTTCAGTTGTTTCCCTGCCCTTCTCCCCATGTTCCCTGTGGCTTCCCTGCAGAGCCGCAGTGTTCAAACTGTGTCCCCCATGTTCCCAGGGTCCTCTGAGAATCATCCAAGGGTCTGACATGACACTTTACTCTTATCATGACCATGGAACTATAAGAGCAGGGATCTCAAACTCTCAAATTGGCCTGCGGGCCACTTGCCGGGACGGGTGGGGCACAGGGGAGGAGCCCTGCGGCCTTCAAAGCACCGGCAGCGCCTGGGCCGGCCTCCGGGAGTGAGGCAGGATGAGCGGCCCACCACCCCCACGGTGGTGGAATACTTGATGCGGCCCAGCCTCACCCAGCCTCTACTTCCAGCGGCCCCCAGGTCAGTTGAGTTTGAGACCCCTGTATAAGATCTTCATGGGGCAAAAGACAAGCACATCCAAGTCATTAAAATGAAATATATTTTTGTATTATTTGTTTGTGATAGTAAAATTTAGTACGTATTCAGCATTATTTAGTTACAAAGTAATCAATGGCTTCATTGATACATTGTTTCTCTTTATATTATAGGTATTGTTGCAATGTTAACTGTAACATTTTGTTCAAATAAAATGCATTACATGAAGCATATTCATGAATGGGTTCCACACTGATTGTTCACCTTGAGAAAAATTGCTTGCATATCTCAGGTCTGAACAGCACTGCACTACAAAATGGAGGAAAGAGGATGCTTAGAAAGCCACCATTTTTAAGTGTGAAAAATCGGAGCTGGCAAGACATTCCTTTGCTAGGATGCTACTCCTCTGTGTGAGCTGGACTACAAGATTGATTGAATCTATTTTGCAAACAGTATGCCACATCTCAGGAACGGCAAATGCTACACCCAAGTGATACTTATAATTAGTAATTTCACTGAAATGTCAGGAGGAATAATGTTTCATCAGCTTCAGAAAATTAATGGGATCTCCCAGTAAATGAGAGTTTCATTCCCAGAGTGTGAACCCAGAGAGTTCGTGCTGGCTGTAATCACCGGCCGCCACCAAATCCAAGGGGCTGTGGTGCGAATGGGCAGCACCCATGGGTGGAGCAGGGAAGAACAGGCAGCAAGATCTCCTTACAGCAGAAACCAGAGAGCAACCCTGAGCTCAAAAGGTTTCCACAGGCTCACCTGGAGGCGCACAGAACATTTCAAAAATCCACATGCATTTCTGAAACTGCTTTAAAATGTTAGCGTGTGTGGCTCTTGGTTTAGATACTATTCGAATGTGTGCTTCCAGATCCCCGCCCCCCCCCCCGTCAAAAAAACATACACCACTCTGAGCTATCTTAGAAGATGCTCAAAAGCTCGGATCCACTCCTATGCATGCAGCCAGTGCACCATCCCAAATTCACCATCCTCAGTTGTCCACACAGCCATAACCCATCCTAGCGGGACTCACAGGCATAAAGTTCTTTTAGAATAATATATTCATAATATACTATTATATTATAGGATATTAATAATATACTAATCTTTCAGAATAGTATCTTTAAAGCAGATAATCATATAACGAACAACTCCAGTCACATTTCTGACAGGCTGGCAATGCATTATATATGCACACACAGACACACACAGCACGGACTGTGGTAGACCTGGGTATGCTCATGCAAATATGCTGACACTGGGCCTATTTACTGCGTCTCCCATCACCTGATGCTCTCTGGACACTTATTTGCCCCTTCCCTTCCCTCACCACAAGGGCTGCAGGGCTCTGGACCTTGGTACTGAAGTCCAGACCACTGACTCAAGGCTTGCTCCATGATTCCCACTAAGGAAGTGGCTTGGCCAATAGTGGGAGGACTGGCTGAGTCAGCTGCTTGGCAGTCAGGCAAGCATTTGCATGTATCTAGAATTTCCTGGGGATAACTTCCTATAATTTAATCAATAGAGGACACAGAGATGTAATCAGGTACTAGCATCCTTCTGGAGTTTTTTCTTTCTCTCATCCCAAGCAGCCTTCAAGTTTCTTGCTGCTGCCTTGCTTCAAACAAATGTATCATTTAGCCATGTTGTTTGTGCTATGTCTGGAAACATCTTGGCTGTAACATGGCTCCAAGTGGAACATGAATCCAGACATTAAAGCCCAATAGACAACGCAGTGTAGGATGCCATAGTTTGTGTTAGGGTTCACTACAATACCCTGACCCAGTAGTGTTCATGCTCACTGGGATTTCCCCATTCACTCACAACTGGATTTATTTATTTATTACAAGCGTTTGTATCCCATCCTTCCGCACAAGCGCTCAGGATGGCTTACATAGTATAAAATTCCAAAACTACAATAATAAAACCACACTTATTAAAATATCTAAAATTGAACATTATAAACTAAAAAATAAGAAAGGAAAAATAAAATAGGAAGTGCAACTGTGAAAACAAAAAGAAAACAAAAAATCTTAAAACATCTAAAACCCTTAATTGTTAAAATGATGGTTAAATAAAAAGATCTTTACCTGGTGCCAGAAGGAGTATAACGGCACCAGGTGGACCTCTCTGGGGAGCGCATTCCATAGTCTGGAATTTAGATCAACTCCTGTTGATGGTGCTTGAGCAGGAGACAAATTATTGTGAATTAATCTAAATTCCACCTTCAGCTATCATTTGGAAAGCAATTAAGTGTTTCCTGTGCCTTGGGATGCTTGTCTGTATGCAAAGGACCTCAGGCAGTCAACATTTTGCCAAGCTCCCAAGCTCATGTAAATCTCTTCTCTTAGTTATCTTGCAACATGCATTACAACATGCTGGTATTTAGTTGAAAGTTCCAACAATTTTAGTCTTCAGCCCCCCACATGCGCAGTAGTCTGTTTTATGACTCTTATGCAAAATTCTACACATTCCACAAGTTTCTCCAATTTGGAGCTAGGTTTTCTGAAGGATCATTTCTTCCCGTATTTATTTGTCCTGTACCCAAAGGTCATCTTCAGAAGCCCTCCTTTGGGTTCTCCCCCAAATGAGGTCAAGTGGGTGGCCACTAAGGAAATGGCCTTTTCAGGGCTAGCACACCAGTTCTGGAATGCCCTGGCCAGAAAGGCTTCCCTGATCAGCTGAAGAACTTTGTATTATTCCAGAATCTTTAGCTCTTCCGTTATGTTTGTAAGCATATTCTTGTGTTTTCAGTTTTACATTGCTTTTGCTCTGGCTCTTACTCTGGTTTTATTTCGTCTTCAGCTAAAAGGATTAATATTATTTGCCATCGTGTTGCATTTTAGGGTTTCAATTTTTGTGAACAACCCAGAAGTCTTTGACTATTGGTCAGTATAGAAATATAATTAATAATTAATAAATGATATATCTATGTTTCTTATTACGTTTTCTCAGTAGTATGTATTTATTTTTCCCTTTTCAGAATTATTTTTAGAAGGTTCATACCCAGCAAGGACATTGGAAAGGATGGGATTTTTATGCCAATCCAGGTACCTAACTCAAATAATTAAATCATTCAACAAATATGCTGAGCAGATTGAGTTTACTTTTTAAATGAAGCTTTGGAGTCTATATGTACCTCGCTAAGCAGTGTAAAAGTGTAAAAGATCAGTGTAAAAGATCCAGCACTGTACCTGTGTGAATTCCTCACCTTCTGACTGTATACCTGCCTTCCTTATAAGGGAAACAAGGAAGTAAAATAAGAACATTCCATATCCATGCTGATTACCTTACGCACAGCTTGCCGTCCACCTACAAGTTCCTACCTACTCTGCTTTGTCTGTATCAGTACAGTGTTCAGGTAATCAGGAGGTTTCTTCTAAAACCTGAAGGCTTAAACAATACATAGGAAGACTTGATGACTTCTGAAAGGTTCTGCACTGATCTCATACTGGACGTACTTAATGCCTGATATCTTTTGTACATGCAGCTACAACTGAACGACGAATGGGAATGAAATTGCTTTACGTCTTTTTCCTGTTTCTGCAAAGAGATAAAGTACAAGGTAAGACTCACAGGTGATGAGTCAGATTTTGAAAATATGTTTCCCACTACCCTCTGCTCACTTTTTTACTTTAATAAAATGCTGCCAGGCATCTACAGTATCTTCCTACACAAAGGTGTATGCATTTTACTCCTGTGCCTGTATTTATAACTTGTAGCTGTGACTTAGATATATAACAGGCTGAACAAGACTTAGTTTAATTATTGTAATTTTAATTTTCGTAGGATTTGTGGTCACTTGTTTTGACTTTCTAAAGACTTTTGAACAGACAAGTAGAACTTGTTCTGGTCACAGGCTGACTTTTAAGAAGCTGGAAGGGACATTATCTGGAATATTTTGTACCTAGAATAACTAAACATACATTAACCTACTATAATTTCTTACTTTGAAATATAGGAGATTGTGATCCAGGGAGTGCAGTGAACTGTGAAGAATGTTTGCTTGTTGGACCACACTGCGGCTGGTGTTTTCAAGAGGTAACTCAAATATTTTAAAGTCGTGCATTCATTGGAGGCAATTATGTCAAGGGTTTGTTCATATTTTGGACTCTAATCCAGATCCTGGCTTGCCAAAACTAATCTAGAGGCTTGATCAAAAGGTCTACGGTAAAAAAGTGACTTTCCTCAATCCTTTCATCTAAACCACCTTACAGAGAGGCTGTTCAGATATTTCAAAAACAGATTGATACACGGCATGGTTGGGGGTGCTGTTTTAGAAATGCAATTGATGATGATGATGATGATGATGATGATGATGATGATGATGCATGTTTTCAGTGGTGACTCCACAAAGCTAGATATCTCTAAAAAGAGTTTTCCTGATGATTGGTCAATCGGTACATTTTTGAAGCAACAGATTTTTATGGACCAAAAGAAATATGGTGACAAAAATAAAGAGGTGCACCAAGGGCATGAAGCAGATACACTTAGAAATTAGAAACTTATGACCAGGCTTCAAGTGAAAGAGACAGAACTAGCCTATGAAAGCCACATGGTTGAAGAAAGTTGGCTTGATCCAGCAGGGTCAAGGTCACCTGAATGTCTTTGCTTAATGATCTTTATTGCTACATATAAGCCTCTGAGCATATGCAAAGTGGAATGCTGAACCCTACCTACCATTCATTTTCTGAAGCTCTCCTTATGAGCCCTTCTGTGTCTCAACCCCAGAGGAGGCACAGTTTGGAAATGGGCACACCTCCTCTCCTCTTGTGCCCCAATTGGGCTTCCCTCTGATATTGGCGGTGAGCCATCAGGTCGAGCTCCTCAAGAGGTAGGGCTTAGGTTTTTGTATTGGTGCATTTGATTTCTTTTTCGTAGGTGCAGAACTTGACATTTGCCCCATTAAGTTTCATTCTGTTCATTTCAGCCCAGCACTTCTAAATATCGTGATCAGTTTGAATTTTGCTTCTGTCTTCCAGGTGATTAACTATTTTTGTGTCATCTGCAAATCTAATAAGTGTTCCCTGCATTTCATATTCCTAATCATTAATAGAAATGTTGAAGAGCACTGGGTCCAGAACTGAACCCTGCAGTACCTCGCTTGTTATCGCTCCCCATTTGAGCAGGTACCATTGACGAGCACTCTTTGAGCCCAATTCTGTAGGTAGCTGCGGAATAATCCGATCATTGATCTACCCCACTTTTGGCCAGTTTGCTTAGCGGGATATCGTGGAGCACTTTGTCAAAAGCTTTGCTGGTCAAGATATATTATGTCTGCAGCATTCCCACAGTCCACCAGGGAGGTATCACTCAAGACATGAAATCAGATTAGTTTGGCAGGATTTGTTCTTGACAAATCCATTCCGGCTCCTAGTATCACTGCACTGTTTTCAATGTGTTTACAGATCAACTGATGTATAATCTGCTCCAGAATTTTCCCAGTGATTGATGTCACACTGATTGGTAGTTTCCAGATCCTTCCCCTTTTCTTTTATTGAAGATGGGAACAGCATTAGGCATTCTCCAATTCTCTGACACTTCTCCCATTCTTCATGATTTCTCAAAGTGTGGTTCTCAGAGTTCTTCTACCAGCTCCCTCTAGGAACAGGCCCTGGAAATTTGAACTCATTCAACCCAGTTAGATGTTCCTTGACCATATGCCTATCAGCCTTTCCAAATATTTTTATTTATTTTTTAAAAGTACAATAAAAAGAAAAACATGTATAGGAAAGAAGGTGCCAAGCAACTCCTCATTTAAGCACATTTATAATAAACAAAAGTCTCTTTCAACCATCTTCCCATCCAACCCATTCAATTCTCAATCAGAAATCTATCCACTCTGTCAAGTTAGTTATAAATCATAGCATAAATTTTAGTTTCTTTAACAATTATTTGAATTGCTCATAGTAAGCCTTGCATCTTTGAGTAAATTCTTTAACTGGTCTTCTGTTGACCTAATTAGTTAGCTTTGTCACTGTTGCATACACTGCAAGCTTGCTTTTCCATTCTTTGACAACTGGGCAATCTTCAGCTTTCCACTCTGAAGCAATGGTCACTCTTACTGCTGTTATCGTATATTTATATAAGTCTGTCATAACCTTTCAAATACTCTCTGAGACAATACTGAATAACATGTTCTTAGCATCCATTGGAAAGTCAGTTTTAAGTGTTTTCTGCATCTTTGCATGTATCTGCTTCCAAAATCTTTTAATTATATCACAGGTCCACCACATATGGTAAAATGTCCCATCTATCTCTTTGCATTTCCAACATTTTCCCACATTCGCCTATTAATCTTGAACTGCCATCCTGCTCCTTCAGCTTGTACTTCCCCTCTCTCAGGGAGATCATAGATCCTCTTTTGGGAGAAGACTGAGCCAAATGAGGGCACATGTCTTGGTCACCTGTTATCATTTAACCATCCACATTGAGTACCTGAACCACCATTTCTTTCCTCTGCCTTTTACTGTGGGCATATCAGAAGAGCACTTTTTTGTTGCTTCCTTTGTAGCCTTCCTTCCATTTCCTATACATGTTTTTTGTTTTCAGATCATCAGGTTTCCAGTTTTCAGGTTTATGGTGAAGCCACATGGACTTCTTCTGTTGTCTTCTACCATTTTTTATTGTTGGAATTGGTTATTAGAATTAGAATTTCTTTTAAAATTTTTCCACCCATCTTGGACTCCTTTTCTTATTAAAATCACTTGCCATGGGATGTTACTAATCATTGTTCTGAATTTATTAAAATCAGCTGTCCTAAAATCTAGAGGAAGTGTTTGGCTACACTTGGCATTTGCTTTCTCTAGAATCACGAATTCAGCTATGGCATGGTCTTTCCCCCCGGACTACAGTAACTGCCGCTTTGTCCACGCAGTCTTTTCTGTTGGATAGCATCAAATCAAGGATAGCCATTCCTCTAGTTCCTTCCTCTACTTTCTGTAGGAGGAAGTTAACAACACATGTTAGGAATTTCTTGGAGGGGCCATGTTTGGCAGAATTTCCCTCCCAACAGGTATTGGGAAAATTAAAGTCCCCCATACTAGATTATGCCTCGTGGGAAACCTGCTGTATATTTAGTTACCTGAAAGTTCAGCAGAGGTAAGCGTTAAAGAGCAGGTGTAGTTAAGAGGCAGTTGCTTGCACCTGACTCTATTAGAATCCATACTGAGAGCCTTTTAACAAAAGGTAAAAGGGTTTATTTGCTCATGAACAATCCAGGTGTGACTTGCATGAGGGAGAGATGTGACGTGTTCATGCAGGATATCTTGGCTTGTTTGCTGAGTAGCTTAGAAGAGGAGAAGGACCCCGTTTTCTCCAGGCAAGAAGCCTAGAGAAAGAAGAAAGGAGAAAGGGGAACAGTCTTGCCTTACGAGTCTCTATGACATTCTCCCTTTTCCTTCCACTCTGATTAATGGAAAAACCATGCAATGTTCATGCAGGAAATGTTACATGTACTTGACACCCCCTCTTAACATGCATACATTTATTATTAAAGTCTCAGTCTGTTGCACAGGCTAATGAAAATATCTCTGGCTAGTGATTTTGTCATAGTTTTTTCCATATGTTTGCCTTTTGCAACCACCTTGCCTTGTAGTGTTCGGTATTGCTGTCTGCATTTTGGTTTACTTTTGATTAACTTTTTGGCAAGTGCCAATTCAGTTAAGTCCAAGTTTTGTGGTTTTTTAGGACTCTGCTTCTTCCTGTGCAGCTTGCCTCCACCTGTTGCCCTCAGCATTAGGCACTGTTCAGCTTACTGCCAGGTTGAAGGTTCTTCTTATAACACTGATTTGGCAAGATAGGACAAGAGCAGTGCAGGAATTCCTTTGCTGGGTCTTGTGGGGCGTCTGAGACTTTGTTCTGGGCCTTTGGTGGCTTCTGTTACATTTATCTGGACCTCTCCCATAGTCCTTTCTCTTACTGGAATGTACTCAGCCTTTGGTGAATTTGGTGCATCACCTGGCTGGTCTGGATTCAGACAAGATTGGATCTGTGGAAACTCTGGACATATGAGGAATGGTCCTGGATCATCTGGTTTTTCTCCATTATCAGATTTGTTGCCCCTTCTCAATGCTGAGTGCCATGGAAGAATGAAACATGCCTTGAGTAAACATCAGCAGTCTTTGGATGCATCACAGTGTAGGCCTTGCTTCCAGGAGAGGAGCCAACAAAGACAGTGTCTTCTGTTTTCGGGCCTAGCCTTTGCTCCCCTCTCTCCTGGAATGAAGCTGCATGCCCGGCACCCAAACATTCCTAAATGCCGCCAGTTGGGTCTTCTACTGTGCCTTTCCTCGGATGGTGTTTGTGTTGTGCCTCCCCTTGTGGACAATCTGTTGGGCAAAATATTCAGTCTAAGCATCCCTAAAATACGGGCTTATGAGGTTATGCATCTTTTTGAAAAGTCAGCAAAAGCAGAATGTTTGCCTGAAACGATCAGACATTTCCCTCTCTCAAGATTTAATCACACTGGATGATACCCAGACACACAAACATACACAGGATCTGATCCTGCTGTGCAAGCTTGATTGCTAAATTAAGGGGGGAAAGCCAATATCCTGTTTTGGATAGATCCATTACCAAAGTTCAGTTTTAGTAGAAATGTTCATTATTGTAACATTATATTGTGGAGAAAGCTTTGCATGCTCTATGGTCTTAATAATATTATATTGCTAATATGGTGGTATGACTCAGTGCAGAAACTCTGGTACTGTTTCTAATTCAATGATATATCTTGTCTGTTGATATGAATAACCATTTTATTGGCTGCCCTAGTAAGACAGAGCATGCAGAATTGCATAAGCAGATCAAGGCAGGTGTGGGAGAAATTAGGAAAGAACACTCTCTCACTTTAAACCAAGAAGGTGAGCAACCAGCTCTCTACTTCACTGATTTGGAGGTCAGTAAAATAGTCCCTGTTTGTGGTGTGCTGCAAGATTTATTATCTTTCTGCACAGTGAGGAATCTGTTGTTAAAACAGCAGCACTCACTCACTGAACAAAGCCAGAACCAAGAATATATACTACGATGAATGTCATATAACAGGAGCACAAGGCAACAATCACAAATAGGTACATCCCAATGCATACGAAGGTGTAACTACATATTATAAACTAGGTGAAACTTATATTCTGCTTCTCAGCACATCCCAGTAAATGATCCCTGATACGGGGGCATCTTCTAAAGCTTTCTATGCCTTGCTAATGAGCTTCAAATGAACTTCTTTTTAAACCTTGCAGTTCTCTCACTAGCTTGCTGCTGTTCTCCCATGGAAGTCACTTTTTTCCCAAAGTTTGACAAAAATATAGCAGCCACCAAAACCTATCCAGGCCAGGGCTTTCAAATTAGCAAGTTCAAAGCCTCCATCCCTTTTAGTTGGAGGACAGATTTGATAATTTGGGAGCATGTTGTGGGTGCTCTCACAAACTAGCTACCTTGGAAGTGCTTCTTCATTCATAAAATGGCTGCCGAAGTGGGCACAAATATTCATTTCCCAGAAGGCAAACTTGCAAAGCAAAAAATAAAAAATAAAATTCAATACATGATTATGGTCCAGTGACCTTTGTTCTCTACTTTCTGTGTCTGGCAATCAGAGGCTAGCCATGTATGGAGAACAGGATGTTTCCAATCTGCACTCTGAGAAAAGATATAGAATCCTCCATGTCTTTGCTGTATAATATTTTTTAATTTCTACAATGCTGAGAATATTGGTGATGGATCTATGAAATCAAAAGGGTGTACATCTAGGAGATCAGTATTGTGCATGTAGGGTGTTGATTTTTCCATTCAGTGAGTATATATTCAACCCAGATCTTAAGCTCATCCACTGAGGTCCTTCTCCAGGAACCCCTTCTAAAGATGGCCAGAAGGAAGGTGGCCACTAGGAGAAGGGCCTTTTCAGTTGTGGCACCCTGACTGTGGAATCAGCTTCCCAGAAAGGTGAGCCTGGTGCTGACTCTTTATGCCTTTTAGTGCCAGGCTAAAATCTTTCTATTTTCCCCAGTACTTTAATTGTTAAGCATTTTATGTTAATTTATTCTGTATTTTATGTACACTGTTGTTGGATCACTGTGGATTGTTCATTTATTTATCTATCTACGCATTTGTATTTAATTGGATATGGGACTGGTATGTTGTGACTCATATCACACTTACATATATTATGTTGTATTGTTTAACATTTTGGTTTTTTAAAAAAACTTTTATTGTAAACTGTTCAGAGAGCCATTTGGCTAATGTGGTCAGTATATAAAAGTTTTAATAAAATAAATAAAATAAATATCCTCATTGCAGTAAGGTCCAGAAGAAAGTGACCAGTGCATGGAACAGAACAGTTATAAGTACATCATTCATACCCAGAGATGTGTTTGAAGTAATAATTCCATTTCATTCCATACCACCCAATAACTGGGCAGTTTAAAAAGATTAAAGTGTTCAATTGCAATCTTAGATGTAGTATAAATCATTTATATGTAAATGTGTGAACAAACACCACATGCATACATATCTTAGCAATCAGATGACCAATAAATACACTTCCCTCCCCAGAGGTATTTAAATTAATGTATCTTACAGTGTTTACATAAATGAATTGGATGGAAAATAGAAAAGTTGGAAATATTGTGTTTATATTTACATTGCCCTCCTACATACCCCCACTTAGCCTACATCTGTGCACTCCTTGTGATGCAACTCATGAAAAACTATTGTGCCATAACATATCATCTCTTCAGTCACTGCGATCTAACTAGGCTGCAGTCTTGGGCATATTTATTTATTTATTTATTCATTAAAACATTTCTATGCCGCCCCATTCGCCGAAGCCTCGGGGCAGCTCACAACATAAAATATAATACATAAAACAAATTAACAATATAAAATAAGTCACCCTTATTTAGCCAGAAATAAGTCCCTAAGCATGGCTGTCTGGGCAATGTCGGAAGATTTAGGCTTTATTTCTGTGTAAACATGCCAGAGATTGTGCCCCTTCCTTCACTCACTTTGTACTGTGCAGTAACACCTCCTGTTCTCCCAATCTTTCTTGACCATAGAATTTTACCGACCCATCTAAAGTTCATGTAAGGTGTGACACCCCTGAAAACCTGATTTCGAAAGGATGCCAGCTGGATTTAATTGAATTCCCCATTTCTAAAGTTGTAATCCACAAAAACAAGCTCTTGAGTGAAGGGCCACAGAAAAACAACTCAGATGTTACACAGATTTCTCCTCAGAAGCTAACTGTTGCACTGCGGCCAGGTGAGTTACGTACTTCAAGAAAATGTCTCTCTTCCTTGGTTCCTAGCTGTTGTTTGTTCATATTAAGCTTTAGATATGATATGGTAAGACTTCAGTCCCAAATGCATGTGTACATGTGTCCCTGTCGCCCAGCACCTGTTGTACACAGACAAGCTGCCTCTGATATTGGAGGCTGCATACAAGCGGTGTGATGAAAAGCCACCGATGGCCCTTATTCGCCGTGAATTGGTTGGCTGGCTTTAAAACGAAATAAGTTTGCATGTTGAAAGTCCAAGCTGGACTTAAAAAATAAGGCCAAAGTTTAATATAGTTGAAAATGAAATTGTTTTTGAAACATTAAAATGCATTACTCTATATGGTATATCTGGTATAAATCATTTGCATGCAAACGTGTGAATCAAGTATAAGAAACAACAAAAAGCTGCAGTGTTGAACTTGGTGCAGGAGGGGGTTTTCCATCACCCATTGTTCATTTTTGCAGTTGTTATTAGAAATGGCTGAAAGATCATTGTCACTGACATGGCCATACCCTGCTTCTGTGATTCGAAATGGGTCCCGTTGTTGTGAACTTACTTCCCAGACACTTAAAAATAAACATCTGATAGGTCATTTGTGGTTCTTTATTATCAGCACAGTAATTGTGGGGAAGGGGGAACATCTCATCCAGAAGTGGGCAATGACCAGGGTTCAGAGGTCAATTTCCTCCTCCCCAGATCCTGCCCCCTGGCCACTGTGCTGCCAAATTTTTGTCAGAGAAATTTGGTGGAATGGCAGCAGTGAAGGAGGAAAGAAAAAAGGAGATTTTGAAACAAGGAGTATGAAAAGAATGTGACTTGTTTTAAGCCAAAATCACAGCCCAGGGATGCTTTGGGGATTGTGAAATTGCTTTAAAATAAAGTAGGCACTCCACATGTGCCCTGTTTGGAAGCCAAATCTTTTCTTTCTTCTTTCTTTCTTTTGGCCCCTGCTGCCACTGCAGTAGCAAATTTGGTCTTGTTGGAAAGCTGCAGAATTGCCAGCAAGGCCGCCGGCATGCCACTCATTGCCCACCCCGTCTCTGGTTCTTCTCAAGCGAATCTGTAAACATCCTTCTCTATGTTAGCATTCCTACTCATGTCGACAGACAGACATAATCTTCAGTATGCCTGGCCCAGTGCTTTGTCTGGGTACAGCAATCATAGCCGACCTGCGTAGAAATGAAGGAAGATTGGCGGGCATGCAGCTTATCGTCAGCTTTGCCCGCCCCCAAATGCTCATTGTGCTCACGCACCCTGAGATGCAGCCACATGTCATCTCCTGCATGATTCTATCCTGAAGGCTTGGCAGCATGACTTGGAGTGGCAAAAGGTTCTCTTGGGGAGCACAACTCCGGCTCCTCCTTGCTATTATTGGCACAGGGGCTGCTGTCCTGACATTTTGTATTGCACACAAAAGCAAAGTGACCTTGTGGAGAACACATTCCTGGGGCAGGGGCTCTATGATTTGAGCTGGCTTAAATCTAACCGTGCGGTGCACACCCAGGTGTTGACTGTTCTTGGCATGGGGGCACCTCACTTGACAGTGTTTTGCACTCTTAGTCAGTCACTTCCTGTTTGGCTGGATCCGACCTTCTCAGAGCACCAATTAGGCGAGGCTTCTGAAACCCCCCACAGAAGAATGGCCTAGGGTCCCCCAAGCACTCTTCCTGTCTGCCCTGTTATAAAGCTAGTTTGGCAGCTGGGGAGGAAAAGCCCCAATTTATGACAAGTCAGATATTCCAACATTTACTATTCCAACATTTTTATATTCTGGTCTGGTGATTGTCAAAAGGAAATTAGTTTGCTATTACTTCCATGCTTTCCTGTACTTTCCACTATCTTCACTGGACTATCAGTTCAGCATCTTGAGAGGGCCAACAATGCATCTGAAGTCTTGACCTCAAAAACAAGGCAGTGCTGCTTCAAGAATAAACAGATTCAGCCAGGACTGCAGTTTTGCTTTTTGCCATCTAACCACAACTGTGTTTGTTTTCTATTCCCCGGTGGCTTCACAAGGAAATGAAGAAACAATTCAGGTCAGTGTTCGTCAGACTGAAGATTATCCAGTTGACCTCTACTACCTAATGGATCTTTCAGCTTCCATGATTGATGATCTGCGAACTATAAAGGAATTGGGTTCTACTTTGTCCAAGGAAATGTCTAAACTTACAAGTAACTTTCAGCTGGGGTTTGGGTCTTTTGTAGAAAAACCAGTTTCGCCGTTCATCTACACTACGACAGAAGAAATAAAGAACCCATGCTGGTTGGTAGCAAAGACTCCCAGTGAGGGTCAAAATTAATCTTCCATCTCTCTTGAAGTACTTCCATGTAATATAAGCAGAGTTTTACAGCTGGTCATAGTTTGGTAGATTGGTTTAAAGAGGAATGTGGGAATGTTTTCACCCCAAGGGCCACATTGACTTAGGGAAAGCACATTGGGGGCCACATGCCAAAACTGGTTAGCGCCCCCCCCCCCCGTTACACTACCAGAGCAGTTCCCTTTTCACCTCTGATGCAGAAACTGAGTAGAAGCTGCCTCTTCAAAGCATTTCTTGCTTCCTCCTATGGCAATTCCTGAGTGAGCCACCTTTGTAGGAAAGTTGTGGGGGGTGCAAATGGAGCCTTTGGGAAGCACTACTTCGGGGTTCTCCAGAGGCCTTGAGGTAACTCAGCCCTCTTCATTTGTGTCAGAGAAGGCCATGGATCCACAGGATTCCATATCCCGTCATTTTCCTGACACGGCCAAAACAAAGAATGACCACTACAGCAGCCATGGGGCTGGGTTAATTATTAGCCCACTGGTGTTGGAGAAGGGAAGTGAAGAACAGCCCTCAGCATGAACCTCTTGTTTGAGGGCCTTGAGATACGATTTATGTGTTGGCTTGGATGAGATGAGTTCAATGCTGCTTCAGCCAAGCAAACCAGAATAGTCTGGAGATCCTCCCGTACCTGCCCTAGACTGCCATGCTGAATTTTCCTTGCAGCACAATAACATTTAAAGTATATCAGTCACTTGGCTAGGTTGTTGCAGCAGAAACATCTCAAGACAACAAGGCTTCCTGGGGCCATGGACAGTCCTCTGCCAGTCTTTCAGCATTCAGAAATAAATATGCACAAGGAATAGTTAGGTGCCCTGGAGTATGTATCTTTCAGCCTGAACGCTTTTCATGTGATCTGCATCGTTTTTTACATGCATGCAATTTATTCTACAGGAGTACCAAAAGCAACTGCTCACCAACATTTGGATACAAGCACATTTTGTCACTGACAAATGATGCTGAAAGATTCAATGAAATTGTGAAAAAGCAGAACATTAGTGGGAATATAGACAATCCAGAAGGAGGATTTGATGCAATTATGCAGGCTGCTGTCTGTAAGGTAAGGAGATAATGTGTGCTTGATAGCCTATTGCCAACTTGCACAGGCTTATATCGAAGTGGTGGTTGAGCTAATTAGATTCTCCTGCCCAGCAGATATCTCAGAAAATAGCCGCTTCACATCTTTCATGTCCATCATGGTCACATTCATCAAATGATCTGGGATCGGGATGCACAGACTTGGTTAAATCCATTCTGCCTGCATGTTGGGAAATTTTAGGCACCTTTTGATCTATCATCCACTATTGGCAGAATCAGATTATACATAATTGCATTCATATGCATTTGAACAAATGCGTACTTATACAGATGCATAAATACTCACATTTTTGTTGGATTTTTCATTCTTTTTTATTTCTGCATGTTTTTATGACTAAATTTGCATAAAGGAAAAAAAGACCACAGGCCCATGGGATTTGTGGGATTCTGGAAAAGCTGCTCTGCACTTACTCCATCAGATTCATGCAACTCTGTATTCCTTTTTGAGTCTTGCGGATTTCTCCAACATGCCTAATCTAACTCAGATACAGATACTGCTGTTTAAGCCACAGTCATCCAATGTCTTCCTGATTTACTCTAAAACCATACTGCATGGCACAATACATAGTAACAATTTAGAATAGGGCATTACTATAATGAACAATTCCTATTCTGCATTTTCAAACAACATAATTAGGCCAGTTCAGGACAAGAAGAAAGCTTTTCTTCTGCCTCAAGGAGGGAGGTGAACAGATTCTCAGAATATGATGCATCTCTTCTGACTGCTTCAGATACAAATTAATTCCCACCTCAGAAGCAGTCAGTAGATGTAACATCCACCTCTTTATATAATGAACTGCTAACCAAAAAATTCTGACATCGTACATCCTGTTTACCTTTAATGCTCACGTTCATGGGTGCTGAAGGTGGTTCCACACATGGAATGATCCCCTCTGTCTCCAGAACACTTATTCTGTGAACAGAATATTTGAATCCAACCTATAAATGCCGACATACCCAATGCCCAGTTCATACACAAAAAATGAGAACAAGGCAGCTAAACAAATCATGGGCCTTCCTTGGTCAGTGTGCCATGTAACCAGGAGCTAAGAACACTGAAAAATTCTGTGTTATTGTCCATGTGAATCAGTTCACTATCAGCCCTCTGCTTGAACTCACATGGGCTAAAGGTATTTACACATAGGTGCAATCCTATGCATATTTTGACAGGAAAAATGTCCTGCAACTCATAGCATTTCCTAGCCAGCATTTGTCTAAACATTCACAGGCTTGTGCCTGACTTAATGAAACTAGATTATCTGTTTACACTTGGAAGCCTAGCAGGGATAGGTTTCCCAAGGGGCAGAAAAATGGTTTATGGCTCTGGGTTTTGGCCATGAAATGTCATTTAACGTTCAGTGCGATAAGCATGATGACACTTAGAATGATAAGAAGGCATGGAAAACATTATTAAAGATCTAACAAAATAACATGATTGATTTCAAATTCAAATTCCTTGGCAAAGGTTCATAGCTCAATGGTAGAAGACATCTTTGCCTTCTGAAGGGCCCAGGCATCAATTCCCAGCATCTCCAGCTAGGACTAGAGCAATCACTCACCAAAAGGCTTGCAGGCCTCTGAAACACACTGAGCTACGTAGCTGGACCAATAGCCTGACTTCTCCATGTTCCTATGTACTTGTATCCTTTAAACTGAACTTCAGCGGAATAAAAGATGGTATTGCTGTACTCATAGACACAAGACCAGCCATATATTCCTACACATGGCAAAGAATGTTATATGCATAGGTTTCTATCCTACCTTTATCATGATCTATTTATATTTCCATTCTAGGAAAGAATTGGTTGGAGAAATGATTCATTACATCTCTTAGTGTTTGTGAGTGATGCTGAATCCCATTTTGGAATGGATAGTAAACTAGCAGGAATTGTTATTCCAAATGACGGAGAATGCCACTTGGATGACAATAACGAATACTCCATGTCAACTGTGTTGGTATGATATGCTTCATGTTGTGCATAATTCCTTCCGTTATAATATTTTATAAGCATATAAGTATGGTTTATTGAATATAGCTCCAACATAGAATGCTAGGGATAATTTTTAGAAATTCCCATCTGCAAACTAAAATATCTCATTCTTATTTTCAAGAATGTAGAAGGCAACTTCTCTTTCCAACTAAGTCTCTTTCCAACACACAGGGATATCATATTCCTGTTTGAACAGGTAGAACAGCAGACATTTTATTTATTTTATTTTAAATATCTATTGACTGCCTTTCAGGGCAAAAACCTTTGCAATAGGCATTGGTCCCTGCAGCTCCACTCCTTGGATGTTAACTTCACTCTGCCAAAGGGATCTAAGGATTTAGGGATCTCACGTGTAACAAACACAGAGGTGTTCGCAACTATAGTTGGTACAAAATTAGAAGGCACAGGTTAATTGCAGTTCCAGAGAGCAATTATTTTATGCAAATTGTATGTAACCAAATCGTGTAACACAAATAACTGCTCCCCTCTGGTGGAGATGCCCCATCAGACTGTGAAGCAGCAGCTTTCCTTCTTCCATCTCAGTGTCTTGGGGCAAGTTTCCTTGGCCCATGGCTTACCTTCTACCCACCTAGGGCCCCTCACAGCCCAGCCCTTAAATTTACATGGAGTGCCTGCGGTACCCCAGTCCTGCAGGCCTTGCCGCTCTGTGTGGGTGGGTCAGGAGTGCCTGTCCCCGCCACACAGAGTGTCTCATTTCAGCCCAGAAATGTGCAATTCTGAGGCAACTTCTCTTGATGCCAGTACTTGCCTCAGGGTGCCCACTGAATGGTTAATATAGGAGTGGCTTTCCTGAAACCCCTGCAGTATCTGCCATGAAAGCAGGCCGGCCTCTGTGTAGTTGCAGCGCTACCCACGTTCTTCACCTGCCAAGCTGAAAGCCTGAGAGGGGAGGCCTCAGGGGACCGAGCCGCACCTTCACCTGTCCTGCTGCATCCCCTCCGCAACTGATGTGTTCTTCACAGCCAGCCCTCCCCAGCAAAACGCCATCCTCATCCAGCAGCAAGACTGGATGGAGGGCAATTGGCTACACTAGCAGGAGAAGCATCTTGACGCGTGGAGATCGGTGGTGGCGACGATGTCCTAAGATGTGTGCTGAGCAGGGCTGGCTGAAGACATTTTGCTGCGTGCAGCAAAGGACAAGAACAAGATGACTCCCCTCCTTCCAGTCCCATGAGCAGAAGGACGCTGATCAGACTAGTAGCTGAATCTTAGCTTGTCACTAGTGAATACGCACTGTCCTCCTGAGGGCAGCAGGCTAAAATATGGGAGACAGGGCAGGCCATCTTGTCCATCCAGCTCCCTCCTCCAACACCTCCTGCCCCTCCCAGCCCCCTTCCCCAGCTTCTGCTGTCTGCGGGGGTGACTTCCTTCCACTTGATGTGGAAGCCGACCTTTTTTGGGCCAGTGGGCACATTTGTCCAGTTGTGAAACCCTCCTGGGGCTGCATTACTGGTGAATGCATCAGTCTGCAGCTGCTCACAGTCCTCATTTCCTGAGAATGATCCTGAGCCCCACGAGGTCCAGGAGCACTCAAGATCTGCTCTGCAGCAACTGCAGTTGCCAGTTGTTACTCAAAATAGGAACAAATAAAGGGTAGGAAGGGTGCAGCACTTGGCAGGTGCCAGAAAGGATGGCTGCAAGTGGACACGTCACCCACCTCTGGTCTAGGGGGAGGGTCATGGGAGCTGAGATGGTGTGAACTGGCCAGGAAAGGAAGCCTGCAACTTTGCAGCAACCCAAGGATTAAAAAAGTCAATTAGTTGCCACAAATACAAATGCGAGAGTGCAAAGCTTCTGTTTCCAGACTTTTCTGTGTTGTACAGAATGACAGAAGAAATAGGTCAGAAGACACCATGCAGGTTTTTTTTTTAATTTAACACTTTTGTGCCCTGCTGAGAACTGATATATTTTTCTTTTTGTTTGTCTTCAGGAATATCCAAGCTTGGGTCAGTTAATAGAGAAGATTGTACAAAACAATGTCTTACTAATTTTTGCAGTAACGAAGGAACAGTTTCCTTTGTATGAGGTAAGAGCCATCAATCCTGTTTGCCTGAAATTCTTTCTTTTGAATGCTTATTGTGATGAGGTGCCAGTACGCAAAGCACTGTAGACAGGATGTGGCAAACTCCAAGAATTCTTGCCTCTTTAAAGTGGGATAGTCGGAGTCCATGCAGGCACTCAGTATAATTCAACACAGAAAATACAGGATGAAGAGTTTAGCAGAACAAGGGCATGCTCAATGAGACAGGAAAAAAATAGAGGTACTGTTTTTAGCAAGGGTGGAACAAAAATGCCCTAGAAAAGAGTTTTGTAATTATAAAACTTTGTATTATGTTCCTGGAGAACAAAGGAAGTCACCTGAGAGCTCTGATGCGAGGATAACGCTGACGAAGAGATACTGAAACATAATGCCTCATATAACAGCAGTAGCCTCCTCAGATAGTGAGGGATGCGGAACTCCAAAAGAAAATGTGATTTTTGTAGTCCTTGAGAGGTGAGTGTTTCAGGATGAAATGATACTCCCCACACTGAACCGAAGCCAGGAGTCCTTGCCCACTGAATATTTTTCTTTTCCATTTTTACCCATTTTACTTTGTGCTATTCTGTACCATTTTATTGATGCTCTACTGTGATGTATATATTATCACCTGTGATGTATATCACCTCATTTGTACACCACCCAGAGAATGTTGGTTATTGGAGAGTTTTTAAATGTAATTACCAAATGTCATCTGAACTGAGTAAATAATTACCTTGCTTACTTCTGGACAATCTTAGTACTCTTAGTAATTTCTGTTTGATATTCACTGGACTCACTAATAAGTGATTTGGTTTAGAAGGAGATTTTGCCCCTTATTTTTAGATACATACATTAGTAATGATATGTCTCTTGAAAAAAAAGTAAGGCCTTAAATTGAAATAATAAAATTTTGTTTAGGATAGTTCATAAGAGGCAGAGCCTGGAAATAGAGACTAAATGGTCTTGAGAAAGCTTTCAGAAATACAAACACAGGAGAAAAAAAGAGGTGGCCCCTCTAGCTGGCTCTTTCCCTGCATCTGACACGAATGAGTTCAGAGCTCCAGGGCAAGCCGAAATCAGGCCTCACTGTGGGAATCATGTGAGGCTCAGCTAAAAGAGGGAGGTCCAGTGAGGCATGGGGGCATGACGCCACCCTGACCAGTAACTGGGAAAGTTGAATGTTGCTGTGCACTCTGAGTCTACAGACATAAAATAATGTAGGGAAAGCATACAGAGCTATGGGAAATGAAGCAAATTCTAAATATAATTGTAAAATGTGTAAAATGAGCAAATAAAAATATCTACAGTCAAGCTGTAAAGTATACAAGAGAGCATGCAAATATAGCAGAGAGACAATGAATTTAGGGCAGGTACAGATTAAAAGACCTGGGGGTGGGCTGGAGTTCGTTGGATGCCAAAATATCAGAGTAGGCATGAGACAAGCATGGGGTAGTATTACACCCAAAGAAAGCCCTCCGATGAGATGACTGTAGGGCTACGCTTACGGAGACTCGTGATGCTTTAGGTACACTGGTCTCAAGACATGACAGACCTTAGGGCCGACAGTAGCTCTTTGTACTGAGGCTGGAAACACGCTGGGAGTCGGTGAAGGTGGCTAAGCCTTGGTGTGCTCTGCGCATGGCTCCCAGCGCCAGTTAGCAATTTTGCAGCTATGTTCTTAACCAGCTGAAATGTCTGGAGCCTCTTCAAAGGCAACGCCATGCAACTTTCCCTTATGCAGCTGGGCGCCATCTGAATATACCGGTAATCAGGTCTGTGTTTGCATTTGTGCTACTGGAGTTGAAAGCATGGCTCTCCAGGCTCTCATGGTCAGCAGAGCTCTGCAAAACAGCTCTGCGCGTTTATGCACACCATTCAGCCGTGGAGCTTCAGAGTCCTTCAGTCAAGAAGAAAAGGCACTAGTTATAAGAGCTACTAATCCCCGTCTCCCTTACCTATTTATCGTGCTTTGCTGTCACGACCATTGTTTGCCTGAGTGGCATGGTTTCAAGTGTGCACTTCCTTTCCTTCTCCTCTCTGTAGGCTGATCATTTTTCTTTTTCTTTCTGACATGTTACTTAGTTGCCTTTAGAAGTTGCCGTCTTTGTTTTGTGTTAATTGACATTTTAATTTTAGCCCCCGGTGACATTGCTACAGTTCTTCGCACCTTGTTCTCTGTTCATGGAGAGCCAGAAAGCACCAGGATGAGAGGATGTTTATTTGGATTAGATCGACCAAGGTGCAACGAGATGCTTCTCTAATCTAGTGTCCTCTGGAAGCTTTGAACTACAACTCCTATCATGGAGTTAATGGGATTTGTAGTCCAACACACATGCAAGGCACTATTTTGGGGAAGGCAGCTTTACAGAACAATCCTATGCATGTTTATTTAGAAAGAGTAAACATGTGTTCCTAGCATATATTACCTGATTTTTTTTTATAATAATTCCGTTTTCAGAAATATGCTGACCTTATACCTGGAGCTACTGTTGGGCAACTCTATAAGGACTCTGGAAATGTCCTTCAGCTGATTATTGATGCATATAAGGTACCTAATAAGACTAAGGATAAGAGTGTTGTGAATGCCTGTGTGAGCTTTGTGATATTCGTTTGCATATGAAACTTTTGTTGTGCACAGATGTCTAGCAGAGAAACCAAGCAGAGAAAAGTTCCAGAATGGAGGAGAAGTAATAGAAAAATGCCCAACTGAGTTCAACTGGAGTTATTCCCAAGCAAGAGTGTATAGGTTGCAGCCTTAGACAGTGTGAGATCTGCAAGCACAATTACCCAACAGTAGATAAACAGAATGGTGGGTACTTCTGCATAAACATACAGACAACTGTGCTGCACATATCCTTAGTAAAAATAATGATGGCATGAAATGAGGCTTTTGATAGTGTTTGTTTGGATCATTCCAGGAAAAGATCAGAAGACAAACCAAAACATAGAAACAGTGTTACCTTTCCAGAACCTTTGGTTGAACAATGCCGTTTTCTTCGCATTGTCTCTTAGGGTGAATAGCCGCAACAGAGCCTACAGTGCAGCTGCTTTCATGTCTGAGTTACTGTTGTGGCACTTTTTTTTTCCCTCACATCTTTTCACTCACATTTCCTTTCCCTCACATAACTGGTGCTCCACGGTCATTCCTAAAAAGAGCCGTGGGCAGCAGTCAACACTGTGTTGATTTTTGAATTCTTCTGAGTAAGTGTATGAGATAAAATGTTCTCATATTCCCTCACAACATGAGTCACAGTCTTCAGAAAGCTTGTCAGTGCGTGCCTCAAGAGGGTAAAAACTGTAAAAACTCTAAACGAATGTTTTCTGTCTTCAAAGCGCTCATTTTGGTCTAAGTCTATGTGAAAGCAAGGCTACTAGAATGCAGAGTTATTTATTTCATAAGGGCAAAATGAGATCTCTTCGAAAACACTTAAGGCCCTTCACCAGTTGACATGTTAAAACACATGGCTTTGCACATGGCTTCATCAAGAAACCATTTGACTCTAATATTTGCACAGAAATATTGTAAGCTTCACGATGCAAATACCTAGGAAACCAAATTAGCCCTAGCACATGAGGGAAAGTCAGTCCGCTAGAGTCAATCAAGAACCACTAATTTAAACGCAGTCTACATTTAATGTGGTGTGCTCCAGCTTTCCTCACCCTAAGGCCAATGAAGTTATCGGCAACTTTGCCATCACAAGCTTTAGCAGTATGTCAAAGGCAAAAAGGAAATCATGGTGTTGGATTCAGCATATAAAACTGGACTGGCAAAGCTGGACTTCCCCAACCCTTTCCTTTCCATGGGAACACCTTCAACCCCCAGAAAATAAAGAGCTGGGTGACCTTGCTGAATAGAGCGAGCTGGGAGACATTGAAGGATCCTCCAAAACTGATCAAAAGTACCTTTCATGAATAAAGACTTCCACCAATGGAAGAAAACTCCTGCTCCAATCCTTTTATAAAGACAAAGGCAAAACAAAAAATTATGAGATCACCATGCACTTAATAGCACCTATATTTCAGATACTGAAAAAGTATATTACTGCCAGTGTTTATTATTTAGTTATTTATTATTGAATGTCGGTGCCACTACATTATCCCATGCTTGGGTTCTCTGGGTGGCTTACAAGCAATGAAAAGACATAACATTTTAAAAATCTGTAATACTAGAACATTAACAAAATGTCCAAAAACATAAAGAAACATATTCCACAAATTAAAATCCTTACATATACACTTTTAAATAAATGATTCAAAATTAAAATTAAACTGTAAGCCAAGAATAGGGGCAGGTTCAAATCAAAATTTCCACAAAAATCAGCTATTAAAATAGCCAGAGAAAAGATGCCAAATGACCTGGTGCCAAAATGATAGCAATGATGGCACCAGGTGCACCTCGCTGGGAAGCCCATTCCAGAGGTGGGGTGCAAGCACCAAGAAGGCCCTTTCTCAAAGGAAAAATTCCAATGCTGACCTCAAGCCTTCCTCAAAATAACTTGGCAGAATTTCACACTTGCACTAATGTACTTTAGCCCAAATGCACATTTTAAGCGGAATTCTCATACATCCCTTGAAAAACCTCCATCAATGGAGCAAAGATGCCTGACAATCCATGAAATACAGACAGAATGGATTTCACAAAATTCCTACATCTATAATTCTGAGCTCACTGTCAGCTTCTTTGTTATTCCTTTGTGTATTTCAGAACTAAACTGTGACAATGCAGAAGAATAAAGAGCCTCATAGTGAAGTGTTGCTTCAAAGCAAGCCACTATCGCAATTCTAAAGACCCCAAAATATATAAAATAAAAGCTGTGTTCTTCTCCAATCTTCACATTCTATTACAGAATAAATAGTTAAGAGGGTAGCTCTTTTGTCATTAAGATGTATTTTATTTCAAAATGAAGTTAACTCAATAAAGGCAACAATAACCAAGAACATCATGTCTTGTAATAAATTGTGATCTCTATGGAAACAAGGGAATTCACTAATTATACTACTTAGTCTTAAGGAACATCTGCAGTAAAACAGCTTAAGTAGGAGCTCTGTCTAATCAGAAAATAACCATACAATTTATATACATATAAAAGGAATATTTGAGAGTGGGTGTTAATGTCTGTGTATTTATGTATAATCAGAAATATATAAGCAACTATACTTGCTTAGAATTTGATCAATGCTTAAAGTTTTACACGGGAAATAAATGGAAATGATAATGCCATCATATCTTCAGTAGAACTGGGCTTCTTTGCTTGCTACATCTGGTGAATGAGTTTAGATGAAGTCATAGTCTCTCAGGTTTTGTCAATTCTCCAGTCTTATTTGGTCGTGTTATAGTTTGCCCTATTGCAAAGTTCTCAGGGCAGCTGGCAACAAGAAATAAATTCAATAAAAACAACGAAAGTATAATATGGTATATATCAAAAGCTACAAAGTGTAAAAACTCCTTAAAGCTGACAAATGTAAAAGGCCTGGGAAATGTAAAAGGTCGCTGCTTGGTGTTGAAGGGCAATCGAAGTAGGTGCCCAGCACCTTCTCTGGGGCGAATGTTCCACTGCCAGGGCACCACCACTGAAAAAGCGCTGTGCCCACAGCTGCCCACCACACCTGGGGCACTCAGGGGAAGGCCTCCCAAGCACATCTCTGGGTAAGTTCACAACTGCAGGGTGCTGGTCACCCAAGGACATTGTGGCAAGAACGTTGTTCATCAGCTGGAGGAGCACAGAGATGGGATGGGGCTTTGGTACTCATGCCCTGCCTGCGGGGCTCCTCCAGGCAGCTCCTGGGTGATCAGAGTGCTGGACTGGACAGACCCTCTCGCCGATCCAGCAGGGTTCCTCTTATGTTCTTATGCTACCAATTTTGTATTCAAGGCACTCCGGTCTGAAATCGAGCTAGAGGTGTTTGGAGACACAGATGGACTGAACCTGGCTTTCACTGCCATCTGCAACAACAGGACCGTCCTTCCACACCAGAAGAAATGCTCTCACATTAAAGTGGGAGAAACTGTAAGTAGATTATGAATTCATGAATGCTATCTCTTGTTGTGAAACTAATGCAGCCTGATCCTATGAATCTATAACCTACAAAGCTGCATAGGTAGCTGAAGAGGAGCTGCGGGAATAATGAGCAGTGAGTAGTTTGAGGTACTTTGCCCTGTTTAAGGCTGCAGTTCCAAGAGGGTTGCGTGCAGGTACACTGTGGCCGGTGTCCCCCTCACCCCCACAAGCACACGCATGTATGCATACATAACCACTAAAAATTCTCTCTGCACTGATTCAGACTCTCTGTCACTCACAAATATAGAGTGACTCTCTGTCACTCACAAATATAGAGTGACTCTCTGTCACTCACAAATCACCTGCTCACTCACACATGTGCACACACACACACACTCAAACAAACATACATTGCTCAGCTGATCAGTTCTTCATTCCCACAATATGATGCAAGTGCTCAATCATGGTCCATCGATTATTATTCATATGTATTTGATTGCTAGAATGCCTTTTCACCTAAAAAAAATGGCACGCGAGGAGGCGAACAATGGTAGGAACATTCAAAATAAAACTTGGTTAAAACCCTAATAAAGTAAATACATTAACAACACATGTAAAAGGTACCACAGTAATGGCTTAACATGCTAAAGGCCTGCATTTAAAAAAAAACAAAACTTTTTTCTGCTGGTGAAAAACAACAAAGATGAAACCAGCCTAGCCTTGCTCAGCAGGCAAGACAGGTCTAAGTACCGACATGAGGCAGCACTTTGAGGGGCAGATTGAGTCTGAGTTATGCAGCAAGACTTTTTAAAGCATTGCCCCAAAGTCGTGAGGAGGCACCTTTTGGGCACTGCCCAGGGCTACAAAGTGTCTTGGATCAGGAGAAGGACCTCTTTGAGCTTCAGGGCCATGGACCAATATTGTTTGCACAGCTGAGCGGAGCAGGCTGGAGCCAGGGGTCAGACTAGATGGCCCAGAAGGCCCCTTCTGACTTGCTTTGTTTCTATGTTTTAGCAGAGGAAAAATGAAAGTGAAAGAAAGCATGATTTCCTTTTGTGCATCTGTGCTCTTCTGCTATACCACAGTGAAGTGGAAAAGCAGAACAGAAAACTCTCCTCGTCTCAAACTCAGTTCTCAGTTTGCGATGAAACCAAGAGTAGCCTTCTAACAGCCTTATGCAAGGAAGTTCAAACTCTTCTGGACACCCCCTTTCCCCATATATGGCAACATAAAAGTCTTGCCTCAAAGTATCCCATAGGTCAGGAGTGGGGTACAGGACCAAAAGATGCTGAATGGCCAGGGAGCAGGGTGGGAGACACTCTTTCCCTCTCTGTGCTCTTCAGTTCCAAATCACGCCTTATGCTATTTTTCCTTCAGCAAGACAAGTTTATCCTCACCCAAAGAAAAATATCAAAACAGAACAAAACAGCAGTGCCAAGGGGAAAGCCCAGGCAGGAGAAGGATTGCCATCTCCCTCCCAAGCATGCTTTAAATCTTCTCCTGAACTGTATAGATCTAACACATATTGGATAGGACTTTTCCATGTCAAATCTGTTTTTCAGCTAACAGTAGTCCAGCCAGAAAAAAAGAAAGCCTATTTGCACAGAAAGGTAATGATCACAGGATATACAACCGCATGCATACAAAATATATCAGCCTATTACCAAAAAGTATGCTAAACAAAATGGTAGAGACATGAAACCACAGCCCGATGGACACGGAATCTCACTCTGTCGTGAATGAAACATCTCTGTTTAATATAGGCTAGTCCTTTAAACTAAGTATATGCAACATGAATCAGGAAGATGCCGTTCATTCTGTATTTTTAAAATTAAGTCATAATTTTGCATTTTATACACTGAAGCGATAAATGCTATCTTCTTCCCCTCCCTAGGTCACTTTCAATGTGACTTTAAGCCTTTCTACTTGTGACAAGGGTGGAAGGAGGGTCCTCATTAAGCCCGTGGGCTTGAATGAAGCTCTGGAAATTGATGTCCAGCCCAAATGTAGCTGCAATTGCCAGAAGGACGCAGAGGCGAACAGCTCCAGGTGCAACAACGGCAACGGCTCCTTCGAGTGTGGCGTGTGCACTTGCAGCCCTGGCTACTTGGGCCCTCACTGTGAATGCAGCGAAAAAGACTCGCTGAGTGCGGATTCCTGCAAGGCTCACCCAGAATCAGCCTCTTGCAGTGGGAGAGGGGACTGCTACTGTGGGCAGTGCGTTTGCCACCTGTCAGCGTATGGGAATATTTATGGGCCCAACTGTGAATGTGACGATTTCTCCTGTGTCAGGTTTAAAGGACTGTTGTGTGGAGGTAAGTCCACCTTGACCGGTAATTTCGTTAAAAAAACAGTGATGGAAAAATAAAGTGGGAATGGTAGATCAGAGAATGATACGCAAGAGATGCCATTTAAAATGTAATTAAGAGTGCAGTCGTCTATGTGCTTGGACGGAAAAAAGTCCACATGCTGACTGGGGAATTCTGGGAGTTGCGGGACTTTTTCTGTTGGAATATTCATAGGATTGCATTCTAAGTCTGCATAAAATTGTAATGTAAAGGGGAGGTGGATGGGGAGCAGGAAGAAACTATTTCATTCTAATCTTTCCACCATTTTGAGGCTGATAGACACTCAGAAGGATGTCTATCCATAATATCAAATTTTCCTCATCTTTCCCAGAAACATTTCTTTTCAAAAAATAATATCCATTCTGGGAGTTCTGGGAGTCCACAAAACCTGTTCATTGCTTTGTGATTTTAGCTGGTCCTAAAAAGAACAGTGATTGACTACCTGTCTGGATTTCTAGAAATACTATAACTTCTTGAATAAATGAATAAAATTTCATATTTCAGCACTGAGGCATTCTAGGGCTTAGGATGGAAAGGTAATGATAGATGAGTTTGAGGATGAGTGGAAGTTTTAGACTCCTGAATCTTGGGATGGTATCAGATGGCAATCCAAGGAGCAACTGTGTTCTATCATCTTCCTCAGGCAATGGAGACTGTGACTGCAGCCACTGTATCTGCCACGCCGGCTGGACTGGCGAATATTGTAGCTGCAGCACTGAGACAGAGAGCTGCATTTCGGGAGATGGCACCATCTGCAGCGGGAGAGGAGAATGCGTTTGTGGCAAATGCGTGTGCACAGATCCTGGGGTTTCCGGTAGCACTTGTGAAAAATACCCTACCTATAACGACCCGTGCAGTTCTAAACGGTGAGTTGTTGTTCTTTTGTATGCTCATCAATGTCTGTGTCTGACACACGTCTAAAAACACGGTCATATTTCAGAGGTGCTGAATGTTGTTTACTGTACCTGCTGGGTTTTATGTATTTCTGATGCAGTTAAATCCTAATACATGCTTGTTCCTTCCATTTGCTACTTAAATCATCGCTGTACATCCTGTACCACTTCTTTATCTGAGCACTTCCTGGTGAGGTTGAGGTTAACAGAGGCTGTTCCCCTCTGCAGAGGTGGGGAATCGATGAGGCTGCTACACCCCTGAGAAGCTAATTGGATCTTAGGAAGTCCTGTCAGGTTGGTCAGTGTTATTACCTCATATCACAGACGGCGTGCTGAGGCTGAGAATGAGTTGATACCCAAAAGCAGGGGCAAGTGGAACATCGATTAGGGCTGACTGGTAAATCTCTCGGTGGTTTGCAGTACATCTCAAAGACTTTAAGCTGAGCTAGAAGATGCCGAGAAATCAGCTGCAGCAGCAGCAGCAACAAGTCTCTGCCTTAGTGTGGACAAGTGTCCTACCTGAGGGGATAGTCCTCTAGTTGAAGGGCTGTCAGAAGAGAATCCTTTACTTCATACCAATCTAGGTTGGCATAAAGGCAAGGTAAAGAGAGCCTTAAGGTTGTGCATCAAAGGTTAACACATGGAGAGCAGTTTGAGCAAGCACACTGGACACCTGGCCACTCCTTGCTGAGGTGAGGTGTACTTTGTTGACCGGCTCAAAGCCACCCAGGGCCAAGCAGGGACTGAGTCCAATGCTCTAACCACTGCACCACTTTGGCACTTGGCTGTGTTACCTCTCATTATGTTTTCCTCACTATAAAATAGGGATACCAGTGGCTCACTTTTTGTCAAAACATTTTAAAGTCAAATGTTGCTTCATTTGCCAAATATATTTGCAGCTGTTTCAGCTCTGGACGAAAGAACTGATAACTGTCCAGAAGAAAAGGCAGTTGTACATACAACAGACAGCAAACAAATAAATCAAATTCATGGTTTTGCACATCCAAAAAGGACACAGTCTATGGGTTGGGCTTTTATGAGGTAGAAGCTGCAAACTCACAGGGCAACAGAGACAATTTGTACCTTTTCTTCATCTGTGTCCTACTTTTTTCTCTAGATATGCCTCTGAGTCTTTCCGGGGATGGTTTCTTGGTAGTAGCAGGACTGGGGCTGGCCAAGCCATAAGATTCTGCTCTCCTCTCTCACTTCCCCACAAACAAGCACACTCCCTTTCTGAGCTGTCGGAAGCCATTTTTATGACCTTGGAAGCAGTGGTCATTTTTGCATCCAAGTGCAGTTGTTTCTGTGGCTACTGCAAGGTGGAAGAGGATGCAGGAGACGGGATACTGAAGTCCCCTTTTCGAGGTTATAGTGTTCTACATCACAGCCTTGGCAAGAATCCTCTGACCCTGGAAATAGTTTGCAGGGAGCAAGGGATTGCCCTCTCCGTTGCTTAAAACCAGGCACTACTGCTGCAATGCTATTGTCTGGCTTGCAACATCAAGGCCATTTCACAGTTCGTGATGCTTTCCAGATGAGGCAGTTCCTTGTGCCCCAAATGAAATATACAGTTGCTGGCAGAATTGCTCATAGGTCAAGCTGCACTCCTTGAACTCTACTTAATGTTACTGTCTGCCATTTTTTTCCTACTATGTTGCATGGAATTAACTTTTCCTTAATGTCATTAATTATTTTCCTCAGCCAGGAAGTTCAAACCTGGATCTAGTCCCAGATGAATTATTCAGTAACCTTTTGACTAACTTGTGCGGGATTGATTCAGAGTATTATCGTCATTATTATTAGTGCTTAAAGATTTTAGCAACTGTACAAGTGAATTAATTTAAGTTACTTCAAATCACATAGACAGCACTGCTATGAGTTGTATCCACAGTGCTCACAAATTCGGAGGCTTACAAGCATCCCATGCCGAGCAGGTGAAGGTGAACTATTGCTCCCAGCCCACTCCTCTCACCCTGCATCTTACCCAGATGGTCAGTTTTGACCATCTAATGGGGCATATCTGAAGGGAAGGGAAAGAGGCTGCAAAGGACACAGGACATGTTGCATCCTGGCTTGGGAAGTCTCCTCCCCTCCCTACCCCCAAGAATGCCCCCTTTCACCCTCTATGAGGTCTATTTTCCAACCTCAGAGATGCTGGCATGATTCTTTTTGCGCTAGCTGGGAGACAGGGAGCAAGGACCAATGCACAGCTTCCTAGCTTCCTGCGCCAAAGTCAGAGCTCTGCCCCTGACCTTGGCTCTGGGAATCCAAAGTACCCTATCGCCCTTACAAGATGATGAACAGAACCCCTGGAATCACTCCCTTAATCAACAAACCCATTTTATTTTAATTAATACATAGATGTCTATTTCTTAAGATAGATGAGTATTATCCTGGCAATTTTCATTCAGAAACCAAACAAGGTTTATTTTTCCATTAAAAACTGAAAAAGTTTTCCTTCAGGGCAACAACTTGTAGGTATCCAGTACGACAGCCAGAGGTAAAAGAGGACAGGACTCCTCTGCCTTAATAGTTGAGTAGAGTCAGGGTGGGCAGAAGGTACATTAGAACCTACTCCTGAGCCTTCTCTGGCCTGGTGCCTTTCAGATGTTTTGGACTGCAGGTGGCTAGCATCTAAATGACTGGCCTTGTAAACTAGGACAGATGAGAGCTGGATCCAAAACATCTGAAGGGTGCCAGGCTGCAGAGATCTGTACTAATAGCTCTCTGCTTGATTTGTGGGTGATTTTTATACCTTGCATTTGCTGATCTAACAATGGAAACAACCAAACAATTTTTTTTCTCCTGATGTAGATCCCTGAAAAAGAATGACTGAGGGAAAACCAAAGCTGGATTTTTTTTTTTTCTGTATTAATCATCGGTTTCTGGGCTGGGCACATGCGCAGAGACATCCATTCCCTTAAATCTCCATGTATATCCATCCACAGAGCCTCTGCAGGTGTCTCCCTCCAGCTCTAACTGAATCTCATGGTTTTATTGTTAAAGCATCTATCCTAACATATCCTACAGGTCTGAAGTCTATCCTTGTTGTAGAAGAAGGAATCTGCACTTATAGACAATTATTCACAGTGAATCCCAGGCTTCTTTTGCATCTGGCCAGTTTCAATGCTGAATATAGGCTAAAGTCATAGGCCGTCTCCCAATACAAAGTCAGGTGTACCTGAACCCCTTTGTTTTAATTGGGCTTAAGTTAGCATAACTGGGCACTAGATTATAGCTTCAACCTATAACTATATATAAAAAATATCCTGCTTTTTTCTGAAAGTCACTGGTTACATTTTAATATTGTACATGGTCTGGATCTGATTTACATAGGCAATATAAAATATTTTAAAATAAATAGATTTTTAAAAAATTATATGCTGGAACAGTTGTAAGACTTTTTTTCTGTCTAAACATGCATAGGATCGCACCCTTCGGGAGGCCTAGTCTAAAACAATCTTCTGTTCTATAACAGGCTGTATAAATATGGTAATAATGCAGAATCATAATGGCATAATCATGCATGTGCTTGTGTGTTAACTGGTGCCACATATGTAGAACCACATGCAAGAATAATGTCCTGTTTTTTTTCTATCTAATGAAAGCTTGAAGGGAAAGACAGATGATTGAGTACTTTATCTATGAGACATTTATTCTATTTTTTAAATACAATAAATATAAAATTACTGGGAACTTCTAATAGAACCCTCCTTACAGACATTTTTTCTAAGATACTTTCTCAGTTGAAGACTGGATATTTTTCTTTTTCTTCCTGATACCTTGTTAACAATAGTGGTTGAGGTGTTGTGAATCATTTTTCTCAGGAGCTGTGCAGAATGTTATTTAGCGTCTAATGAACAGTCACCAGAAGACTGTGTGGAAACCTGTAAACTGGTTGATGCAACTGTCAGCACTGAAGAAGGTCTGTACATTTCCTTGTTTAATTCATTATTGTAGCATTATTAGTTGTGGCAGTAGGGTTGATTACATGCTGTCACTCTTTGTCTTATCCTGCCCACCCAACCTGGTGCTTTCTAGATGTGTTGAGTACAACTCCCATCAACTCTACCAAGTATGCTTGAGGATGACAGGAATTGTAGGTACCACATCTGGAAATACCTTGGTTGAGGGAAGCTGTTTTATTGAGCTTTATGTTTTTAACTGAATCTAATTGGGTTTTAGGCTGCAGTATTAACGAGATATAAACTAGATATAACACTTAATGAGGTGGAAAGCACCCTGTGATTTACTCAGCTGTGCTTATTTCTGAGTAAACATGCATAGCACTGCACTGTTGTTCTAGTGTGTCCTGCTTCGAGTGCTAATTTTGGTCTGGATTAATCATCTCATAAATCTTATAAATAGGTAACAGAAATGTAATTGTTTGCACATTAAATACATTGGTCATGCAAGTGGTGTTCTAGCTAACTCCTTTATCAGACAATCTATTTAAATTTAGATGCCATTTACCTCAGGTACCATTTACCTTACTTCCAAGCAGTTATAGGATGGCAGCCATAGTGAGTGAAGCACAATTCCTCAACCATTTATCTCATTGGACAGTAACCCGATCCGACATAAAGGATGAGGAGATGAATGTTTCAGGGCTTTCTTTAAAAATAATAAACGTCAGAATATAGGCACATCTTGATGCTGTCACAGCCTCACATCCATCTTAAGAGGTTTTTTTCCCCAAATGTTAAACATAAAATGATTTTTACAGGAGCAAAAGATCAAACAATGCTTTGCTGAATACAAAGTCATATGAATGAGAAAGGAGAGAAGAAGAGGAAGAAAAACAAGTTTTCATTCCTCTTGTCATCATGATATTTATTTATTAACCATATTTCTGTTCTGTCCAATACCTCAAACCATCTGGTTGGTCCACAAATTATTTATTTTCTTAGACTGCAATCATTTGCTAGTTTAGACAGAAAAAGTCCCATGCGAAGAATTTAGGATTTTTTTTCTGCCTAAACAGGCATAGGATTACATCCTTCTTTACTTCTTTATTGTACTTTAAAACTGCCCTAAAACCAAAGTTTCCTGGTCAGTGCACAATACATTAGAAACATTAAATGCGAACCTTAAAGAATTAAAGTAGCACATAATAACACAGAAAATAGAGGTAAGAACTGTAAAATGCAAGAGCATAACAATACTGGATAATGTAAAATCTAAAACAAATTAAAATAGCCACAAAGTAAAATCAAAGTAAAACCAACAGCAGAGGTCAACAGCATGCAATACAGGGTTGATTTTCTTTCCTATTTTTTTAACAAAGGACTAAAAAGCCTGGAAGAATAAATCCATCTGGTGCCAAAAAGATTATAGTTTGGGTGCCACAATGGTGGTGCCCCATGTGCCACTGTGGGGAGAGCATCCACGGTGCAGAAAGGATTCCACTGGACAGCCCCTCTTCCTAATTCCAGGCAGTCCCTGGGAACACCTTAGAGGGTTACACAGAGAGGGGCCTGGAAAGATCTTGGGGCCTGGACACACCATCCTCTTCCACACGCACGGCCTTCCTTAATTTCTCTTGGACTCCAGGCTCTTCCAGTTATAGTGCCCAAACTACAAATCCCTTTCCCTTTAATGTAACAAAGCACTGCACTTCCTGGAGCAGGGCTTGGGGGAAATCCTCGCACAAGTTCTGCTAAAGATTAGCTTCATTGAGGTTGCTCTTTGCTGTCCTCTTAGAAGCTGCTGCTGTCTATTTGCATTGTGCTAGTAATCACTGTCTATATCGAGAAACGTTCAATAGGAGCCTTCCAGATCAGACATCTCTCCATTACCACCCATTGAGAAGTAATCTGTAATAACTCCCAAAGCATTTCATGTTCTATAGATGAAGTTCTTCCCTCCAGAAGCTTATGTAGTAATCCTATTGAAGTCTGTAAGTGCTACCACAGAGAAAAGGGGCTTTAAATGGCTGACCAAGAAACGCACCTTCTCTAAATGGAAAGAGGGGTTTTCCTTTTTATCTGCTATACAAAGCCATTTGTTAACAACTCGATTCCCAATGGAAACAGAGATGAATTCCAGACATAACTATAGTTCTTTAAATCAAGCACAACCATCAAGGTTGCTATCAACACTCCACAGACATGACCTCATTTCTAGATCAGACAGATATAATAATTAGGTCAAACACCCAAATTAGGTATTTTCAGTTCATTTACATCTTGAAGTTGGTTTCTCCAAATTGCTAAGAGCATATCAAAGGCTCCACAAATGAAAACAATCCAGGGATGCTTACATTCTGTTCCAACAACAAGAAAAATCATAAATAAAAAGTGACGTGAGCTTGAGAACACATGGCTGAAAAGCAACCATCCCAATTGTAAAACGATCCTTGTATGTGAGGATATCCACATGTAGGGGATTTCCTTTGCATACTTATTTTAAAATCTAATATTTTTATAGGCTGATGCAATTAACTTAGTTTCTATTTCATTAATACAAAGAACATGTGAGGATGTGGATACAGAGGGAGAAGAGAACATGTGGGCAAAGGCACCTCCTCTCTTTTCCCAGAGATTTCTGCAGGAATGAATGAGGGCAGCCCCAAGTCATACTTTTTCTGCCCAAAGGCTGTTCAACTACAAAAACGGTCTCAGGGGCTGCATTCTAGTCATGGGTAGATAGGACAGAGCCCATAATTATAATTACACCCTGTTACAGGATCTTCCCTCCGTCCCTCCCTCCATTCTGTGCTCCACATTCAAAATATGCAGCTTCATTATATGTACCTTCTTTACATAGAAGTGAATTCCTTAAAGTGAAATGGGAATTACTAGCAAATAAGTATATATAAGGGGAGTTGTTGAGTAACACGTGTGTCTTTCAATGAGCGTGTAAATCTGGCTTAGCCCTTTTCCCAAAGAAATGTCATTTTCAAGAACCCGTCTACCAACCCCTCCAAAAATGCAGTGGTGCAGTTTCATTTAAACTTTGAGAAATTATAGTATGAATAACTTTGGTGAAATCTTGTCGGGTCAAAATATACAGTACTGCAAATGGGAGCACTAACCTAATAATAGATAGATAATAATTCTTGAAGGCGAGGTATTTGTATAATAGTACAATTCATAAACACTTGACTTGGAATTACCCTAGTGAGGTACTTTTTCTAGGGTGGCTCTAGATTCCAGAAGTGCTTCAGTAAGAGCTACTATTACTACTTTTAAAAGCAGTTTATCAATTGTAGACAAGTCATTATGCTTTGGTTTTGTTGGCATTAGAGCCTGCAGTTTCAGATTCCATTCTTCTTTCTGTTTGTAGTCTGTCACATTTCCCTCACACATACGGCACCCCTTCTAGGGCCTCTTGAAAGAACATCAAAGGTTTTTCGCATCTGAGAAAATTAAAGTGGAAACACTGTTCGCAGAACTAAGATCTTAGGTTCACCTTAGGGTTCTTTTTTATCTGCATTTCACTGAAAAGCCTTAAAATTATGCAACAGCTTTCATTTCTTGGTTATGATTTCCATTTAATTATTCTGACAATGCATGTCACGCTAATTTTTATAACAGCATTCTGGAAGCAATAAATGCCATCCCTCTTTGAAAAGGATCAGTATCCTTTTGATATGGGAATATGCTAACATTGAAACTCAGTCTAGGCATAATACCAGTAGCAAAAAGACAAGGAGAACATATTGTTTACTTTGTCCTATAATCAGGGCTATTATATTCCCTTAGATAGCTATGGAAACTCTCTTGGACATTATTTCCAATTCACTGAATTTCAAATTACAGCAGACTTGATGGGTGCTCTTGATGGTCAATGTAGATTGACAACACCTGGACCTTCTCATCTGAAACCTAAGCACAAAGTATAACAAAAACGACACGGATGAAAACCTTTTAGTGGTAGAAGTATTGTGTTAAAATCTTTTAGAAATTTTAGCTTCCTTCCTTCCTCCTTTAGTGCCTGTTGAAAATGGCCTGACATTATAAATCCTTCAATCCTCATAGAAACTGCTTGATGAATTGGTCTTGACTTGAAAAATGGGTTTCCCCCTCCTTCACAGATATCATGGAAGATAAATTTGTTCCTTGTTTGTTACGAGGGGAAAATGAATGCGTAATCACATATCTCATGGCAACTGATGAACAGGGAAAAACAACCCTTCACAGCATAAAGCAAAAAGGTAGGGCACAAGCTTGGAAAATTGCTGAAATACACTGCTGTTGTGTGTGCCTTTTTCAAGAAGGCTGCTTGGAGACACAGGCTTAAAACCAGAGCAGTAGAAGGACCAGGGCGTGTGCCAAGGCTGGCGTGGGTGGCCGCCTGCAAGGACCTGCACCTCAGCAGCTCCTGCCTGGTTCACCTACCTCTTGCTCTGACTCAGACAAGGGCAATGACAAGGAGGAGGAGGAGGAGGAGGAGGAGGAGGAGGAGGAAGAGTTGCCCATGTCCTCTTACTCACAGGGCCTCTGCCTGTCAAGAAAGGAAGTGGTACCACTGATGGAGAAGAGCATCAGGGGCAAGAGCTATCGGTGGCCATGGTGGTGAGAAGGTAGATTCACTGAGGGAACAGGCCCATCGAGGCTGCCCAGAGGCCCTCCAAAACCTGGAGCTCCAGCCAGGAGTAACCCTTACAGAAGGAAGCATTTCCATCCCCTCCTTGCCCCCGCAGTCCTTTGCAACCCCTGAAAATCATCTCCAGAGGGTTAACAAATGACATGGGTGTGGTGGGAAGCTGGAATTTGCCATAATTGAGTGGGACCACTGTGTGCAAGCAGCAGCACCTCCAATTCGGGGTGATTCTCCTTTCCCCCCCACCCCCAAGCCACGCTGTTGTGGAGGAGATTTTCAAGGCGACCAAATGCTGCAAAGGACATACCAGGAAAGTGGTCTTCTGCAGACTTCCTTCTGCTTTTAGTTCTAAGACCAAAGCATTTCAAAGGCAAACCTACCATGAGTTAGGAAAGCATTTACTCCTTGTGGACGTTCATAGAAAGCAATACAGAAAAGAGGAGTGGAAGGATTACAAACCCAGTAGATGATTCTGAATTAATTTTCCAATGCTGCCATTGGATTCTAGTGATTCACTATAGATGCCCGCCACTACCACCAAAGCTGGCCTATTTATTTCAATATGGACCATAGTTATGTATTTGCATTCCTTTATGCATACAAATTTTCCATCACCACTGAAGAGAATAAGGCAGCCATTGTGCATAGCAGCTCTAGGTGGACACATGGGGATTCGGGTGCTTACATTTACAAGAAACACATACAGACATGAACATCCTACAGCTTCTTTCAAACATCAACAGAACCTACTTTTACGGGTGTTTTTTGCTTTCTACAGACTGCCCACAACCTCCGAATGTTACAATGATTGTGATGGGTGTTTCTATTGCGATCATCGTCACTGGGGTTTTCTTGATTTGCATGTGGAAATTGTTCATTTCATTTCATGACCGGAAAGAAGTTGCGAAATTCGAAGCAGAGCGATCAAAAGCCAAATGGCAAACAGTAAGTAAAAGTTCACAGTAGTTCTTTCTTTATCTTCTTGCAAGATGGCAACTGTTGCAATGAATACAGAAAAGAGTTTTGCTCAGTAATCCAATATCAAGGTTCTTGGGTTTCCCAAAGCAACGTATGAGGCTACCTCAGCCAGCTCCATAGGGAAGGCCATTGGCTAGAAGGGTGGGTGTACACCAGTAACATTCCCAAGCTGTCTCTTTCCACCATCACAGGGCAGTCTCCTGGTGAGCAGGATGACTCCTCTCCATTCCTTTCCAGCCTTTTAGCCTGGCCTGCCGCTGTACTGAGTACCCAGGTAGGCAAAGCCGGGGCAGATCTACACCCCCCAGCTCAATGACATATGCCAAGTTGGCTCTCTTGTCCATAAGCAGTTCATAGACGAACTAAGCCTAACTGGACAGCAACCTGGTATTTACCAGCACTGCAACCATGATGGAGAGTCCTATAGCCAGGCCACCAGGAACCAGCAGTATGGAACAGGGATCTGAAAAGGTTCCACACAATCTTCTAGGTCTTCTGCCACTCAGAGATCCTCATTCCATCCTCCCATTCTGTCTCCCAGCATCCTCCTTCTCTGGCACAAACACATCCCATCTTACAAATACTCAACCTTAAACAGTGCAACCGTGCTCTGCTATCATGCAGACGGTATTGATTCAAAGAGGTGGTTGCTGCAAATCAGGCTGGCTACATAAAGTAAAGGCCAAACTGGCAGATTAGGGGAATAAAATTGAAATGGGTTCAATAATAAAGACAAGAACACCCCATCCTCTCCTAATTAACTATACTGAAATCACACACCCTGACTCCTAGCCAGGGAGAGGCCATTCACCAGAGCTTACCCACAGCTCTCAACCTTAGTCTGCCTCTCACACAAGCCTGGTCACCATTAACTTCCCAAATATGCCCCCATAATTCCATTGGTGACTCCACCAGTTCTTATAAGGCTCCTTTTGGAGATGTTCCAGTCGCAGATGAGGCTCCAGTTTATTCCCTACCACAGCTATTGGCTCTCAGCTGCAGCCAGTCAGTACTCATAGCCGAAACAAAAAGAGAGAACCAAGGAAAAGTCAAAGCGGGCTTACTGGCAGAACAGAGAAGGGGGTAAATATTGGTCTTTCAAGCTGCTTTTCTGTTCTGTTTCTTCACTGTCTTTGCCTGGCTGGTGCCAAAATGATCTGTATCCTGTGATGCATGAGAGAGGTTATCTTTAGTGACACTAGAAGAAGGCTTCTTTTTAGTTCAAAGAAATAATGCACACACAGAACATACCAAAGTGCATGTCAAAACTAGTTCCATCAGGAAGAAACATATTAGTATTCATCTCACATTAAATTGTCATTTACAGGCAGAACATGTAATTAGTTTATTTTTGAAGTTCTAGGAAACACCAATTAGGTGCAGGAGGAATGAGCCCCTTGACACCTGCCAAAGATAAAGTCACATGTGTTTACAGAGGGGCAAATTTGGTTGCAGGTTATTCTTAATACAGACCAACCAATACAGTCTACTATTAACTCTGACTGAAATGGATCAATGTTTCAATTCTCCACTGGGAGAACAGAACTTTCCTAATCCTATACAAAATACCTGCCTAAGCAAAATGTTTATTTTCACACATCCTTATTCAAGCAGCTTAAAATAAATGATCCCATCTGTAGCTTAAAGCACGAGCCACCGAGAATGAAACACCATTAACACACACATATACACATCACCCATTGCGAAGGTCATTGATACAAATGGCTCCAAACAGCGCAGGCTGTGCTATAGGACCAGGATATAAGAACATCAGGGTCAAGAGAGCTGCTTTTTTCAGGCTTCATTCATCAGTGTGGTTCATCTGAAAACAGGCTTCGGGGTTTAAAATGTGATCCAGGTAACTATGGAATAGTAAAGAAGGTATGCAATTCCCAATGAGGTTTCTCCGCTTCCACTGATTCCATTGCACTCACAGGACCTACCACTTGCATTTGCATTACCTACCAAAACAAAACTCAGAAAAAAACACTCATTTCTGGGTTGTACAAAGTAAGCAGAGCTCTGTTCTGCAAACTCAGCTGACCTGTCCCATTGCGCTCATTTCAGATTATTTCAGAAATGCAAAAGCCCTGCTGCATAAGCAGTGACCCCATGAGAACATGGGCACAGCAGGATATTGTCCCATGTGGTTTTCAACAAGCCATCCCCTCACTTCAAACGGTAACCTATAGTAGCACCACTGGACTAGTTATACTTCTGCAGAGTAATTAACATATGTAAGATAAATTTTCATGGGTCTTCTTCACATGCTTCTTCCCCAGACACAAGAACACTTTAGCCCTTCAGATTGTAAGACTCAAGCTGGGAAAGATTCACTCAGTAGATGTGTATCATCCAATGTTAGTTGCAGATCCCCATAGCTGAAATCAGATCAGTCATGTCTACCAGTAACCTCTTCACCTCCATGGGTCAGCCTTGTGAAGCCGAGGAAGAAGCAGAAGCTGGCTGGCATTCCTAGTTCTCTGGCAACTGAACTCAGCTCTCTGTTTCATATCTGGCAAAATGTCTGGCCAGGCCTAGGCTGGTACCTGGAACTAATGTGCATGGGTATGGGCGTGCATGCGTGCGCATGGCTGCTAAATTTGCTCAGGCTCTTCCTCCTGACAGTATCCAGTGAGCATGGCATCATAGTATCATGTTGCAGCTATGTTCATGTTATAGTTATATTTCACAAAAATACGGATTCTTCTCTTTTTTTGAGATTTGTCTTGAAGACTGTGAAAGGCTTCTTTATATGTTATAGTTTGCAGACAGATGTGCTCGTTTCCTGATGCCATTTTTGATGGTGTTCATATTTTTCTATAATCTTTCTCATTTGGAGACATTTATTTAACATTTGTTCAGGTCATTAAGAATGGATTACATCACAAAAGCAATAATAGTTACGAAAGGTAGTACCATAGTATTAATACTGTGTTGAGTACACCTTCTTATGCCACATAGAAAATCTATTTAATACTCCCTCCTTCTTTTCCAGGGAACAAACCCATTGTACAAAGGCTCAACGACAACATTCAAAAATGTAACATACAAACAAAAAGAAAGGCAGCCAGGATCCCCTGCAGATATTTATTAGGACTCCGAATATTATGGGACAGACAATAGTTTTGGAAATACTAGGAAAGAACATTCGCTGCATTTGTTCTAAATTTGTTTGCACTGCAATTGTTAACATACTGTAGTAAAGAGGTTGAGAACCTCTTTCAGTCAGAGGCCAAATTCAGTTTTGGAAAAGTGCTTGGGGACTGCCATCCAGTGATGGGTGAGGCCAAAGATAATGGGGCAGAACCAATAATGCAAAAAATGGTAGCTTGTTTCTACTGCCAGCAACTAACTTTCAGACGAAGCATTTCAACCTTTGACATGGGCTGAAAATCCATGCCCAAAGCAGTCATCCACCAAATGCTTGGTGACTGGGTGAAAGGGGTGGAGTCAGAAGGGGGAATCTCTGCAAGACCAGTTGGGACCCTCCTTCTCAGCTTTGCAGTCCCAGCTATAATGGTAGAATAGTTTGAGTGGAGAGAATGCATGATTTTCATGATTGGAGGTCTTCTAGAATAATGGCTTAATTTGCTAGGCCTGGAGCATTAGATGTCAAGCGCTGATATTGGAAAACATGCAAGCCTTACAGAGAGGGTCAGCGGCAGCATTTGGAAAGGTCAGGCAGCTGTCAGCAGCACCACAGGGGCAGGGGGCTCAGCATGCAGGGGAATCAGAGACAGCCTGGCCTCCTGCCAGAGGCTCCAGCAGGTCAGGAAGAGAGATGGAATCCTTGAAAGCAGAACAGCAGGGGATGAGGGCTGAGCCGAAACCTCTGCCTGCATCCTGGAGGTTTGCCACTCCTGCTTGGAATGTTAAAAAAAAGTAGCTTTTTGGTTAGGGGTGTGTGCACGGACGCGCGTGTGTGTGTGTGTGTGTGTGTGTGTGTGTGTGTGTGTGTGTTATCATACTATGGTATTTTGGTGAGCAGGGTTCTCCAAAGCAAACTTTCTCTGCAAATTACTCATACTATGAATCCATTGCACATTTGACAAAGACACTGGAAATGTAGTTAGTTATCTTCAGAGCAATAGTTCTCATCCAAGGCTGGACCTTAAATGAGGTTATAACATTATCCATAAACATTATTACTCAGTGGAGTCCCTTGGGCATTTTGTTGTGGGTTTTTTAATGGTTAGATTCATGTGTGAATGCATGCATTAAATAAACAAATACTCTGAATTTTCAGTACTTTTCTTTTATTGAAAACATGTTGATGTCAGCTTTCTACCATGCAAATCGCCCTTAAGTGCACTGAGTATCACAGAAATTATACACACACACAAACTTGGCTGAAAATAATAACAATACCTTATTCTGGTCCCAAGCCATATGGGTTTTTATACTTCATAACCAGCAGCTTGAATTGCGGCCAGACTCAATCCCTGTAACCAGCCCCATCCACAGTCTGGCTGAAGCATTCCAGGTTAACTGAGGTTTCCAAACAGTTTTCAAAGGCAGCTGCACATGAAACACCTCCAGTGGTCCAAGTGGGATGCCAGTAACACCTGAGTGGTGGTGTGCCCATCAGACATCTTCAGGAATGAACACAGTTGGCCTGGCTCCATCAGCTCGTTCCTTGTCACCACCACAATGGGCGTTTATGTTCAAGGCCAAGACCAGGAGTACACCCAAACTATGAGTCTTCAGGGGGAGTGTAACCCCATCCAGCACATGCTAGACCCCATTATCTGCCCTTTAGCTAACCCAGATAAGCTCTGTCCCAGTTGGAGTGTGCTTGAATCTGTTCACCAGTCCATTTCTGACATCAGGCACTGATTTAGAACTAGATGGAAAGGAGAAATAGACTTGGGTGTCATCAGTGTACCAGTGACACAGAACCTCAGGACTCCTGACTTATCCCAGCCATTTTATGTATACATTGCCCAGCATGGGGAATAAGATGGAGCACTGAGGAACACTGTGAGCCAATAGTCATGATATCAAACAGGTATCTTCCAGAGTCACCTTCTAAGGACACCTCTCAAAGAACCACCACATAACAATGCTTCCATTCTTAAACAGATGCCTCAGAAGGATACCATGATGATATTGATAATGACAATTGTTAATGATGTTGAAAGTTGTTGAGAAAAATATTGGTGTATAAACAAAAATTGCATATGCATCCTTTCACAAAAATTTTCAAATGTTATTGCTGCAGAGCTCAAGAAAAACATTCAAGGGTCATCAAGTTAAATATCCTGAAATTTGTTGTTCTGACCTATACGAGTCACTCACAGCCTTTGCCACCAGAATATCTTCTTTTCTCTTCTCTTGTACATAACCTTGGGGTCACCCTTCTGAAGGCTTACCTTACAGCCAGTACACATCACATTTACTCCAGGGATACTCCTCCAAATACTGTGTTGTAATTTGAGCTGTCTTGGACATCACATACACAATTACTTTGTGGCTTGAGTTGCTCTCAACCATCATTTGTATCCACATCCATGCCTGCAGTTTCCAGCAACATGCTGCAGGAGCAGGGAGACTCAGAACTTAAGCCCTAAAGGGTATAAGTTATGGAATTTTCTGCAATAAGATGTGTGGTTGACTACTAGCTTAAATGGTTCTAAAAGAGGATTAGACAAATTCATGGAGGAAGAGGGCAGTTCTAGCAATAGCTACTCATCATTATAGCTTCATGCTGCTTGCATGATCAGAGGAGATAGGCCACCAACTAGAAGTTCCTATGGGACACTTGTGGAAAGAAAGCTTCCATGCCCCAGTTTTAGGATTTCTGGGCCCTTCCAGGCTGGCCTCCCCAGAACAGGATGCTGGACTAGATGGTAAGGGATCCAGAGAGGCTTTTTATGTTCTTCTGTTTGATTCCATGATAAGATAGTAACGTGTACTTTGTCTTCTACTCTTTTGAAGCTAAGCTTTTGACATACATCTGGTTCACACATTTCCTCTTCATAATCCCTTCCATGTTTGGAACTTCATGGAGAAAATTTCCAAGTAAACAGGGCTGTGCAGCAAACAGAGCCTGCAGCAACACTTTCCACAGACTGCAGCAGCTGAGGAACATGATGTTGCAATATCATGCGCGTCATTGTTGACTACTGCAGGCTATGCAATTCACGCAGAAGGCTTCTCTGTGCAATACTGCAGACAGGAAGATTCACATGGGCAGAATGAGATGCTGAACTGCTTCACCTCATTTCAGATATTTCAGGGTGCCAGCAGTCTGTGTGGAACAAAAGGCCATGCTGACCATGAGGAAGAGTGAGGTAACTTGCCTCAAATGACGGATCTGAGGTTCCATGAAAGGGCAATAAATTGCCAATTTATTTAATTCATTATTTTATAACTATGAGTCATGTTATCTCTTTTTGTTCCTGTTTTGACTCATAGATCAAGAGCTAAGCTGGAAAAACTGTTCTTACAGAAGCAGACTGTTCTCACGGAAGCAGCCGCTTCTTCTGTCTCTCTGTGTATCTGAAAATGATACACAGGGAGGCAGTAGACCCTGGCAAATGGGCTGCCCTGGGTTGTGTGGATGCAGGATTGTTGTTCAGGTGAAGGAGGATCCCTTGGAAATCAGGTGGAAGTTCCTCATGGAAGAAGATAGATCCTGATCCAATCAGATATGCTCTCTTTTACTAAAGCAGGAGTGGTCAAAGGAGCAGGCAAAGCCAAGCAACTGAGTGTGCTACATACCCTAGAAGCAGAGATAAGCGAGGTCAGCAGCATGGGACATCAGTCACAGGATAAGGTCTGGCAGACGAGGGAGAAGACACTGGAGCTGAAAGAATGGTGGTGTTTCCAGCCCTGGCTAACAGACCCTGGCGACTTTCATTGCCAGAGCCTGCTGAGCACCTCCAAAGGCCTCACCACCACACACCAGAGCAGGATCCCTACTCATGAGGAGCCCCTTCCCCTGTGGAATCAATCCTCCCTGCAAGTGAGCACTCCCTGTTACTGGCCTGCTGGGGCACCCAGCCTCTGCATCTGAGCCAGAGCCCACTGCTCTGACAGGGATCTTCCGCACAGCCTCCCCGGTCTGACGATAGCGTGTGTCCCATGGCACTTTCACATTCTGGGAACTCCAGGCCTCCAAGGAGGGTTTCTCCAGTGGGTTTCTCCATAACCGATACCGTCCTCTGCCTTTCCTTACCAGGAGGCAGGGAACATTTCATGTATAATGAAATGTGTGCTCTTTTTTCCACGACTGAACTTTTCTACAGGTATCGGATGCTGTCGCAGGAATACTGCTAATGGCATTGCACTAGCCTTGCAATATCATTAGGACCTGCTAAGCAAAGGGAAAAAGTGATGATTTGCCAATATATTTTGGCAGTGTGGTTTGACAACAAATTTCCGTGGAAAATTAACGCTGTTTCCCTTTGCCTAACAAGTGCTAATGATGCTGAGCCAGTGCCGTTAGGGCCAGCAGCGTTAAGAGTACCGAATACTACCCACTGACCATGTTGGCAGTCCTCCAATTTCTTTAAAGAGTTTCCTTATTCCCAGCAATGACTGACGGCTCTAATGTCAGTGAAATAATATATCTATCACTAGTTCCAAAGTGAATATTAGAGCAGTTATCCATGGTGCTGAACCTGATCAGTGGGGTTTAGTACCATGGATGGCTCCTTACAAGGTCAGACTAAAACACCAAGTGAGCACCCCACCTCACTAACATTGGAGGATCAGCTTCCACTGCTTTGCTACAACAATTTCTTTCCTTTTCTTACTTCATCCTACCCATTTTGGGCAACGTCAAAAGTAACACTGTTGTACAAGACCTAAACACAAAATCTGGGGCTGAGGCAAGTCCCAAATTTCCCAGAAGTGACAGAAGGTCTATGCCAAAGGCCACACGGAAAGACAAAAGGATGGAAAAGGCCAAGGTAATATAATGAAGAAGGGGATGGTGGATTAATTTATGGTTTAAGCTAGCCCCAAAGCACAAAAGACATTGTCATAAGGGGTGTGGCTGGGAGTCGAGCCTGCAGCTCATTTTTATCACTTTATGAAGGAATTTCAGATAAATGTAGGCTTTTGTAATGGACTTGATTTTCTGAGCTATTACACAATGGATTCTAATTAACTTTTCAACACTTTTGCTAAATATTGGAGGAGTTATGGACAGTTTTCCCCAATCTGTGTTGGTTCTCATTTTTCTTCTTTAGTATAAATTCATATGTTATCTTTCTTGCTAATATCTCACTGTGATGAGAAGTACATTCCTTCTCTGCCTTTGACAGGGGCTATATTGCCACTCGATCATACTTCTCAAACACACCATGAGAACGTCTGTGTATATTTCACAGTGGGATGTGAAAGCTGAAATCGATTTGGCTCTATGGTGAGCATCTGTGGTGCGTAATTTATAGCAGATCCTCTCTGCATTCAACCTTTCTGTAAATCTTCATTTCCTACATTGCCAGAAAGTGGTCCATACTTCGGAAACTTTTCACTGTCTCTACATTTTGCCACCAGTGGATAAAAGGTAGATAGAGATCAACAAAAGAACTATGATTATACATGTCAAGGATGATGAAAAAGCATAGGCTTTCCAAAGACTTGCACAAATTTGGAACTTCTCAGCTATGAAGCATTCTCTGATATAATTTTTTGTCTGCAAGAATGAAATATAACCCACATAGATATGGATTTTCCCTTTCTTCAAAGTAGAGCCAGAGTTAGAGAAAGATCTTTTCTTTCCCTGGCTCTCTTCTAATAGTCTCACAGCCAACAGAATCTCACTTCACCACTAAAGGTAGTAGATCATTGGAGAAAGGACACATAACATACAGATGTGTAAGCTTAAAATATGAACAACAGCCTTAGGAAGCTGTGATTTTGAATGAATGAGTGGCAGGAGAGTAGAGCCACTCTTAATCCTTTCTTGACTAACTTTTTTGCTGGTGTTTAAAATCACACATAACCAGTCATTTTCTCCCTTAAAAGGTCAGGCTACACAAAATCTATAGCTTTAATTACAATGTGCATGGTCAAAAATGTGAATAACATAGATGAAACATGAGCATGAGAGCCAAACAGGAGTAATTCCAATCATAGGCAGATGCTTAACGTAATCTATCAGGCAAAACAAACTGGTGGTCATGTGAAGACATTGGCAATGTATACTCGTTGGCTAGGGACTGCCTTCAGACACCTTCTTTTATAAATGACAATGGCTGTGGGGGTGTTGCCCCTTTCTGGGGCAAGCATTAAGGTAAATGGCCAGCCCTGTCATGTCCACTTCCAGGAGAACAGCTTGCTGATCCCACTGCTTTTTGTTCAGCTGACTGAAACTCTGCCGTAAGGATGGGTGGGGGGAGACATATCCCACTCTTCCTTTTTGACAATATGCAGGCTATGGAAGATGGCAGACTAGAACACAAACTAAGCATCTAATACCAGATACATGTCTCCACAAAGTCATCGGCAGGCGTCTTGGAAAGCCCGGACATCAGACTGAGGACTTGATGTATTTTTTCTCAAGTGCTGTTGTAAGTAATAGCAAGTGCCAATAGGTTAGTGTCTATTTTTATTTTAGCATTTATGTTGAAAGTGCTATGCCCTTTTGTAAATTCAGTTTATTAATATTTTACTAGGAATAAGGATCCCCAGTTCCAGGATGCAGAACCTCTTTTATTGTAACAACTGAATTCCAGTTTGCATCCTTTGGGGGCTGCATTTCAGTGGTAGGAGAGGCTGAAAGCAACATGGGACAGGGCTAGGGAGGAACGTGCAGGAGCTTTCCAGCGTATGCTGGTTCAGCAAGCACCAACAGATCTGAGTTCTTGCTGCTAGTAGCTAAGCTTTCAGGAAAGCACCTCAACCTTTGAGAAAGGAGGGGGCAACTGTACAATCCAGGGAACCAACAAATGATTGGTGCTGGGGAACGGGGAATGAGAAATGGAAGGGGCATAACCATTGGAAGAATCCCAGAGGACCATCATGGGCCTCTGGACCTGAGATTCTGCACCCCTGAAATAATCAAAGAATATTACATGAAAGGCCCTTTAGAGCATCTGTTCATGCAATACTTTCCATAGAATTGCCAGTAGTTTATACATATATTGGGGGTGCCAAAAATGTATACACATTTTAAGAGGGGTTATCTATGAACCAGCATTATTTCCACACACGGCTTACAAGGACCTCTGGTCAGTTAATGCCACTGGCAGGAGTATGGCCAGTTTCTTTTCTAACAACCAAATGCTACTCTTCTCTTAGCTGTAAGGGTTACTGGAAGTGGAAGGGCCTGCTTTATGAACCAAATGAAATCTATCTCAGCACAACCGGCCAAAGTAAGGAATGCAGCTTTAACTGACGTGGCAGAACTGCAGTTCGAACTGCCTGGCTGTGATTGTAACCATACCAACAAGGAAAGCGAATGCTTCTTTTATCATTTCTATTTTCAACTATTTGGTTTTCGTACTTCTCAAATATCTCCTGGAAGAAAGGCAGGAGCAGTTTCTTTTTCTGGAATGTTGCAAGCTCCTTGGACCTTCCGCTTATAATCGGCTGCCCAGTCCCCTCCAAGTCAAGGAGCCTTATTTCCCATGCAGCTGGGCATACTAATTAGCCATCAGCTCACCAGTGATGAGAGCACCCGTCCTGAACTCTTGCACATTCTTAATGTCAAGAGTTTTAGAGTCTGAGGATGAGCTGAATGCCCAGCTGTGCTGAAAGTTCAGGCCTGCCCAGCTTAAGCATCCACCATCTGGGTGTCTTCCTTTCCAGACTTGTTCATTCATGGACTGGCTCATCTATAGGTATACAGAACCTGCCTAAACTCACATGATGGCATGCTTGCTTTCTGGCTGCAATCTCTATTTTCATGGAAGGGAAATCATGGAAGACAGAGCAGACTCTGAATTGAGGCAGCCAGGTTCTCCTGACCAAGTTGGTGTCATGTGTGCTCAACCTCCTGCACATTAGAGAACCAGTGGTGAGCTCAGTCTTGTATGCATGTGGGGGTGGGGTGGGGGAATATCATACAGTCTTCCTCCATCTGCCCCTTCCACCTCCTGTTGTTCCCTCTGTAGAAACTTTTAGATAGAAAGCTTCTTGGGGCAAAGACCTGTCTTTTTGAACTTCATAATGCTCCATGCACACTGCTGGTGCTATACTGTGAACTATTATTCCAGTAATATATAATAAATAGCAATAAAATATACCATGAATACATGCAATCCTGCAGAAAAGGTCTCAAGGAGATGTTGAACAAGTGTCCATTATCTGGGAACTCCCTGATAAAAATCCTGCCGACCTTGCAGTTCGAAAGCATGCAAACGCAAGTAGATAAAAAGGTACCATTTCGGTGGGCAGGTAACAGCGTTCCGTACACTTCAGTGTTTAGTCATGCCGGCCACATGACCATGGAGACTGTCTGCGGACAAACTCTGGCTCCCTCGGCCAGGAAATGGAGATGAGCACCGCCCCGGGTACGATACTGAATCTGCCTTGGTCGCCCTGTACAATGACCTGTGCAGGGAGAAGGACAGGGGGAGTGCGTCCCTGTTGGTTCTCCTGGACCTCTCAGAGGCTTTCGATACCATCAACCATGGTATCCTTCTGGATAGGCTTGCGGGATTGGGGGTCGGAGGCACTGCTTTGCAGTGGTTCTGCTCCTATCTCAATGGCCGGTTCCAGAAGGTGGTGCTGGGGGACTATGGCTCTGCGCCATGGCAGCTATGCCATGGAGTACCACAGGGGTCCATTTTGTCCCCTTTGCTGTTTAACATCTACATGAAACCACTGGGAGAGGTCATCAGGAGGTGTGGGCTGCGGAATCATCAGTACGCTGATGATACCCAGCTCTACCTCTCGTTTTCCACCAATCCAGGTGAGGCAGTGGCTGTACTGAACCGGTGCCTGGCCGAGGTAATGGGCTGGATGAGGGCCAATAAACTGAAGCTCAATCCAGACAAGACGGAGCTCCTGTTGGTTGGCGGATCGGGCTTCGGAGAGGGTGAATTGAACCTAGTCCTGAATGGGGTTGCACTCCCTCTTAGGGACAAGGTCCACAGCCTGGGAGTGCTCCTCGACCCGGAGCTTTCATTGGAAGCTCAGGTGACAGCAGTGGCGAGGAGCACTTTCCTTCAGCTTCAGCTGATTTATCAGCTGCGCCCCTACCTGGAGTACGACTGCCTGGTGACAGTGACACACGCGCTGGTGACTTCCCACCTTGACTTCTGTAACGCGCTCTACATGGGGCTACCCTTGAAGACGGTCGGGATACTTCAATTGGTTCAAAATAGAGCTGCCAGGCTGCTGACGGGGACTGGGCGTTATGTTCACATGACTCCAGTCCTCCGTCAGCTTCACTGGCTTCCCATTGAAGTCCGGGCCCAATTCAAGGTGTTGGTGATGACCTATAAAGCCCTAAACAGCTTGGGTCCTGGTTACCTGAAGGAGCGCTTACATCCATATACGCCCACCCGCCCCTTGAGATCTGCGGGAAAGGCCCTTCTCCGGGAACCCTCCGTGAAGGAAATTAGGAGGGTGAGTACTCGGAGGAGGGCTTTCTCTGTGGTGGCGCCCAATCTATGGAATGCACTCCCCAGAGAGGTCCGCCTGGCGCCGTCGTTATTTGTTTTTTGGCGCCAGGCAAAGACCTTTTTATTTAAGCGTCATTTTCATTGTTAATATTAGTTGCTTATTTTATCTGGCCAGGGCGACTTATTATTGTTATTTTTTGTATTTTAATTTTATGCTGTGAGCCGCCCCGAGGCTTCGGCGAATGGGGCAGCATAGAAATGTTTTAATAAATAAATAAATAAATAAATAAATAAATAAATACCTTTACTGCCTATAATACCTTGCTTGTGTGTAATATTTTGCAGTTGTGTGTCTCCCTGCACCTTATCATCAATTATTATGTCATTTCTATACCTCTCGATAGCCAAAGTTCTCTGAGCAGCTCATGGGAAATCATAAAACACAAAATGCAGATACAGTAATAAAATATGGCTTAAAGTGCACAAGCAATAAATTATAGAATAATATTTCAATAAATAAGATTCAGAACAATTTAAATAGCTAAAATGATTTCAATGAAAAGAAAAACTAGACCTGTGAGAACAGCTGATATGTCTTATGATTTACCATTGAATGCCTGACAGTAGAACTATCCACACCACAAAGATGACAATATTGTTGCCAGGCAGACCTCAGTGAGAAAATCATTCCTTCCTCAAGTGGCCACCACTGAAAAGGCTATGCCCTTGTTGCCATCCTCTAAGCCTCCCTTGGATGTAGATCATAATGTCCAAGTAAATTTAGATCAGCAGAGGTGTTCCATAAGGTACTGTGGTCCCAAGTCATGTCGGCTTCGTAGGTTAAATCCAGCACCTTGAGTTGGCACCTTGACCTGACAAAGACGGCTACAAGAGGCTCCACGAGCTATGAACCTGCTTCTTTGGAAAGAGTAGGGCTACCTCCAGAGAAGGTTGAGCACCGTCTGGTGAGAAGAATCAACGACTGACAGCATCCTAGTTTTGCCAGGATTTGGCTTCACTTTATTAGACTCATCCAATCCATTGTCTCAGCCAGACACCAGTTAAGCACATCCACATCCTTAGCTGCTGAAATGAAATGAAAAGGATTAAGGGAGCTACAGTACATGCCCTCAGCGTGCTAACAATGCACTCCAAAACTCCAGATGACCATCCCCAGCGGTCTCACGTGGATGTTATCTAGCATGGGAGAATAACATTAACCCCTGAGGAACACCATGTTGGGGAATATTGCTTGGCCCTGTCGGTTCTCCAAGTTCAACCCTCTGAAGACAGCCAGCCAAGCACAAACAGAACCACTGCAATGCAGCACCTCCGGCTCCCAGCTCAGACAATTGCCTCCGGCAGATTACCTGGCTGATGATATGGAAAGTCATCATCCCCGTTTCCTTCCCAATATAGGTCATCTTATAGGATGACCAAATCTGTTTCCCTGCCAAGCCTGGCCTGAATCCTGACTGAAATTAATCCAGATAATCAGTCTCATCCTAGAGTGCCTGGAATCGTTGCTGACCTCACCCAGGGAAAAAAACATTTCCTACCAGTCAAAAACAAAGCCTTTCCAAGGTAATGGGAATTTCTTCAGGAGTGGTCTCACCACCACCCCTTTTGGAGAGCATGAGACAACTCCTTCCTTCAAGACCATTAATCACTTCTTTGGCCCATTTAGTTGTTCCCTCCCTGCAAGCTTTTATAAACTAAGAAGGGCAAACTTCCAGTAGGGAATTCTTGCATAAACCTGTACAACACCTGTCAGTGAAATAACAAAGAGACTGCTGACTATTTTTAGACATGAGACTGAAAATACTACAGATAATATAGCCCTGTGTACATCATCCACTTCTTGCATGACACTCTGTAATCTATTTTAACAAGGGCAGAATACAATTCAAAGAGAAAACAGATTTTAGAAAGTATGGAATGTATCCCCTGCCTTGCAAGGCAACAGCCACCCATAGTTAAAACAACATTTAGCTGGTCTGTATATACAATCAGGATTCAGTTTGGAAAAGCAAATTGCTTGTTTACACTTGCTTATCTGAAGTTATTAAAGTGGGTGGTCTTCATCAGTAGAAATGTGCCATTAGATAGCATAAACATGTTGTGAACTTATAGCAGATTTGGCTTGCTCCTGCAGAATTGCAGAATTGGGATTTCTTCTCTGAGCCATCTCTGCCTTCTTAAAGACTGTGGACAGTTGCCTCCAACTACTAGAAATACCTTGTCAGTTAGCACCATCACAGATCAGTGCTTTTATCGTACTGCCAGGAGCAAGTTAACAAAAATTACTTGCAGAAACACTTGAAAAAATCACATGGGCAGAGACCAGCATATGACTCTGGTTTTCCTCTGGCTTCTCACTAAAACTCAAGCTATCATGAAGTGGTGTAAGATGTTTTTATTCAAACTGGGGATTGATAAGCGAAGGGTTGGAATCAGCCACTTTTGCTCAAACTCTGCAAATGGCATTTTCTTAGTACATCCGTTTTCACTGTTTTTATACAGCTTTGTGCGTTTGACGAAGACAGTCCGTTAACTTAAGCACCATTCAATTCAATGGGCCCACCCTTGACAGAGAAGGAATCCAACCTTTAGTTATCTATTTGCTCTTGCTTAAGTATGCACAGCCATTCGGATCGGAGCCTTGGTACCCAAGGAGAAGATTTAACTCCGCGCCTGCTCACTCATGCAGTTTGCCTCCCGAAAACTGCCCCCCAAAAACAAAAGGGGGGGGAGCCCGCTCTGGATGCAAACACTCCCCAGCCCCGAAGCTATCGCTAAAAACAAAGGCTGTGGGGCGCGGGCTCCTTTTCTGGAGCATGGCGCCCTGATCGAAAGCGGGTCGGGCCCGCTCGCAGTCGAGTAAAGATCATCCTCAGCTCGGCTTTCGCTTAACGTGCCGGCGGGAAACCCGCTGCCGAATGCAGGCGGCGCACGGAGCACAGCAAGGCAGAGTTGCGCGGCCCCTCGGCGGGCTTGTTTCTGGGGAGGACCGTGCTCGGTCCCGCCACTGCCTTTTATGACGACACCCTCTGCATGCTGCCGAGCAAGCCCGGGCGGGCCCCGGCAAACACGGGTGTGCGAGCCCCCCTGGAGGCTTAAGCGACGCCGGCTGCGGGGTGGGAGCGGCCCGGCGCCTCGCTCAGCCGCGCAACGGGCTGGAGCGCGCACAGCGTTGGCATCTCGAGAGGACGGGCGGCCGACCACAGCCTCGTCTCGCCACTCGATCCGGCGCCTGGCCAGCCAATCCCGACCTATGTTGTAAAGTGAAGCAGGAATTTTGAATATGCGTGCGCGTCTGGGCGCGCTTTTGTGTATATTATTAATACTTCTCTCAAAATGTGTTTAATGCCTCCCTGATCACTACTGTGTGACTATGTATTCCCCCCCCTTTTTTTTCTTTTTCTGTATACTTGTTTTGCATTTTTGCAAAAAATAAAAAAAGGGTCTTTCAGCAGCTGCTCCGAGTCGTGAGCGGGACATGAAGGGGCGAAACCTCTTGCGCCTTCGATGAAGCCTGCGCGAAATCACATCGCTGCTTAGGTACACGTTTTAAGTCCGTGGCCGGTTTGCCCCGAAACAGCGCGGGGCAGAGGGCTACGCAGGGAGGCGATGGCGACCACCCTTCTCCGTCTATGCAAGCCCGGCAGAACGGGAGCAAACAGGGCTCGGCGCGCCCTCCTTCGCCGGCCCCAGCTACCTGCGCAACGTCGGCGCAAAGGGCGCTTCTTCCCCGCGGGCTTCCCGCTCGCCCCCTCCCAACACCAGGGTGGGATTGCTCAATTCCCGCCTATCCCCCCACCTCGGGCGGAGGGTGGGAAACGCCCCGCTCGCTCCCGGGACGGCAGCAGGACAGGGGCGCCCGTCCGCCTTCTCAAGCCGGTTTCCTTCTCCTGCGATCCCTCAGAAGCAGCCGCGGCCTTTGGCCCTCGCTTTGCCGCCCGCCCGCGCGCCGAGGATCGCCCATCCTCTCCCAGATGGCGCCCGCTCTTCTCCTCTTGCCGACTCTCCGAGACGGCTTTCTCGTCCGGATCCCTGCGGAAATGCCTCGGGTGAAGTTCCTCCAGCTCCTCGCTTGCTCCGTGCTGGTAGTTTGCTCCAGCTTGGCGAAAGGGGAGCCCGCAGCCTTGGCGAGGGAGCAAGTGCACTACCTTTTGAGTAAGTCGGTCCGCAGGGCGGAGCAACGCCTTGGCTTTCCGCAGAGCGCAGCTGCTCGGCCGGTGGAAGGTCGCGTCTCTCTGTTCTCCCCTCTCATCTCGCGCTCGGCGCTGCCCTGGTTTCCTTTGTAGTTCAAGCCGTGCCTGCTAGTATCGGATTATATAGTTAACCAGCCGCGGAGCTCCCCGTTGGGGGTGGATGTAATAATCACCAGAATGGCGCCCGCTTCTGAAACGACTTAGGCCGCAGTACTAAGCAGAGTTCGGGCGCGATCCTATGCGCGATTAAGAAGAAAAGAGACCAGCAGCTCCCAGCATGCCCCAAACAGCCCTCTCAGCGGCTGGAAGTTGTAGGACGTCTTTCTAAGCAGGCAGAGGATCGCATAAGGAACAATCTTAGGGAGCAATCCTATGCATTTTCCAGACAAAAGGGTGTGTGTACCCATACTGGGGGCTGTGAGCAGTTTTTTCTGGGTAAACATGCACATTTAGCCAGAAAAAAATGCTTGTACCTCCCAATATGCTATTAATTGTAGGACTTATTTCCTATCTAAACATCCTTGGGGTGACACTTTTACAGCCCAAAACTATGCATATCCACTGCTTGTAATGGCAGTAGGCACAGATAAGGTGATTCCCCCAAATGCTGCCACACAAAACCTCTGCATTTAAAATACAATTATATAATGATTTTTGAGACTAACTGCTCTCTGCCTGGCTGCATGTTTGTTTGCCTCATAGCACTTTAAACTGGCAAACTTAACATGCCTGAACTCTTTCCCTGTCATAAATCCTTGCCATTTCCTAAAAGAATGTGCTGGTATTGGGCTATGGAATCCTAACAGCCTTTGGTCCCAAGTCCTTCACAACCTTATTTCTGTTCTGTAAGGTGTGTGTACATTCTCTGGAGTCTGGTGCTGTCTGTTGCATGTTTGGACAAACAGCGAAAAGCAAGCCGTCTGTCCCACCAGTGCAATTATTTCCCATCTGCACATAGCCGCCCTCACCTCAGTTCCATGGGAAGTGGGTACTGGGCTGTAAGAAATGAAAGTGTGTGTTTTTGTGCTGTCTGGAAAAGCCAGAAGAAAAGAAATCTCAAATTTTATCTTTGTGCTTAGGTGATAGAAACTCCCTTTACTTGTACAAAATCCATTCAGGGCTGAAATAGAGCTGCAGGACTCCCGGCAAGCAGCTGGTGGTTATGACATCTCCTCAAAGATGCTTGCCTGGGACCTGCATTGCAGTCTTTTCTGTGCCCGGCCTTTCCTTTCTTCTTCCAGACAGTTTAGTCCTTGTGTTTTGTTATTTTTAAACACAAGTGTTACTGTACTTTTGAATGATTACACCTCTTCTGGTTTTTGCTTTGATCTTATGTTGCAGCTTTAAACTTTTAAAAGTTCTTATTTATTGATTAGATTGATACCCCCCTCCTTCCAACAAACTCAAAGTAGCTTACATCATTCTCCTCCTGCTGCGCTCAGACTTATCCCCACAACATCCTGTGAGATGGGTCAGGCTGAGAGGCCGTGACTGGCCCAAAGCCACTCAGGTGGCTCCATGGCTAAGCTGGGAGTAGAACTCAGATCGCCTGGGTCCCAGTCCTGTGCCCTTAACCAGGACCCCACAGAGGCTCGCATTGTTGTTCTTGTCGTGTTTTATTATTTTTAATTTTCTGGCTGCTTAGACAGATTTGGCTATTGGGTAGAATACAAATATCACAAATGGATAAATTATTGCTCTGTCCCTTGGCAATCACTCTAGGAGGTGCTGCAGGGCTCTGTTCATCTCCTTTGCTGTTAAACGGCTATTACAGGAAACCATTAGTAGAGCTCATCCTGAGATAAGGATTTTGATGTCACCAGAATGCAAGTCATATTCAACTTTGTCTCACCTTTTCATTTAATCCAGGTGAGGCAGTTCATGGGCAATGAGTAATACTCCGCATGAGGACTGATGAACATAGATTTATTTATTTATTTATTGGTTGGTCGGTTGGTTTGTTTTGTTTTTTATATACTGTCCCATTCCCAAAGGCTCTGGGCAGTTTACAAGAGCAATAATTAAAATTCTGATTAAAAACAACTATACATCTAATCTGGGAAGGCCTGACAAAAGACAGGCTTAAATCATTCATGCACTAAGGGCATAATCGTCACTGTGGCATGCTGGGAGTTGCAGGCCTTTTTCTGCCTAAGGCTTGTCCTTTAAATGAAGTATCCAATATTAGCCATGTGTAGAATGAATCCATTGAATGAGTGGAAATGAATGTACTTAGTTAGTTTTGACTAAGTACATTCATTTCAGTAGATCTTCCCTATACAGGGCTAATGCTACTTCCTGCCCTATATATCCTATGGAAATAGGCTGCTAAATTACACACCACATTAAATGACATATAGTTGATCCTAACTTTTAAAAAACTTTCTTGTAACTGTGCAGGGGCTCTGGATCGAGACTAGCATGCATGCGGGTGGGGGGAAGTTACACCTTCCTACCTGGCTGCTTCTCCTTAAACTTGCCTCCCCACACAGAGGCACCAGTCAAAAGTGCATTGGTGCCAGTGCAGGTTTTCATTTCCCACTGTGTGGTTATGGGGCAAATGTAGCTATTCTGTGGCTTGGATGGGAAGGTTTACCCACATACGCACCTGACCCCTCTTAAGCTAAAATAAAAGAATTGGCATCAGGTACAGTGATTGTGTTTAATATAGTTTATCCCTGTGCTAACAATCCCATAACGGTAATGAATTGAATATCAGCATCTTTTGTCCTAGAAAAGGGGATCTTTATTATCCAAAGTGACAACCACAATGCATGCATTAAAGCTGACACATCCCAGCTCATCCTTGAAGACTGCAGTCAAACTTCCAAATACATGCAGTGGAAATGGGGTTCTAAGCAACAGCTTTTCAACATAGGAGTAAGTGCTTGCCTAGCACTGAACATCAAGAACCAGGAGCAGCCATTAACCATGGCTGAGTGCGATTCGGTTCAACATTCACTGTGGTGGAGCTGCCATGGAATGGAGTTGATTGGTGAATCACAATACAAAGTAGCTGTTGAAAGTGGAAAGTTTGTTGTGGCAAAAAGAAATTCCAGCGATGGATGGATACAGTTCATGTCACATGGTGGAGATCTTTGTGAACAAGCATTTCAAGGTAAAATAAATACTCATTTCCTGTCTGTTATTCCATCAGTATTGTGTGTGTGCACACGTTCCTTCGGCATTATTTAGCAAATATTTAAACAGCTGCCTTTTGGTACTGTAGATGATTGCATGGTTTGATAAGGGTGCATATTTTGATCATCACAGGTCTAAGGTTGTTACAGTGAGGAATTAAATTTTATTTCCTTTAGAAGCAATCTCAGTTTGTAAATAGATTCCCTTATTTATAGCCATCTGAGCAAAAATTATTAACCAAAAAGCCACCATATTTGCAAGGGAAACTTTTCAAACATGGTTAAAGAATGGTGACTCTTCGGTTGAAATTGGTATTGCTTTTCTCACTCCTGGTTAACCATAGGAACTTAACCATTATTTTAATATCTTATTAGTATCAACATGTACAGTCAAATCCATAAATGCTCTGCACCGATAGCATGGCTGTCTGGCCATGCACATCAGCACAGGCATCCAGGGCCTAGAGTAGCTTGTACAAACCTATAGTGCCATATTATTATTATTATTATTATTATTATTATTATTATTATTACAGCATTTCTATGCCGCCACTTGCCGAAGCCTCGGGGCGGCTTACAACACAATAAAATACATTGAAGTACAGTAGAATGTAATAAATTACCTCCAATTACATAAATACAAAGAATATGCTGGGATACCCACATAATCATATAAAGTTAAAATTAACAGTATAAAATAAGTGAATAAAGAATATAGGAGGAGAATAGAGAAGGAAGAAGAAGTTTCCCTGGCCAGATTATATATTTTAATCTACAGATTAATCTACAGATAGACTATCCATACCTGAGAGACACTGGCCATGTTCACATGTACCTGCAACCGGGAAGAAGCCCATGCAAGGTCTTGGGCTCAGACACTTCTTTCGTGATCCTACTCTTCCCTCTTCTCCTGTGTGAGCAGGAGGAGCAACAAACCAGAATTCAGTTTGAGGTTCCAGTCCTGTCATTAAGTGCATTGCAAACCAGGTGTTTTGTGTTTGAAAAGAAATTCCGGCTGGTTGCTGTACAAGACAAGAAGAACCCCTGCTAGAATTTTTCAGTCACAATTCCTGGTGGGCACACAATGGCAAGCGAGACCAAAGGTTGGCATATTCCAGGTCTCGTGGAAGAATATGAGAGAAGGGGAACATGTGCATCCAGCAGTTCACATAACATGCTTTCTGTTTTTGATATAAAGTAGCATTACATTTGACTACGTCTGTTGAGTCTGGCCAGGACGGCTTCATAATTTCCTAACTGTGTGACTCAACCCCCCACTCAAGGGTTTCTTCAAAATGGAATTTGTCCGTCCAACTGAAGCAGGTTCAGTATCCTGATGGAAAATATGGTGCAGAGATAAGAGTATGCAAGCACACCTGATCGTCAGCTGCTGGGAAGCCGGAAATGGCTAGAAGGCCCCGATATGTGACTTTTCATTCAATCGGCTGGAGGCACTGCACCGCCTGGGCTGTTAGTCTTGGTATTTTGGCCATTCCCTCATTGCCACCCACTTGTGGCATCAGCCCTGTTTCTCTGTAGAATGCAGCCCTTGGGAGTATTTGCATCTGGATGCAAGTCAAAATTCCAGATGACTCAGCACACTAATCGCTGGCTTGCAAGGAAGCATGTCTACATTTTTTCTGTAATGTTCTGAAATTTACATGCAGGAAGATTTAAGTTGCTACTGTCATGACATAAATCATGCTAAAAGTTTGGTCAGAGGAGATGAATGGGTAGAAGAATAAAGTTGATGTGGGAACAATGCAAAGAATATAAAAGTTAAAATAAATGGATTGAATTAGAGTAAACTTACAAAAGTGGGTATGTGACATCCTGGCACAAGAGTAAAGGGAGAGGAGTTTTTTTTTTTAATCTTTAACAATTCTGTTGGATGATATATTGAAAACATACAGATGGAATTACTGTACTTATATTTGGTAATGTTTCTGTTCGGAACAGATACGACATAAATGCTTATGTTGGAACTGGAATGATGTCAACAGTTAAAATGATAAATGGTTGATAAATGGATAAAGTTTTTAAACAGCAATGTTTATAACTGAATATTTTATTATATAGTTGTATTTATAATATAATAATCTGAAACCAAAAATAACTGTAATAACGAATAGTCTGAATATGGAAAAAATGTTCATTGATGACATTACATCACAATCCTGAAACATTTACTTGATGTAAGTTGCACTGATTTCAAAGGAATATCCTTCTGTGTTAGCGCTTACTGCTTAGTACTGGAAATCATAGAATTGTAGTAATATCAGATCAAGAATACATATTTGAGGGTTATATATCGTCCTCTATTTTCTTTCCAAGTGACTTATTTGCAGTGTTTTACTTCCTTCAGAAACATATACTCTGTTGGGAAATTCTCATGGTTTGCCTTGTGTTTTTCCGTTTAAATTCAACAACAAATGGCACTATGACTGTATCAGAGATTCCAGAGAAGATGGCTATCCCTGGTGTGCCACAACAAGCCAGTACGAGCGAGATGAAAAATGGGGACTTTGTCCAAGCTCTGGTATGTGGCGGTGGTCTTTAGGAACTGAGAAGCTTTTAGCCAAGATGAGCAAGTCTTGCATCCTGTGAACTTCAGCTTTACCCTTTCCTTTCCTTAAATTGCCATTAGTTTGTTGACCATTTTACAATAAGAATGTCCTACTGTAAAGGGAAGAATGAGATCCAGTCTGGAACAGAGTCAAAGTTTACATATTCTACAATTGTATCTTAAGAAACATGTAAAATGATGCTAGAAGTCCATCTCCCTTGTTGTGCTAATGTTGTTAAACTACTGTAATCCGTAGAAATGAACACACAAGCCAGCTGTTGCAAATCCTGTTCACTGGGGAACACATGCACTTAGTTTTCTGCTGCTGAGGTCAATGGATTCTGCAAATCTGAGCTTTGGCTGGACTGCGTGCAATTGTTTTTTTTTATATGTGTAATCTGGTATGGTCACTTTGAAAGTCTCCTACTAAAGAGAGAGAAGCAGAGGACACTGGCAAAATTTGTTTTTTTTTAAATTGTCCCTGCAATCCACAATTAGGACAAACTTTATTAGCAGCTTAATGTCAAATATTTTACACCCTGACATTCAAATTAGGGCTATCTAAATCCAGACCTAGTCTGTTGCAACTTGAGATCAGGATCTGAGACCCAGTGAATGTTTATCTTCTAGTGAATGTTGTTAGGTTGGTGGGTATCAGAGAAAGAGTGTTTTCTATGCTAACTACTAAATGTTAGCATAGAAAACATTTCTATGTATTTCCCTTTCCAGGGAAATACATCCAACTTCTTCTTTGTTGGCCTTTATGAAAGTCATAAATACTTTCTTTTTCCAGTCCATATTTGAGTGTTTTAGGGTGCTGTGCTTTAATAATTAAGTTCTGCTGCTCATTTTAACGTTATTCAGTCGTTAGTTTTCCTAGCTTAATAGTGCATTCTTATTGATTACTGATAATATTTAAAATAGTAAGAGAAATTAGACTTTTGAAAGGGAATTCCCAATTCTCCTTTAAAATGAATCTAATTACAATAATGTGTTTTTGTAATAAGTAAAATAGCAGAAATCCTACCTGAAAATCATTTTCAGGTTTTTTTTTTTTTGGAAAATCTTGAAATTTCTTGGGGAAACTGCCATCCTCTTTCAGGATCCTCTTTCATCCTGGTTCCTTGCCATTTTGGCAGTTTTCTCAAATTGTCAGATTTCTGAAATTGTCACTATTACTTGCTAATCTCAGGGTCTACAATGATCATCGCTGTAGTTGTCACAGTGCATAAAAACTTAGGAAACAATTTTGTTAATATGCATCGTTATTTGCTGTACTCACTTGTCTGCTGATCTGTAGATATCAGACTAATAATTAGACAAATTGAGAAGAGAAGGGGGGGAAAGTATATATCTGTACCCAGTTCATTGCTTCAGAACACTTTGTTCTTTCTATTAAACTTGTGTTACTTATTGCATGATCAACGCATGAGCACTTGTTGTTTTTCAGAGTACGTTCCATTTCCTAATACAAAATGCTGAAGGTTAATTTGTAATGCTATCATCATAGTATTTCCTTTTCTTCATTTGGTGTTAATTAGGCTATATGTTAGACTGTTATCCTCCTTAATTGCTTCATAATTTCATGCTGCTTTTCACCATTGTTTCCCACACAGAGACTGGCTGTGACATATTTTGGAAGATGAACACAGACACTCAGACTTGTTACCAGTTCAGTCTTCTTTCTGTTCTCTCTTGGAACGAGGCACGTGCGGCATGTCAGGGACAAGGAGCAGACCTGCTCAGCATCACAGATGTGTCAGAACAGAAGTTTATTGTTGGTCTAAGTGGTACGTCTGGAGCCTCGTGGTTAAGTCGAACCTCCAGTATTCGTTTGTTTTAGGATGCATTAATTGCAGCATCACTCCGGTTATTCTCATTCAGTCAGTTTGTGCAAGACTTGGGGTCCAGTTTGCACAAAGGGGTCAACCATACTTTAGCACTCCCACCTTCCTGCCTGTCCTCTCGTTCGCCATAGCCATAAACAGGAGAGTAGAGGCATCCATTTATTCTTTTCAAGTGACTGGATTTTGCCTCTCTCTGGATGCAGAACTCTGGTTTAGTTTGATCCAGATTAATCCTAGCTTGTTTCGACAAACTATGATTTAAACCAGGGATCCTCAGACTTTTTAAACAAGGGACCAGTTCACTGTCCCTCAGACTGGTGTGGGGCCGGACTCTAGTATGAAAAAAATATGAATGAATTCCGACGCACACTGCACATATCTTGTTTGTAGTGCAAAAAAACAGGAAAAAACAAAACAAGATTTAAAATGAAGAACAAGTTTAATCAACATAAACTTATTAGTATTTCAATGGGAAGTACGGGCCTGCTTTTGGCTAATGAGGTGGCCAATGTCTGGTTCCATATTTGTCACTGCCAGTCGTAACAAGTGATGCAGGTGTGCTTCAGTTAGTCTGGATCTGGTTGGAGATTTCAGATGTTTCATTTGGGAAAAAGTCTGTTCACGGACATAGGTGCTTCTGAAGATGGTTGCCATTTAGATGCATGGTTCCTGAGATTACGATATGTCTCAGAGGGGAGAGATGCATAGACATTAGTAAGGCTGCTTGACTTGAATGCATCTTTCAGAGAGTCACGATTCTGCAGTTCGGCCAGTTCCATTTGGTAAATCAGATCAAAAATTTCAATGTCAACAGAAAATGGGTTCCAGAAAAGCTGTATGTCCTGTTCATGGAAATGAAGTTCTTTAAATCTAATTTGAAACTCCTTTTGCAACATTTCCAGTGAACCTACACATGTTTTGTTTGGGAATGCAACTGCTGGTTTTTCCGCCAACAGGTTTTGAGTTGTGGGCAGAAGTTTTCCTCCTTCACTTGTTTAATGAGGAGGTCTAATTTTACTTCAGATGCTTTCACATGTAAATGCATATCACTGAGGAGCTTTCCCTTTCCTTGAAGTTGCACACTGAAACTGTTGAGTAGCTCTATTACATCTGTCAGAAAGGCAAGGTGCCATTTCCATTCTGCATCTTTGAGCTCTGGTACTTCTTTGTTTTTTGAAAGCAGAAAAGCAGAAATGGAAGTAAGTCATAAAAACGTTTCAAAACCCTCCCTCGACTCAGCCAATGGACTTCTGTGTGGTACAGAATTATCTTCATAGGCAACATTTAGCTCAGACAGAAATTCCTGAAACTGTCTGTGGTTTAGTGCATGAGCTCTAATGAAGTTAACTCAAGATTTCATGACAGAGTCCCACTTCAGTGATTTACAACACAGCGCTTGTTGGTGGATGAGGCAGTGTATGGCTACTGGACGCAAATGGTTCCTGTCACTGCCATGTTGTACGTATCTCAGGACTGCCAGAGTGCAGATAGTTATGACAGAACACAGGGAACCTCCACACATGCACTCTGCTCTCTCAGCTGACGTAATCACACAGAGAATTACCATCAGTGACCTGTGAGGGGCTGCACTCTGCTCCTTATGCTGAAATACCACAGTTAGTTATATTTAGGAAATAAAATAAATCTGACACAGAAATATTAATAAGTATTGTGTGTATATATATATACACATATCTTCTATCTTTTCTTAATGTCTCTCTCTCTCTCTCTCTTCCCACCACCCTCCTCCCTTCTGTGTTCCTGCTCCTGTATTCCTGCTCCTCTCTTCTGTATTATCACTCCTCTCTTCTGTATTCAGAGCCAACACATGCATGCAATAGGAGGAAAAGCCGCCGTGTGCGCAATTCACGCTGGCAAGACCAGCACAGCAGCAGGGGCTAGCCAGAGCCAGCAGAGAGAGCCAGCACACGCGCAGTTGAAGGGAGCTATCACAGTTTGGCACATATGCTGGCTCTCTGCTAGTCTCCAAAACTGAAAGAGTTCAAAGTACGCCTGTACCAGCTCAGAGCTTTTCAGACTCATTCGGAGATCATTTTCTCTGAATGAGTCCAAAAGCTCTGAGGTGGGCTGGGTAAATGACCTTGGTGGGTCGTATCTGGCCTGCAGGCCGTAGTTTGAGGACCCCTGATTTAAACTAACCATGATTTGCCCTTTTGTACTTATTGACAAACCACAGTTAATTTGAAACAAGAAGCAGATGCTACCAATCTCTTCTGTAGGCTCTGCTGGAAGAGAGATGAGTGAGGAATATGCGATCCAAAGGATTGCTCCTGTTCTGTCGCATAGTACTAAACTGTGGTTTAGTGTTATACATAAATGGGACGGCTGAACCCTAGTTTATAATAGATGCACCACAAACCAATGTATTTACTTTTCTTAGACTTTTTCAACCAGTATTTCTACTTCCCTGCTTATCCTTCCTTTGAGACCTCATTCCAACCTAGCACCAGTGTTGGGTTGCAATTCAGTACAATGACTCCTTTTTCCAGCTCTCTCTTCTCTACAGAAGCTGTCTGTGGCTACCCTGAAATTTGCTGGGGAAGGAGGGTCTAGCTCTCCAGAGCAAATTTAGAGGGCCTGCAGGAGAAAGCGAAATTACCAATCCCATTGGTAATTACCAAGTGAAATTACCAATCCTAAACAAGCTGCTGTCATCTGTAGAATGACAGTACTGGATTAAAACCCAGATTAAGGGGGGCTGAATTTGTAAAAAGTTTATGCACAGCTATATGCAGGGTATCCATCCATGTTCAGGAAGACATGGAGTTTGTGATGAAAGAAAAGTAATAATTTTGTTGTGTGTTACCTTGAATCTCCTTTGAAAAAAGAAATCTAAGAAATCCTGCAAGTAAAAGTAATAATTACTATTAGTATTTCAGCCCAAATTAGAGTTCTGATTCTGTAGCCACTGGTGGTTCTTTTCTATTACTCTGTTCCATATCCAGCACAGTAGGAAGAGGAGCGATGCCGGAGCCTTCTGGCAGTCCCAGATTGCAGGTGCTTCCACCTGCTGGAGATTTAGCAAGGTAGTCTTTAACTACCGCCCCCTGCAGAGGCTCATCCTTCCTTCAGAAGTGGGCAGAATGCCATTTGAGAACCAAACCCTTTTATTGAAGGGGTTGCTTTGAACTGGTTCTCGAATGTCAAAGGTGAATGTCTGCAACATTTATATTGCAGAGCAGCTGAACACAAACCGGGCCCTTCTATGGACAGGCCTCAACCAGTTGGACGAATCTGCTGGCTGGCAGTGGTCGGATGGAGCACCGTTGGCATTGGTGAACTGGAGAGCAGGTGCCACACCTTTCCCTTGCATGTGTTACGGCACTGCAGTCCTATCACTTTCACACCTAAAATTAAAACATGAGCAGGCTGGACATAAAGCTAGCAATATTAGACCGCGGGAAGACTTGATCCTGAGTCTTCTGTTCTCTGGATCTGAGTTTCTGCAGGTGCCGCTGTACATTCTCTATGCTTTCATGAGACCGTGTGTGTGTGTGTGTGACACAGAGAAGAGGGGAAGAAGGTAATCTACTTTCAGATTAGATAGGCATGTTTCCAAGATATTTTCAAAGGGGGTGACTTTACATAAGATATTTCAGGGTGTTCCTCAAAAAGGTGGAGCTTTCAAGAGCCCACCATTTTCAAGGTGCCCTCCAGATGAGTCAGACTAAACTCCCATCATCCCCAGCCAGTGTGGTCAACAGCATAGTTGTCCAACAAATCGTTAATACACTTGGTCTGGAAAGGCTGGCTGCTTTCCCTGGGACAGAAAGCTCATGGGACTGGTGCCACTAATTTGCCATGTTATCCTAAATGGAACTCATATCTGAAAGCTTTCTGCCGTGAATGGAAATCCTTATATTACACGAAATGGTATATCAGCATATCTTATCTCATGCTAAAGAGGAGCCTTCTCGCTAGCCCTGAAAGCATCCAGACCAGCTCATTGCTGTCTGTATTTCACACAGTGGCATGTTATGAATCATTCAGAGTTGCCGAATAGCTAAGTCAGCATGTGGTGTTTGTGCTGAACTCTCAGAAATATACATGCATTGTGAGAGGGTCAAAAAGGCAGACTTTGACATTGCTGGATTTCCTTGAGGTGCACAATTCCAATTTTAATGCTGAAATATCATTTATCATTGTATGGGTGAAGTCGAACCATTTGCCTGCCTTGCTGCCCACTGCAGCGCTCTGCACACCCACAAAACCTACGGGTTGGGGAAGTTTTGCAGACGGGATCTGTAGTGCAGGAGAGGAAGGGGCACGGAAATGCTCTGGTGCACAAGGGAAGTCTGTGTAGGTGATGTGACTCCCTGTACCCTAATAAGAATAGTATTTTTTCCAGTACGGTTGACTGGAAACAATTGGCATTTGTAGATAGCATCGATAAAGCTTAGGAGCCTCATGTGCTTTGCCTGCAGAAGGTTCCTGGTTTGTTTCTCACCATCTCCAGGTAGGGCAGGAAAATCTCCTGCCTAAATGGCTGGAAAGCTGTGGCCAGCCCGAGTGGATACTGCTGGACTGAATGGGCCAAGAGACCAACTCAGCTGGTGGGACAGAAGGGTAGGAACTGGAGTTTAGCTAGAGAGATAAAAGAGATTGCCTAGCAATTCTTTGGGAATTCATGTGTGGCTTCCCGAACCCCTTTGCAGATCCGGCTGACCATTCTCTTGGCCAACATCACTGTAAAGCATTTAACCCAGAAGTGCAGCATGACTGGCAAAGTTACTCATGTGAATCTAGATTACCGTATGTGTGCAAGAAGTATTTAAATGCTACTCGTCATGAAGCATTGGGTGAGTCTCTACCCAGCAGGGTAATTGGATCTGTGGGGATTTCCATTTTGAAAGGGGGGGAGATATGTATGTTGCATCCTTATGTACCTTGGGTCGAATATTGGGATTTCCAGGCCATGTGGAAGTTGCTAACTGGATGTGGGAGAAGGGTAGTTATAAGTACAGGGCTTAGTTCAGACTCAGTTTGTTCTTATTAGTGCTCCCAGATGAGGCTGTTATTGTGCCATTGCCCTGCTCCATGCGTGGAAATCCATGGGTGGCCCAGCTGACACTGGCTTGGATCCAGATTTAGTCATCCTTGGAGAAGACCCATTGAAACCAATGGGAATTAGCTTTTTGTTGTTGTTAGTCTCGGAAGTCGTGTCCAACTGACCCATCGCGACCCCATGGACAACATTCCTCCAGGCCTTCCTGTCCTCCACCATCCCCCAGAGTCCACTTAAACTCATATCAACTGCTTCACTGACTCCATCTAGCCACCTCATCCTCTGCCGTCCCCTTCTTCTTTTGCCATCTATTGTTCCCAGCATTAGGCTCTTCTCCAGGGAGTCCTTCCTTCTCATTAGGTGGCCAAAGTATTTGAGTTTCATCTTCACTATCTGGCCTTCTAAAGAGCAGTCAGAGTTGATCTTCTTTAAGATTGACTGGTTTGATCACCTTGCGGTCCAAGGGACTCGCAGGAGTCTCCTCCAGCACCACAATTCAAAGGTCTTAATTCTTCGGTGCTCAGCCTTCCTTATGGTCCAGCTTTCACAGCCATACATTGCAACTGGGAAAATCATAGCCTTGACTATATGCACTTTTGTTGGCAGGGTAATATCTCTGCTTTTCAGTATGCTGTCTAGATTTGCCATAGCTTTCCTCCCCAGGGGCAAGCGTCTTTTAATTTCTTGGCTGCAGTTCCCATCTGCAGTGATCTTGGAGCCCAGGAAAATAAAATCTGTCACTACCTCCATTTCTTCTCCATCTATTTGCCAGGAAGTGAGAGGACAGGATGCCATTATCTTAGTTTTCTTAATGTTGAGTTTCAAGCCAAATTTTGCACTCTCTACCTTCTACCACATCAACAGGCTCTTTAGTTCCTCTTTACTTTCTGCCATGAGAGTGGTATCATCTGCATATCTGAGGTTGTTGATATTTCTCCCAGCAATCTTAATTCCAACTGGTGATTCATCTACTCCCGCCTTTCTCATGATGTGCTCTGCATATAAGTTAAATAAGCAGGGCGACAGTATACAGCCTTACCGAATTCCTTTCTCAATTTTGAACCAATCAGTGGTTCCGTGTCCAGTTCTCACAGTTGCTTCTTGACCCGCATTCAGGTTTCTCAAGAGACAAATAAGATGGTCTGGTACTCCCATCTCTTTAAGAACTTGCCGCAATTTGTTGCGATCCACACAATCAAAGGCTTTAGCATAGTCAATGAAGCAGAAGTAGATGTTTTTCTGGAATTCCCTAGCTTTCTTCCTGATCCAGCATATGTTGGCAATTTGATCTCTAGTTCCTCTCCCTCTTCGAAATCCTGCTCGTACTTCTGGTAGTTCTCAATCCACATACTGCTGGAGCCTAGTTTGTAGGATTTTGAGCATCACTTTGCTAGCATGTGAAATGAGTGCAATGGTGCGGTAGTTTGAACATTCTTTGGCATTGCTGTTCTTTGGGATCAGAATGTAAACTGACCTTTTCCAATCCTGTGGCCACTATTGAGTTTTCCAAATTTGCTGGCATATTGAGCGTAGCACTTTTACTGCATCGTCTTTTAAGATTTTGACTAGCTCAGCTGGAATACTGTCACCTCCACTAGCTTTGTTGTTGCTCAGACTTCCTAAGACCCATTTGGCTTCACATTCCAGGATGTCTGGCTTGAGTTCAGTGACCACCCCATCGTGGTTATCAGGGACATTAAGCTCTTTCTTGTATGGTTCTTCTGTGTAATCTCACCACCTCTTCTTAATCTCTTCTGCCTCTGTTAGGTCCCTGCCGTTTTGGTCCTTTATCATGCCTATCTTTGCATGAAACATTCCCTTCATATCTCCAATTTTCTTGAAGAGATCTCTGGTCCTCCCTATTCTATTGTTTTCTTCTAGTTCCTTGCACTGTTCATTTAAGAAGGCATTCTTATCTCTTCTAGCTATTCTCTGGAATTCTGCATTCAATTGGGTGTATCTTTCTCCCTTGCCTTTCTCTTCCCTTCTTTCCTCAGCTATTTGTAAAGCTTCCTCAGACAGCCAGTTTGCTTTCTTGCATTTCTTTTTCTTTGGGATGGTTTTAGTTGCTGCCTCTTGTACAATGTTGTAAACCTCCATCCATAGTTCTTCAGACATTCTGTCTATCAGATCTAATTCCTTAAATCTATTTGTCACTTCTACTGTATATTATTCACGACTAACTTGATGTTCCATTGATTTCAGTGGGTCTACTCAAAGTGTGATTAAATCTGGATACAAACCAATGTGTTTTACTCATACCCTTTTGTGATTTCTACTACTTTTTCTCTACTGCAGAAAACCCATTAAGGGTGCTATCCTTTTGAGGGAAGTTGGAGTCTCTGAACTCAGAGGCTCCCTGCATCTCCCATCTGCATTTTTGCTAGCTGGTCATCTTCTCTCAAGGGAAGCGGGGAAAGTAGGAACAGTTTTAGGTTGGCTTCTAGCTTGGCTACCTAGTCTCCTCCCTGCCTGCCCCTCAAAATGCTCCCCTTCTTCCTGTTCAGGGTCATATTCCCAACCGCTGGTGTGGTTCTTCTGGTGGGGCAGAGATAGATGGAATTTTTCTCTGATTCTCAGCTCTGGGGTCAGTGCACTGTCTTTGACCTTTGAGCTGAGAAGCTGGACTATCCCAGAACTCCACAGGGACTGTCTAAGGGCCACAGGATCATTCTCAGTGACAAGATGGATCATCTGCCTCTTCTTTTGCAGTGCTAGGAGCCCTCTTTTGAAGATGCTCTGCCTGGAAGCTTTGCAGGCAATGCAACACCTCCTTTGCTACTTTTGAGGGCAAACAGCACGATCTTTTCTTTTTTAAGATGAGAAATTAGTTTGATTTTTTTGCATCATATCATTATAGTCTATGGCCAGAATTTTAAACAGGCTTCTATATATTTTCAAACTCCTGTGAAATCCACCAGTTTTCTTCAATGTAAGAGAAACATTTCAACCCTCTGCTGTGATTAGTGGAGACCAGCAGACTTGTCTGTTGTCTTTTCTTTTATATTTGACTCAACTAAGTGGAACTCGAATCATTGCTTGCCCGGAGCTCTTGCTTAGTTAAGTCTGAGTCTTCCTCCCTCCTCCCTCTCTGCATCGACACATGTCTATTGCAGGGCTAGTGTTCAATACAGAAAAAAACCAGGACTTAGACCCCACAGGACAGAAATAAGTATACGCAAGTGTACACTAGTGCTTCGATGCATACACTTTAAAGTCGGCGTGTGTGCCTTCTTAATAGACCTTTGGTCCTAAGGACAGCCCTATTTGTAAAAGTGGGTGTATGAACAAGGGAAAGGAGGGCATATAATGTCAGGAACAAACTGTAGGCACAAAGATGCTGGGGGAAGGGGAAGCAGCAGGAAGGAAAAACACGTCTGGGCAAAATCCGGGGGATCAGATGGAACACATACAATCAGAGCCCCGTATCTCTTTTTCAGCAAGTATTTGTGGATAATGGGGGAGGGGACAGGTAGCCTCTGAAAAAAATTGAATGGAGCAGTCCAGGTTCCAGCCCTAGTAATTAAAGGGTCTGTTTATGGCTTTCCCTGTACAATTTTTCTTGATCGATGTATTCTTCACCTTTGTTTAAAGAAGTAGAAAAAATGAAAAGAGCTAATAATGATTAGGTTCAGTTGCATGACAAGCTAAGCATTTAATTTACCCAGTATTTTAAAGCTTAAATAATTTTAATCTGGTTTTATTAATAATATCCTCAGTCATATTTTATCTTGTTATTACAGTTGTGGACTGTTGTGTTTATTGTTTATTTATATTAAATTGTAAACTGTCCTGAGACAACTGCTGTATAGGATGGGATAAAAATATCCTAAATAAATAAGCCACCCGGTGGGAAAGCTACACAGCATGGATTGTTTGCAGAGCAGCCCATGGTGTGCCGAAAGATGGTCAAGCTCACCATGGCTTGTTCTCCCCCACCTTGCCCTTGAACTTCCTGCCAGTTTCCCAGTGTCCTTTGCAGAAGAATCTGCCTTGTCTTCTTCTTCCCACTCTGATCATTACCACTTTTCAGTTGAAAATGTAAAAAAAATAAGTCATAGCCTCAAAAACATTTAATAGGCATTGTTGGGGGAGGGGTTGCCACAGAAAATTGTGCAAATATGTTCGTATCTGGCTTCAGATGACATGATACCCTATCATGGGTCAAACAGGCCTAGAACCGACCATAGGTGGTCAGGGGGCATGTTGATGAAAAATAAGCAACCTTGTAGGAATCATTCTGGCTGGGGATGATGCATCAGCTCTCCATCACTAGTTTCTCACAATGGCCTTCCAGTGATTGTACGTGTGGGGCATGGGGGGAATATGTGTATGCATGCAGGCATGGGACATGAATAAATCTGCTTGATAGGACATTATTGATATTACTAATGCACCCTTGTTAATTTTCGTTTTAACTGAAAAGACCCCTGGAAATTTTATCCCACTGACTGTGATCCTGGTTGGTATCCACATAATCGCTACTGCTACAAACTACATAAAGAGGAGAAGAACTGGAATGAATCTTCACTCAGCTGCCAGGATGATAATAGCATGCTCATTAGCATAACCTCTTTGGCTGATACAGAGATGCTAATTAACCTCCTTAAACATGGTGAGTTCTCACAATTAGTTAATAAAGAGCCGTGCCTTGAGGAAGAGGCTATGTGTATTTCGGAGCAGCCACTGTGGATAACCTTATGGCAAGGCCAAGAATGTCATTCTCTCTAGAACTTGGGAGCTGCCCCAGCCTCACAGGCGATGTGCCACCAGGCTGTACAGAGATGGAAGGAAGACCCGGGGAGAGTGGGGGGCACTGGCTGAGGCCAGGATATGAAGGGCCAGGGCTTTTTTTGTCATAGAATGCACCAGAACGGCATTCCAGCACCTTTTTTGGACGGATTTTTTCAAGTGATTGTGAATTGCCCTGTTGGGAGTAGCAGATCAGCAGCAAAAATCATTAACATAGTGCCTGCGGGCTGCTTGTGTGTCAGCGCTGATTGTTGACGCTGATTGTGAGGGTGCTGCTTGGCTCGGGGCGCTGCTCGGCTTGGGATCGGTCATGTGGTCATGCGCTGAGTGCTTACTGCCAGCAGCGACCATTGTGTAAAAGTGTGACCGCAAGACGTGAGTTCCGGCACCTTTTTTTTTTTTTTTTACAAAAAAAGCACTGTGAAGGGCCATTAGGCAAGACAAGGCAGCTGCCATTTTGGCTAAGTTGGTGTGGAAAGAAATCCACATACCATCCAGAGGTCATGTAAGATCTTGCCATTAAAAAGAGGAATGTAATGAGCAGAGCAGAGAAGAAATGGCACACCCCTAATTATGTTTCTCCCTAGGATGCAAAGGAATTGCCAAGGCTGAATTAAAAGGAGGACTTCCAAAACAGCTTGCTTTTAGTCAAAAATGTCCTGGTTTGTCCAAATTACCTGAAAATGCATTTAATTATATACTACAGAAAATGTGACAGAAACTTGGATCGGACTGAGCAGTCATAAGACCCCACTTGAATTTTCATGGTCTGATGGGTCTCCAGTAACCGTCACTTACTGGCATAAACAAGAGCCAAATGTCCATCCGAGAAAAAGCCAGCTTTGTGTTTCAGCTCAGCAGAGTGTATGTCCTCTTTCTTTATCTTCTAACAGATATTTTGTGACTGTTTCTGCCTAGGATCAGTCTGTGGGTTTTTTGGCATGTGTGTGTGTGCTGTTGCATTACTTGCAACGCCTCAGAAGCAGAACATTCTATGGGCTCTATTTACGTGGTGCCACTTAAGAAACATACATGGCATGTGCAAAAATTTAAAATGGAGCACTACTCCTCCATGGTAATCTTTCCCGTCCAGTCCAGGCCTATTAATAGCACATAACTCACCAGTTCTGCAGGGCCATCGGTTTCTCATTTCCTTGCTCCTGCAACCCCACCATTTCTCAGGTCTTCATAAGCTCCACTTAGCTTTTCTGCAGGAGCATCATTTCTGCCTTTGACAGAGCTCCTGTCCTTCAGGCAGAAAATGGGTCTGGGAGTCAGAAATGCAGGCTGTCTTCTTCTCACCCATCTCATTCTTTCCTGTCGTTTGGCCATAAGTGACAAGCCCCAGCCCCCCTGCTCAGACTCTGAGCAAAAATGCAGCTAGACTAGTTAAAATGTCGGTAAATGCTCTGTGACGTCACAGCAGAGGCAAAAGGCAATGTAGGATCAAATATACCATGACTTCAGAATCACATCCCCACGTTTAAGTTGGTAATAACGGAACTTCAATTTAATGCATATAAAAATACAGCCTCAGGTCATATCTAAAGAGAATTTAGTTAATGAAGTAGAGGTTACACGTGCACTAAACAATGGAAGATTCTGTAGAGTGTCTAAAAATCTGTGCTAATCTGAAAAGCAAGCCGTTTCCTTTACATGGTCATATGGGCTCTTCTGAAATGATGAGATCTTTAGGCTAATTGTTTTTGTTTGTTTTCAACCAGGAGGGTCGCTGGAAAGTTAAAAGTTGCTCAGACAGATATTTTTATATTTGTAAAAGAGAAGGAATTGTTGGGAATCTAACTTCTGAAGTGGCATCAGGCTGTCCGGAGGTAAATCTTAAATAAACAATCATGCTTTATTTTAAATATATCTGGATAGAGTTCAAGCATATTAATAATGTTGCACCTTTCCCATATTCACAGCCTAATCCTATGGGTGTTCACTCAAATTTAAACCCCACTAAGATAATGGTATTTAATCACAGGTGATGGTTGGATCCAATGAGTGACCTTCCACCAGTGGAATTTTATTTGATCCAATAAAGGATCCATTAATGGACTGGGAAGGGAGACAATTTTGGGGGAGTCACCCTCCCTCCTGCTGCTTAACCCTAACCTTCTCACATTGTTGCAGAGGGGATCCCCAGTCCTCTGAAGCAGATCTTGGAAAGTGGAAAGCACTGGGCAGAAGCAATCACTGAAAACTGGCTCCTTCCCCTTTCCAGTGACATAGGCCTCCCCTGAATCAATGACCCTCCTGCCAGCAAAGAGATTCCCGTTGCACATGACCATAAGCGTGCCATGTGCCAGTGTGCCATAAGTGCTGCTGCTGGAACCTGCTCAGCCGCTCGTTCCTGAAACAAGTTTTGCTGCTATAGATGTCTGCATGTTCCACAACCAGGGGTTTGTTACAAAATTAATGTTGTTTATTATTCATTGCCAACACATTTATCTCTCATCCATTTTTCTCTTGCAAGGAACCCAAGGCAGCTTATATAGGCATGGTGGCTTGTGCATAGGCAAAACCCAGCTCCGTGGTTTTTCACCATGCACAAGCAACTCTGGCTGAGTTCAGACAACATGACAAGCCACCCCTATAAGCCACCATAGCTTATTGTGTTGTGTGAACCCAGCCATTGCCTTCAAAAGCATGGTGAGGTACATTAGACTGAGACTCTGTGACTGACCTGAGGTCACCCTGAAACCTTCAGAGCCACAAGAGGACTAGAACCTGGATTTCTCCTTTATAGATCATGAATTCATTTTAACAGAAAGGGCGCCTCTGCATCTTTATAGAAGGGGATTCAGAAAGACCCTCGTGTGGAAACTCTGTGAACATGTTGGGACACTTGAGAAGCTGTGGATTTAGTCGGTAAATCTTTTCCTAGAACTCCTGCTTGTTTTGCCAGCAGGTTTGATTGAAGTCCCTATATCTTTCTACATCAAAAGACAGAGCACTTTCATAAACCATCTGTACAAATAGCAACTGTTACACAGTGCTTGATTTTGCCCCTGGCTTTTATATATATTTAAATGTCATGGTAGAACACATGCTGAATCTAAATTCTTTGTACACTTACACTAACATTCCATTCATGGTTGAAGAGTAACAATAATTAACTGCTGACTTGTTTGCTTGCTTCCTTCTTGATTTGGAAAAAAAATAGCAGTATTGTTCAAAGGCCAAGCCTAAACATTCATGGGATTTAATGAGATAAGGCCTCTTAAAATTAATGAGAATCGATGCTTTAAAAGTGCTTGGCAGGACAGAAGTAGCCCGCCAAAGGATTATTGCTGAATAAAATAGTAGACTGGGACCTGATGTTTCTCACCTGTATATTAGTATTGCTGGTCCTGGGGGTCTAAACTGTGTGATCTGTCAAATAAGTAGTGTTTTTACTCACTATTATTACATTTCTTACAAATACATACTTGAGCCCCTAGACCAGACTGGAGCCAGCCTTTGTGAGTTCAGGACATTTAAACCTGCCCCGTTGTTTGATTTCTTAAATTTGCCCACCCCACCTTCCTTGCAGGGACTGGAGAAGGGAAAAAGAGGCCTCCATGGACTTTCCCCCTTTTTAGCCTCTGCAAGGGGAGGGCAAATTTAAGGAAGCAGCAGCAAGGAAGAAAACTTTAGACCTCCCTACTCATGCATGGATCAGGCTCCATATACTGGCAAGAAAAAAAGGGAGGGAGGCTAAGCTGCATTGTATGTATTTATTATAAGACGTAGTTGAGTTCAGAACACCAGCCAGAGGGCTTTCTGCCTTGGTGCACTAAGGGGGCAGCTGCATCTGTACAATGATGATGCAGACCTTACCTTGATGTTCTACTGCATGGAAAAGCCATTTACAGTATACGAGGGAACCTCAGAGTTTCTGGAGTGATGTTGCCTTATTGAAAATGCCTCTTATACTGCAGTTTATCGCGTTCAGGTGGATGCTGCCACACCAGCCTGTGAGTTCTTCTGGTGCCTGAATGCACAGATAGCTTGGGGTTTCGCTTAATGTTTGGTTTCAGAGCCATATTCGAGTTTCTCTCCCTTTTGTTTTCATTGGTGGCAATGAGAGGCTTGCTGCTCTCTTCACTTATAGCACCTGGGTGTCTTCATGCCTTCTTGGCTTCAGGAAAAGCTCTCCCACCTTACTAATCTGTATATTTAAATCCTTCTGATTTCTGACAAAATGATGATTCCATATCTTTCTCAGACATTGCAGCAAAGCACATATTGCTCCGTTGGCCATGTGTCCTATGATTTTATTACTAATTCAACAACCGTGGGTGGTGGAAGGGCTACCCTCCTAATCTATAACTTGCTAACAGAGGGCAAATGTTTCGCTGCTGAGGTCAAATTCCTTAAGCTAGCTGTCTAAACAGTAAAGCAGTGATTATCTAAGCACTTTCCCTAAGCCAGCTTTTGAAATGGTAATATGGAGCTGTCAGATGCTTGATGAGAAAGAAGAGGAGAAATGTTGCTTATGAAGCTGACAACATTTGGGTTATGCTAAGGTCACAGTACTTCTGTAGCATCATGAGAAATGTCAGCATTTTATGCTAGTATCCCAGACTGTAGCCAATTAATTCAGTTTAGTGCATCCACATCCAAGCAAAGAAATTAGTCATTTGAATTGATCTGAGAAATGGCAAGCTGAGTGATGATTCACCCAGCCATTTCTCTTGCAGCAGCGGTGGCTGCTTCCAGATGAGGCTTTTATAGTGCCATCTCCCTACCTCACCCATGATATTATGGAGGTGCGGGGGAGAGACAGAGGGGCAGGTAGTGGCATTTCCACGGACTGGCCTCTTGTGCTTTTATACCTCTTCTTCTGTCTGTGTACTTAATGTACAAGATTCACCAAGGAGAAGGAGACAGATCAGGTGTATAATACCTTCTAACTGGTAGCAGCCTTGTCCCTCGAAGCACCATATGTCCCCCACATTGTCACCTGGAATAGCCAGAATTATAACTACCCGTTAAACAGCTCAGAAATGTATGATAGATCAACTTTTAAGAACAAACTGGATTCAAATCAATAGACTAATCCAGTATTTTGATCCATTTTGGTCCTGGGCTTTTATTGTCTAAACCTTTAGTGAGTGCCATCTCCAAGTTTAGGAAGGCCATCAGCTAAGAAGTTCTCAGTGTCTTCTCTTGCCAAAAGGATGGACCCAATTTTCTCTGCATGGCAAGGAAGAGGACAGCAAACAAGTAGGGGTAGGGGAGGCTCATTCTTGCTTTCAGTTCTTTCTGAAAGAACTGCTTTCTTTCTTCCTGTTTCCACCAGGACTCTTCCTTTTCTCTTTGCCTTGGGTGAACTGCTGAGCCAAGGAAGGGAAGATTGTGTATATAATCTCAGGGCAGCTTTATATAAGAAACATGTGCTTTGCTAATTTTTGGTGGGGCAGACATGCATACTCGAGCTGATATGTTTATAAAATGTGCTTGTACAGGACTTTACAATAGAATGGTACACTCTGACTAGTATATTCAGGATATATACCTGAATGCCAGTATCTTCCCAGTTCCACACATCTTCTCAGTTCCAAGAGGATGGTGAGGTTATCAGAGATATCCTTTGCTTTCCTTTAGGTTCAGCTGCATAGTAAGCTAGCAGCAAATATCTCAGCAGTCCCCATTCTCCACATATCTAGAAGCACATATGCCTTTAAGCAGAGCAATAGCTTCAGAGAAGTGGGAAGCATTTCAAGCAGTGAAGAGTCAGGGGCGTTAGACTTGACTTTCTACTAACTTGTTATTGTTAGTCACAAAGTCATGTCCGACCCATTGTGACCCCATGGACAACATTCCTCCAGGCCTTCCTGTCCTCCACCATCTCCTGGAGTCCGCTTAGGCTCACGCCGATTCCTTCAGTGACTCCATCTAGCCATCTCATCCTCTGCCGTCCCCTTCTTTTGCCATCTATTGTTCCCAGCATTAGGCTCTTCTCCAGGGAGTCCTTCCTTCTCATTAGGTGGCCAGAGTATTTGAGTTTCATCTTCACTATCTGGCCTTCTAAAGAGCAGTCAGAGTTGATCTTCTTTAAGATTGACTGGTTTGATCACCTTGTAGTCCAAGGGACTTGCAGGAGTCTCCTCCAGCACCACAATTCAAAGGTCTCAATTCTTCAGTACTCAGCCTTCCTTCTGGTCCAACTTTCACAGCCATACATTGCAACTGGGAAAACCATAGCCTTGACTATATGCACTTTTGTTGGCAGGGTGATGTCTCTGCTTTTTAGTATGCTGTCTAGATTTGCCACAGCTCTCCTCCCAAGGAGTAAACGTCTTTTAATTTCTTGGCTGCGATGATCTTGGAGCCCAGGAAAACAAAATCTGTCACTACCTCCATTTCTTCCCCATCTATTTGCCAGGATGTGATAGGGCCGGATGCCATGATCTAAGTTTTCTTAATGTTGAGTTTCAAGCCAACTTTTCCGTTCTCCTCCTTCACCTGCATCAAGAGGGTCTTTAGTTCCTCTTCACTTTCTGCCATTAGAGTGGTATCATCAGCATATTTGAGGTTGTTGATATTCTACTAACTAGTGGATGGTATTGGATCCTATTCCAAAACAGTCCCGTTGTGGCCAGAAGTTCTAACAGTTCTAAGATCACACTGGCAGAAAAACACTTGTTTATTTTTTTCTGAGCCAAGTGCAGTGTGAAAAATATAATCCCACAAACACAAAACTTTATTGATCATTTTAGTGTGACTTGTACTCTTAATATAATGTCATGACTGAAGACAATAAAGATCATAAACCCCAAGCCATAATGCCACTATGTGTAGTAAAGGTTTACTACATAATTTTTGTAGTAAATAATTTTTGACTTGATTTTTCCCCCATGCATATAGAAAACGGGTAAGCATCAGACTTACTTAAGCTTAAAATGTACTCATTAAAATATATAGAACTATTTTATCCCATTCATTTCACTGGATCCTCTTTAAACCGTAGGGTCTACTTTAAGACACTAAGTCTAAATGCAACGCAATATTTGCAGTTTGATCCTCTTTAGGAAGTTTTCCTTGAAGTTCATCATAAGCCTGCTGAGAGAAGCAAGAGTCAAAAAACAAGCGGTGCCAACTTACTACAACTTAAAATAATAGTCCATGGGGCTATGTATGTGATTTCCCAGCACAATTTTGCATAGTGTGCTACACATGGAAGTAAGCCTCAGTGATTACACAATCTGTAATCCTTTGAAGCACCACACGCTTCATACGGATTTGTCATTTCCTATTCTAACAGGGAGTCATTCAGTGGAATCAGTGGAAATCAAACCCCTGTGTATTTAGTATTTCCCACTTAAAGAAGATACTGGGATGTGTCTGCACTTGTGGGAATCTCAGAATGGCTGCATTTTTGGTACTGGTAGCCAGGTACACCAGCAATACCGATAATAGCCTGTCAAAGATACAGGAGAAATGGGCAACCTAGTCTGAACTTTAGAAAGGAAAGGGAAAGACTAAGATAGCTGTAAAATTGCTGGAAGGAGGTAGGTTTTCAAAGGTGTATTTAATTTAAGTGTTTTAATTTCAGATGGAAGTTTGGCTATATTAAACTAGTACAGAATATTTCATAAAGACCTATAATAAATTTGGACAATTTCAGTTATATTACATACTTAAATTAAAATGGCCTTTATCTGTAGAATTGACTGATTAGAGAGAGGGACCAGAATTATTAGGCAACTGTTGTGTTATTTTGACAATCCTTGTTGACTTTTGCTTTCCATTCTGGACCTGCAGTATTCCAGTTTCCTATTGACCCAAGATCTGATCAAAATTCAGCCAGATGCAAGTTCTAATTTCTTTAACTTAAGATGGCATCAGTTTCAAAATGTTCAGAAATCAGTACTTAATTCATTAGCATCCTTCTTGTTACTGCAGTGTGAGTTTGGTGCCCTACTGCACTGTATTAGCTACACAAAGCCTAGTCTAATTCACTGGACTCCAGCAACATTTCAGCATGGAACAGTTAACTATGCTTATCTTTTTTTTGTTTTGGACCTCTAAGGGTTATAGGACATTTTAGTAAATGAAGTCAAAACATACCTCATAGAAGCATGCTGAAATATCAGTCTTACAAGATAAAGTTATTTAAACAGTCATATTTCTTGAAATATTTACAAATTAACTGTTTCAAATTAGCTATGACCAGTAATAGACATTTTTAAAGGGAATACAGTTGATACTTCCATTTGCAAGCCATCTGGATAGTCTCCCTCAAGAGACAAAAGTGTGCTCACAATCCAGCTGAACCTGCAAGCTATGCATGCTTTCCTGAAGCAGTCTTATTTCTGAGTGAATGTGCATAACAGTATACTGTTGAGCCGCTCTTAATTCTCTTGTTAAATTTCTGGTTCCCGATCACTGGACTGGTTTCTTGCATATATATAAGTTGTAGTTGCATGGTTAGTGGCTATTGACATGCGCTGTAAGTGAACAGAATCTGTACTCCTGCGACTTGCACTATGCTTGGGGAAATTACTCTCTCCACCCCTTAAGAGGGCCAGATGTTGCAGGAAGGCAAGGATCGTTCCTTGCTCTCACCCAGCCTAGATGGTGGAATGGAGGTTGCTCCTTCTTTCAGCTCTTACTTTGCTTCACTGAGACAGAACAGGATGAGGGCTGGGCTTAGGGTTAGAGAGCTAGAGCAGCTGGAAGGAAAGTCTCTCCCAGCTCTCTTGATCACCCAGTTATGTCCAGTTTGATGTGCTGTTGCTACTGTACCGAATAGGGAGCCTTTATTTTTAGCATCTTCAGAATTCAATGAACACCCTAATGGGTGCAGGAAATAATAGCGGATAACAAAAATAAGCAAAATACAGTAGGTGCAGAACCTTGCTGCATGCGGATCTGATCCTATCCAGTGCTTTCAACCTACACCATGGAAGAGTGTCCACCACTGATCTTAATCTGATTCACAGATACACGGTTTCTGGCTGCAGAAGGAACAAATACTTAATCTTGCAATGTGGTAAATTTGTGGCAATGACTATATGTTGCTTACTTTTATATCTGCCTTTCCATAATAACATCTTTATTAGTGAGTAGTCTGGTCTTTGCATTTGAATATCCTAACGAGAACCATTTGGAAACATTTTTCCTACATCCTTTCTGCACTTATTTGAGTGATATCCAAGTACTATGTGCAACCATGTATAGATGCATATATGCTATACATAACTGTAACTAATGTTTATTTTTGAAGGGATGGGAAAAATATGGTGGATATTGTTACAGTGTCGACGTAGTCCCTCGAAGCTTTGGACATGCATCCAGTGGCTATTACTGTCCCTCGCTTACAACATCAATGAACAGGTAGCTATTTTTTATTTTAAAATCCCCAAATATGCCTCTTGTGGTAGTGCAGAAGAAAATGGAACATTCAGTTATCTTATTAGATCAATGACTAACTGAAGTCAAATATTGAATTTATTAGTTCAGTACATCCTGGATAGAATTAATCAGTTACCTACTAGTGGAACTGGAATGTTCAGCAGCTTGTAATTTATTCTCACATGTAAAGGTTTTGAAGTTTTAATTCTTTTAGTATTGATTTACAGAATCTTAATTACAAGAAGTGCTTGATAAACATCGTGATAAATATATCCACATTCGCTTCACATGTAGCTATAACTGTTAAAATGTTGCTTTCTTTTATTGATTTGTTTGTATTTATTTGCTAGCCAAGCCACTAGGTGGAACAGCAATGTAATAAATAAATGGACGGTTTAGAAGAATTAAAACAATAAAATAAAATATGAGAAAACATAACATAAAATCATTGAAAGGAGAATAAAGCTAAAGTAAAAGCCAGCAATAGTGTACAAATCTAAAAAACACAACAGCACACTTAAAAAACAAAATTTCTGTTTTCATGACTACTTTTTGACATATGGAAACGATAAGGAGAGCTTTTCCTGTGGGGTGGTATAGAAATTAATTGAATAAACAAACATCTTTTCCCCCTGCTGTGTTTGAGTTGCATGTGTACTAAGAGCGCCGAGTTTGTTGGGTTTTGTCTTGATTCACTGTGCATGAGTCTTCATTTGACATTGGTATCAAAGGCTCCAGGCCTAAGCACGTTTTGTCATTGCTAATGTGCTGTCTAGCTGTCTCCAACAGATGGGACCCCATGACTGGGTGCCCTCCAAAATGTCCTGCTCAGCCCTTGCAAACTCAGGGCTGTGGCTTCCTCTGTTACCTGAGGGTAAGTCCACTTGGGCTTTCTTCGACTCATGAAGGACTTCACAGTTGAAGCCTAGGAAATATCTCCACTCAGCTGCGGATTGACAGCTTTACTGACACCAGACCTATCAAGGAGCATTAGCCATGGATTGTGGAATGTGCTCCCTCCAGAATTATGATTAGTCTCCACTCTCTGGGCCAGCCCTATCCAAAGTGGTGCTCTCTCAGTGCTTTGGACTTCAGTTCCCATCACCCACAGCCAGCATGGCTGCTAGGAATGCTGGGAGTCGTCATCCAAAATATCTCAATACCAATACCATTTGGGTAGGGCTGCATTTTGCTTTTAGAAAAACAATATTACAATATCTATTAATGTTAATAAATATTAATAATATTTAATAATAAACAATAATAAATATGTACTAACATTAATAAATATTAATGATAAAAGAACAATCTTGTGACCCATATGCATTGTCTGAGGGGACTGTAGGATTGATCTTTAAGAAAAGTGCTCTGGGCAACCCACATTTAATAGATAAGGTTTTATTTGTTAAAGCTCTACTTGTGTATCTTTTAAAAATACATAAATATTCTATTGTTTCTTCAAGGACCTGGAGCTTGTAACATACTCATAAAAGCAATAAATTGCAAAATTGGTCAATTATAATGTAATAAATAAAATATAATGTTGCTTCTTAAAGGCTTTTTTGTTTTGCAATACATTTGTTTCACTTAAAGATTATAATAAGTTGATTTTTGGCATGATTTGTCCCTGAAAAGAGCCTTCAGAGTGACCAACAAAACAGGTCTTTAAAGCAACATTTAATATTAAAATATTATATGAGTAATAAAGCAGCCATGCTGGATAGAAATCAGAGAACACCTTAAGTCCTGTAGACTGCAATCCAGTAGTCTGTGGGAGCACAGGGTTTCCTTGGAATGTTTGGCCTTTGTTTGGAGGGTGGGCAGAGGTGGTGATGCCCACTCCTGGAAGGATAGCTTGGACACTCCCCCCCAGCTTCCATGGGAGCTTCTGCAACCCTCACATCCTTGATGGTGGACCTCCAATGTCGGAAGAGGTGAAAGGGTAATGGTGGGAAAATGGGAAGTGGATTTATGGAATCCCAAGCCTGTCCAGTCCTCAAACACGCCCAACTCAGGCTGGAAAGGTATGCCAACCCTGGAGTTCAAAATGAGACAAAATTAACATGAAAAACTGACTTTCCAGTCTGTCTTCTGCCTTACTGCATGAGCCTGCGTGAGTGGGCCTTTGAATGTGCTGGATCGTCCACCTTTGCAGCTGAAGTGTGTGCGTGTCACTGGGTTATTTGGCAGAAAGTGTTCCTACGCACAGGCTAAGATGGATGCTTGTGGTATATAACACCCAAGTCATCAGAGCCTTATTGCTCAGAACAAGTCATGTTCCATGGTGTGAGGTGCCCTTGCAGCAATTAGAATAAGAAAGGCAGCGCATGGGCAAACCACCATAGGCCAGGCTTCGCGGTTGCATTCCCTGACACAGAAAAAAGCCTGTCACATTTGTACAGAATTGTTGCTGTCGTAACGAATCGGATGGATGATTTTTCTCTAGCAGGATGGCTGGACGCAGCAGGAATCCTGCTTTAGCTTCAGCCACATAGAGTACTGCTTGCACCACTGTGGTATTCAATGTAGCCTAAGATTAGATTGCTCCATGCTTAATTGTTGTTCCTGCGGATTTCATCCAGCTTCCACAGAGTGATTTTTTTCACATGTGTGTTCTCTGTATTGCTCAACAGGATACAGAAGAAATGCTTCCTAACTGTCATGTAAGGAATCTAATGCCCTTTCTTTATTTGTAATCCTTTTAAAGGTTTGAACAAAGTTTTCTCAACAGTTTGATTCACCACACAGTGAAAACAGATAACCCCTATTTTTGGATAGCGCTACAAGATCTGAACAATGCAGGAGAATACGCTTGGCTAACTGAAGAGGGACCCCAGCCCCTTGAGGCCTACAGCAACTGGGGGAAGCATCAGCCCAGTGAGTTGCATCTTGTTCCTGGCTCTTGTTCTTCCTTTATTCTTTAGCGAGATCCGCCACATCTCCTCACTTTCTATGTATCCGTGTTTGAGCTGTCAGTCTTAATTTGAGCAGGACTAACACATTAAATGTGCCATTGAAACACCTTAAGAACCCAGTCTTTCCTAATCACAGCCATGGCTTGAAAGGACAACAATTTGACAATTTTATTCTGCAAGTTAAGAAAGAAGTGAGTGGAGAAAGAACAGTTTTCTCACTCCCCCATTCCCCAAAAGTGCATCCCCCGCAAAAAACAAAACAAAACCCCAGCCAACTTCAGAACAGCCCTGCCATCACTTCCCTTCATTAGATAAAATAGCTGTTGGGAACGGATCTCGCCATATTTTACCGCATCTCACAGTGACAGAGCTATCCTACATGCATTCCAAAGAGATCAATCCCCCTGCGTTTGGAGGTGCTTCTTCTGTGGACTCCAGGGGATGGTGGAGGACAAGAAGGCCTGGAGAAATGTTGTCCATGGGGTTGTGATGGGTCGGACACGACTTCGCGACTAACAACAACAGCAACAACAACATTCTGTAGCAAGAGTGTTTAGGATGGCAACCTGGATCTCTGCATTCCACTCTTACAGTTAGCAACTTCCTGAATAGCAGTCCTGCAGGGACAGTGAGCAAGCCTGTCTCAGTATCACAGCTACCTTGCGGATACTTGCTTGCCTAGCAAGCTTCTGAATGCTCCTTGGTGTTGGTAAACTTTTGCACTTCCCCCCAAGGTTACATTTATTTACTCAAGGTAGGGGCATGAACAGCTTTCTCTTGACATTTGGCTTCGATTAGGCAATGCATGATATTTCTCAGGTTGCTTCACTTTGTAAATTCATTTGCTTACTCATTTTATGTGCACTGGAACAATACAATTGCTAGATATATAAGGAAATGAATTTCTCTTGTCCTTCAACAGTGACCTCTACTGGTTGAGTACAAGAGAACCACTAACAGATTTCACAGGTACAGTTACTTGATTCTGATGTCCTTCCCCAGAGATACATAATTTCTCAGTACATTAATGCTTTGAATAAGCTATTTTTGCAGTAGGGATATATTGTGTTTCGTTGCACTTCTTGGCTGTATCCAAGAGAAGTAGTTCTACAGCAAATTTTCAGAGATCCTAGTTGAATCCTGTGGAAACTGTGAGCAACTCTATAGCAAGTAAGTTGGGAGAGGGAAAAGCACTGGAGAGGTCAAGGGCACGCCACTTGGATAATGGCCAGGAAGAGAGCTATTTTAATTTCTGAGTCTACAGATTTTTTAGGATAAAAACTATTTCTAGTGATGCCTCTGTCAGTTCTGCTTTGCAGCATAGACACTGCAGGGGAACTACTGGCTCCATTAGTTTGAACTCAGTATTGCCCTGTACAGTCCTATAAACACACACCATATGTATGCTTATTGAAAGGAAAATCCTGGTGTGTTCCGTGGGACTCGCTCTCAGGTAAGCACGACCAGGATTGCAGCCTTGGAATATAGACAAAATTCAGACAAATACAAGCATACAGACTGAAATTCAGACAAAACCATTTTCTGTAGTAGTACTAAAGGTTCCTACCCAGTTTAATATATATATATATATATTTGTTTCGGTAAAGGCCATTTTTTTATTTCTTAGACAGAGCTGAATTAAGGTTACCAAAAGGAATTTCAACATTTTTTATTTATTTATTAAAACATTTTTATGCCGCCCCATTCGCCGAAGCCTCGGGGCGGCTTACAACATAGATAAAACAGTAAGTTAAAATATCCATATAAAATAATCTTAATTAAAACACACATTATAAAATAAGCCGCCCTGGCCAGATAAAATTCAATTATATTTAGCATTTAAAATGTTGCTTAAATAAAAAGGTCTTAGCCTGGTGCCGAAAAACAAATAACGACGGCGCCAGGCGGACCTCTCTGGGGAGCGCATTCCATAACTTAGGCGCCACCGCTGAGAAAGCCCTTCTCCGAGTAGCCACCCTCCTAATTTCTCTCACGGAGGGCTCCCGGAGAAGGGCCTCTCCCGCCGATCTCAGGGGGCGACTGGGCAAATATGGATGTAAGCGCTCCTTCAGGTAACCAGGACCCAAGCCGTTTAGGGCTTTATAGGTCATTACCAACACCTTGAATTGGGCCCGGACTTCAATTGTATTTATAAAAGGTACTACTTTGCAAAGATCACAGTTGGAGTGAAAATGGGAAGAACAAACCGCTGGGTAGAGCATGACTTCTGAAGACTGTTTCCTCCTGCCTGCCCGCCTGCCTGCCTGCCTGCCCGCCCGCTTGCCTCCTTGTCTGTCCTGCCCTAAAGAAAACTGGTTGCACATTTGGAACAAGAACCACTGTGCTTCCTACTAAATGCTTTCTCCAACTCCTGCCCTCTGTTGTAGGACATTCTGGAGGGTGTGTTGTTATGCGACAGGAGAAGCCCCTTGGTGTTTGGGAAGTGAAAAACTGTTCGAGATTCAAAGCTATGGCATTGTGCAAGCAAGAAGCCCATTTCCATGGAGAAAATGAGCCTAATGAAGAACGACACTTTCAAAAACCTTTTCATTCTTGCATGCCTGGATGGGAATCAGACCATAATCTGCTCAGCTGCTACAAGGTGAAAAGGGAGCCAAGATTTCACTGAGAATTCAGCTGAAATAGATTTAGGAATCCATGCCTATTATACTGAACCATGACATAATAAAAGCCAGGGAGTGACATACATTTCAACTGAACCTTCTTACTTGGGACAATTATAATTTTCCTATTAAATCAATATTCCAATTTTGTGCCTCTTTTAAATTTGGGGGGTGCCATTATCGTATTAGTGTGTTGCTGCTGTTCAGGATTAGGCTGCCTTTCTGGGGTTTCTAGAATTTTCATGGGTGGGGGTGGATGTATCCCTTTTCTTGCTGCACGCACATGTCAATACACGAGTATAAATAACAAAGGCACCATGTAGTGTGCCGTCTGCCAATGCACACACTTCAGATGCTGAGATTTATAATTTGAAATGTGATAGAATAGGATATTGTCAATTATGTTTCCACTCCCTCTGGTACATCTTCAATTTAACAATCAACATCTCAGCTTTTAAATAAAAGTAGTGCAGGCAGAGTAAATGAATACAACATTCAGTAAGCTGTGTACTCTTTGCCAGCACAAGCACTGAAATGTTATATCATTTATGTATTATTTCTTTGTTCTATTTTAATCCCACCTTATTTCCAATGGATACCGGGTGGATTTTGACTGCAAAACACCTCTGAGTTTGTTCCAATACAGATCTCCCTGTCCTGCTCAGATGAGGGTGAGCATCCTCTGCTCCTTTTATGCTCAACCCTGCAAGGTAGGCTAGGGTAAAAGTCCATAGGTAGGTTCATAGAGGATAAAGCAAAAGCTGAGCTTTTCTGGAGAAAAGCAAGCCGTGAGGGACTTTTGCAAGAGAAGAGGGTGTTTTTCAGGATTTACATCCTGTTCTCAACAAGATCCTAATCTTTTTTAGCTTTCACCCTTTATTGTCCATGGGGAGGCAAATTTTGGACTTTGTTCTGAGCCTCTCCAAGCTCAGCTGAAACTAAAACTGTTCCCCCGTCCACCCACACAACTTTTAAAGGGGAACAGAGTTTGATAAGTAGTGGTCAAAGCTCAGGGAGATCAGAGGTTAAATGGGAGATCTGAGTAGGAATGGGCTGGATTTGGAGCGGGACATACCTCTAGTGTCTGTCCAGTCTAAACCTCCTGCATCCCTCTTTTAAAATCCCCTTTTAAAGGGACTCTGAGCTTTGAAAGCTACTTGCCAAACTCTGCGCCCCTTTAAAGAGAGGGTACTTTTCACCTTACTGAAGTCTGTAGAAGTACAACACAAAGTCTAAAATTTGCTCCTTATGGAGAGAAAAGAAGGAAAACCAACACACACACACTCACAGAGATTACTAAGAACAAAGTAAAACTTCCCCTCACCCCACCCCACCACACACACTATTATTTCCACCAGAGGAGAGTTATCTTTTAGAAGTCTCAGTGGTTGTTGTGCCATGTGCACCCAGTTAGTGACTGGTGCAGTGTCTCCCAGTCAATTTCAAACCTAAATGAGGACTAGAACCCAGGTAGGCTAGACATGCACATGGTGGGCATGTCATGTGCGGAGCTGGCTGGAGACGGGGATCAGACTATATGGCCCGGAAGACCCCTTCTGACTTGCTCTGTTTCTATGTCTTGTGACTCCCAGTCCAACATTCTAATGGCTGATACCACACTGGCTTTCTAAATATACTTCTGTTTTCAGCTGTGAACTGTTGGAGGTATGGAGTGACAAGAATACAGAAAAGAAAAGTAGCAAAATATATTGTGTTAGGGAGGAACTTGCATTTTTTAGTATGTATCGTGTTTCCCCACCCACATATTGCTTCACATATTGCTCTGACAATGTGGAATTCAAACTTCTTTTTTAAATTTTATTACACAGGTATTTCACAGTGAAAAAGTTCTGATGAAAAGATCTTGGGATGAAGCAGAAACTTTGTGTCAAGATTTTGGAGCACATCTTGTCAGTTTCACACATTCCTTTGAGGAGGATTTCTTGAACAAACTTCTGAGTACAATGTTTCATCAGTAAGTCTAACAAATAAATTGAGAGGATTTTTCAGAAGGAAAAATAATTTTCTTCCAGACAGTGCTTTTGTTCAGATTCCATTCAGAAAAGGTAGAAGGTGGAAAGCTGTCTGTCTGTCTGTCTGTTGAACATGGAGTTCCATCTAGGAATAATAGGATATTTCTGTGGTATGGTATAATTTTATTAAAATTATTTGCATGTATCATAGACAGTGGGTTTGTCTTTGGCCTGTTTAAAAGATTACACCACAGTAAATTTCTTGCACTATAATGCAATGGGCCTTACTCCCTAGAAAGTGGGTTTAGAATTGTAGCCTTGGGGTGCAATTCAAGACTTTTGCCATGATTATCTACAGTTTGTTTTTGTAAGCATGCATCTGGAACTTTTTGGAAGGAAAGTCTGCTTGAGTTGCAATTTTGAGTATAAAAGTATCTGGAAGGGAAAGTGTTAAGTGCAAGCTGTCCTTCCCGCAAACTTCCTTGGTCAAAACTTCAACATTCCCTTAGAACTAATGAAGCTTTTATGCATGCTTATGTGTCTCATTTATCAACCTTTCAGAAAAGTTCAAAAACAAATCAAACATATCAGTAGTCATTTCAGCACAGCTCCAAGCATATATCTCATTTGATTTATGCTAAAATTAAAATGGTGGCTAGTCTTTTCATCTACATATTGGGGTTTTATGTTTTTTAATCACAGTGATGAAGAAAGACAATTCTGGATTGGACTTAACAAAAGGAACCCATTATCTGGAGGATCATGGGAATGGTCTGATGGGACCTCCGTAAATATTTTTTATTCTTTACCTTACAACAAGCTTAGTGAAGTAGAAAACAAAATAAGTTGTAGAATCCATTCTTCCCGCACACTAACCTATGTAACCAATGATAAACTTCCAGCCCATTCAAAACAAGATTCAGTCTGTACCATCAAACACATTTTGAAAGTTGATAACACCATTGCCTTGGCACATCGTATGTCTTAAGGAATGAGACTTTAAATAATAGCACTCAAAGGAAATTAGAATGAGGCTGATGGGGTGGGGGAGTAAATGAAATAAGTAATATGGAAGTAATTGCTAGCTTGTATTTTTTTAAAAAAACTTAATTTTGACAGCAATCATGAAGGCACGTATTTCAGAATTGTTTGTTGCACTGATAGCTGTTAATATCAAAAGCTCTTTTCCTGGACGGTTGTAGAGTAAGAACTCTATGGATACTGGCCCTTGTTAGCAATGTGAATGCTGCAGACAAGCGGCTGTCTATCAGCAATGAATCACAAACTGGCCATATTATGTTATTATCTAGCAAGTACCTAGATACGAGAGAATCAGGAGAGTAAACTTTTCCCACTTGATTCTTTTGTGTAGCTGAAAAGTAGTGATTTATACATGTCATATCTGATCAACATGTATATTTTGTATTCAGGATCTATATCTGAGTATCTTCAGCATGAGAAGCCCCCTTTAGAGTAAACATAAATAATAAAGCCCCACAGAGAAGAGCAAGTGCTATTTCAAGTCTTGTCCTTTCTTACCTGTGAACGTTTGTCTCTTGAGTCACACGTCAGATTAATGCTCTGGTCTGTGGCAGGTAGCATCTGCCTTTTTAGAGAAAACTTATTTTGAAGATAATGTGAGGAACTGTGCTGCATACAAAACAAACGGAACAGTCCTGCCTCTACACTGCAGTTCAGAGCGCGAATGGATATGCGAGATACCAAGAGGTAAGAAAGTGCATTCCCTTTTGTTATGCATGAAGTTTCTGGACTGTCCATTGCAATTGGAAAAGAAGGGGGCAGTAGCTTAGCTACTTAGAGTGTACCTCTTGCACACAGAAAATTTGGGGTTTAGCCCACAGCACCTCCTGGGAAGTCTTGTCCGTGTGAGCTGCTGCTGGTCAGAGGAGGCAGTGGGCCAGTTTGCACAATCAAGCCACAATGGCTTGCTTAAATTGGTGGCATGTACTAGCATGTACTGAGCACCACCCAGGATCAGCTTGTCATGTCATATCATCCGAACCAAGGCAGCATGGCTTGTTTGACGGGGAAACAATCTTCAGATAACCTTGCCTCAGCCTGTGGATTAGCTAAGAGTTCTTTAGCCTGCAAACAACCCAGGTTCAGCTGGCTCAACAAGTTGCACCTGAGCAATTAGGCTAATGGTGCAATTTAAACAAGCCACTATGGACTGTTTTGATGGTGCAAACTGGGTCAGTGCTAGGTTGATGAGCCACTTAGCCAGTTTGCAAAATTACTCGACCCTACTGGGGCTAATTTAAGCCATGGTGCATTGTGGCATACGTGGGCAACTGTTTTGCAGACCCCTTCCAGTAGGAGCTTGTTGTGGTTTGTTATATCTTCCAAACCTAGGTTGCAGAGGCTGTTTCAGGGTTAACTATGGCTTCATAAGACATGGTAAGCTGTGGCTACAGCATGAATAGGCAATCTCAGGCCCAAAGGCACCATGGCTTGAATAAGCCATCATGAGCTCCAGTGATTGTGTGAACCAGATCAGTATTTTAATTGCGTTTAAATGCAGTGCAAGATGAATGACAGCTACAGAATAATCTTGTCCAAAAGGAAGGTGCTTCTGACTTGAGTAGAACACGTGCTTACCTATCTAATGAGGCAGTGAATATTTATTTTAAACTTAGTGTTCATAAATTTCAGACATTCATTTAGATTTTTTCTGCATTAATGAAAATTTGATAAAAGATGCACCATAAGAAGGAACACAGTTAAAGTTTTACTCTTAAAGTTATTGCATTATTGGCATAATATCTGCAGAATATTCTTTAAATAGTATACAACCCCTATTACAGGTGTGAAACCCAAGATTCCACAGTGGTTCATCAAAGGTATTGTGAAGAAAATGGGGGGTATTGTTCTTATATTATTTTTATTTTTTTTTCTTGACATAAATGGGATACAGAAAAAAGGAGAGTGTGTGTGTGTGTATACATAAAATATAAAGTAAAATATATAAGTTATATATATATATATATATATATATATATATAGAGAGAGAGAGAGAGAGAGAG
>NW_025336598.1:33764007-33794859 GCF_004798865.1 Varanus komodoensis
AGAGAGAGAGAGAGAGAGAGAGAGAGAGAGAGAGAGAGAGTAAAATAAAATTGCCAAGGTATTTTGAACAAGTATAACCAATACGTTCAAGCCCACAAATTTCAAAGACATTGAAAATATCTTTCTATCATTCAATACTCTATGGAAGTTCAGGGGAAAAAAGAGAATTATTACTCTGTGTATCAACAAAATTTGCAATTGCTTCAAATCAATTATAAATCATCAACTACTTTTTAAAGAGCTTCCTTTTACATCCTACTAATTGTATTGGGTATAATAGAATTTCCATTTGTCATTAAATTCTTAAATTGGTCTTCTATTTACATAATTAGTTAATTTTGCTACCACTGCATATCTCTGCCAGCTTGTTGAAGATTCTGGTGTTCTCCATTTAGAGGCAATTGTAATTCTTGCTGCACTTGTCATATATTTAAATAACTCTGACATATTCTTTGAAAAAGTGTCTGGCGTTATATTCAAAAGCATATTCGTAAGACTCATAGGAAACTTAGTTTTAAAGGTTTTTTGTATTTCTGCATGTATCAATTTCCAAAACGTTTTAATTGTTTCACAGGTCCACCACATATGGTTCAAAGTCCCATCCACCCTGTTACATTTCCAACATTTTAAATTCCTATATATTTTGGAGTAATATACACCAATAAAACATACCCATTTTCTCTTAATGCTTGGCTAGCTGTGAATTTAATTTCTTTCTTCCACAAACTTTCCCTTTGACAAGGTGACATTTCTTCTCCAAGATTTTGCTTCCAAACTGTCATACGTTTCTTGTCTTGTTGATTATCAGTGTCATGTTGTAGTAACTGCTTATAAAGTCTTCCTAATAAATGATCATTCTGTTGTGTAATTGACTTTTTTAAATCTGTCAACTCTCTTACAGTACCTTTCCCTGATTGTACTTCCTCTTTCATTCTTGAAACCAGTTGGTGATAAAAACACCATTATATATTTTTTCTTCATCTTTTAGTTGCTGCCAAGATTTGACTAGTCTTTTTTGATCCATCATATACCCATAGATTATAAAATCTTTGTTTTTCCTTAAGTATTTTCTGTATGCTTCAACTGTGAACATGAAATGAGATTGGACGACTTTTTTTCTCATGGAATACCAATTTTTTACTAGGCCATCTCTTAATGCATGATTATTATTTGATATCAAGGCCTTTTTAACTGACTCTTTAACCCATAAGAGGTTGTGTATTCCATCTTCAAGTTCTGCTGTTTCTAACTTCACTAGCTTGTCCTTAGCATTTATAATCCAGTCTGTAATCCAAACCAGGCTAGCTGTAATCCAAACCTAGCTTTAAATTAGGTACTGAAAGTCCTCCTCCCTCCTCTTCTCTTTTAAATCTAATCCTGTTTTTTGCCATTCCAAATAAAGGTATTTAATTGTCTTTGCCACTCTTGGAGAATTTTTCCTGATATAGCAATTGGTATCACCTGGATTTAAAAAATCAATTTAGGTACTATATTCATTTTTATAATGGGAATTATTCTCAACCATGATACTTTTAGTTTAGTCCATTTTTGTTGATCTTTTTGGATCTTCATCCCTGATAATTGTCCTGAAATAGAGTATCATTATGCCCCATTATATTTACCCCTAAATATTCAACCGGGTTTGAAGTTATTTCACATCCTGAAATCTTTTTTTTATACTTTCCTTTTCCTGTTCTGTTGCAAATTTAATATATTTTTTTCTTAATAATCTAATAGCCATAATAAAGTCCATATACTGAATAGACTGATGTGGATTTAGAATGGTCAAGACTAGAATATCAGCATAACATTTCATTTTATATTCTTCATCTGCTTTTAAGCCTTTTTTGAGGGGGGGGGTCTTGTCATATCTTTTTTGCTAAAATTTCCAGTACAAGAATAAATAAAAGAGATGATAAAGGGCATCCTTGGCATGTTCCCTTCTCCATTTGACAACTGTCAGTTAATACACCATTAGTTAAAAACTTAGCATGTTATTTAGTATAAATTGCTTGAATCCAATTCATAAAACCTGAGCCACAGTCTAAGTATTTATTAAGAGTTTTCATTAAGAAGGGCCAAGACACATTATCAAAAGATAAATGCAGCTTTCTTCTTCACCACCACCAACACCACCACCACCACTTCAATTGCATCAATCACAAGATGAATGTTATCTTTCATAAATCTTTTTGGAACAAATCCAGTCTGTATGAATCTGTTTTTCTATCCATTTTCTTAGTTTCTGTGCCATTATTGAAGTAAAATGTTTTTTAATCCACATTTAATAATGAAATAGGTTGGTAAGAATGTGGTAGCACGGGATCATTATCTTCTCTATGTATTAATGTTATATGAGCTCCTGCCATTTTGGTTGTAATAGTTTCTCTTCTTTAATTTCATTAATTACAAGTTGAAGTGGTAATATTAATTTTTCCTAGTAATACATAGCAGTAAATCCATCGGGACCAGGTGCTTTATCTTTTTTTAATTTTCTAATAGCTTGTGATAGTTCTTGAATAGTAATAGCATTGTTCAGTATTTTTCTCTGCTCAGGAGTGAATTTCTCAAGACGTGTTTCTTTTATATATTGCTCCATTCCATCTTCTGAAGTCGATATCTTTTAATATAAGTTTGAAAAAAAACCCTAGTAAATTGGTCATGGATTTCCTTTTCAACGTATCTTATTTGATTGTCCTTTTTCACCCGTTATAGATCTTCTTTCCATTTATTTCTTAAGGCAATACACTAAATATCTTCCATGTTTATTTACATATTCAAAGTGCTTTTGTTTCAAAAATCTCAACTTCTATCTCTTCTGTCTCTATCATGTCTTAATTGTCTGAATTCAGTTAAGATTGATTTGTCTTGTACTATTTTATGATGATCCTCTAGTATTTGAATTTGTTCCAGAAGGTTTTTTTTTACTTTATTCTGATTTCTCTCTCTTTTTCTTAGAAATTATTGCTAAAACGCATCCTCTCATGTAAGTTTTACTGGTTTCTCATATTGTAGCTATAGAGATGTATTATTTAATCACTTGTATTATTTAATCTAAAAAATGCTTCCAGTACTTCCAACTTTTTCTTCTTGTAACAAAAGGTTGTCATTAAGTTTCTAACTTCTTCCTCCAACTTGCTCTTCCCACCAAATTATCTACAATGGGTTGTGGTCAGAAAGTATCTTGGGCTGGATCATTACAGCCTCTGGATTCATAATTAAGCTTTTAGATATCAGTCCTTGAGTATGCCTGGTATGTATCAGAAAAAAATCTAGCTCTAGGATTTTTTAAACTCCATACATTTTCCATATAAATAAAAACATTTTAGGACGTTTGCTCCCTTTTACTTTATTTAGACTTATCCTTTTTAGAGTCTATAATTCCATTCATACCACCAATACTCAAAATGCCTCCTTCTTGAATATCGACTAAAAAAAATCTTAAAACGTTTCTTTTGCATCATTTGGAGCTTTTATTCTTGCCAATGTGTTTGTCTTCCCATTTGAGTCTTATCTTCAAAACAATAAATCTTCCTTCTGGGTCTTTTAATTCTTCTACAACTTTAAAACCTTGAGTATTGATATAAATGACAACCTCTTTATTATACTGTTATGGTTCTTGGAAAATAAATACAAGGTAGCGATGGTGAACCTGTTGCTCTCCAGATGTTATATTGCAACACCTATCAATTCCATCCAGCATAGTAAATGATTAAGGATGATAAGAATGGTAGTCTAATCACATCTGGAAGGCCACATGTTCCACACTTTGCTGTAAGGAAACATATTTATGAAGCACTTGAAGAGGAGGTCCTTTTCAGAGAACATGTTCCAGTTTTGTAAACCCAAAAGTTTCACGGAGAAGCAGGATGTTGTTTAGTCTATACATAAGTTGGACAGCACTTGTATCCTTGTTGATCACTAGTTCTGTGATACAGTTCAATAGCAATAAAACTGTATTCTGCATTAACCATAGAGATTTTCTCTTGCAGATACTGAAACAGATTGTGTTTAACTTGGTTTTTAGAGCCATCATGGTTTTATTATCAAGGCGCAGAATACCTTTTTTATGACAGTGCCTCAGACTGGTTTGCTTTCCAGTTCGTTTGCGGCTGGCTCCGTGGTGACATAATATCTATACACTCCTCTAAAGAACAAGAATTTATTCAGAACAGATTAAAAAAGGTAACACACAATTTCATTTGGTACATTTTCAAGGAACAGCAATTCTTTTCTCCCCCATGATTTAAAGCTTGAGAATCTTGAAGGGAAGAGAAGGGAAAAAAGTTTTAAATTCATGTATCATCTCTGTCCCATCTCTCTAGCATGAAATCAGTGAAGCGCAGTTTATTTGTTTCCCAAAGACTGAGCCAAGTTAATGACTTAGGTTGAGACTGCATTAGATGTAGATGCAGCATTGCTGGCCATGGAGCAAAGAATGGAAGTTCTATGTATAGGTTTGGCTCCCACTGCTTTTGCCCCCCTCTAAGGATGCAGGCTTTCTTTTGTGCTTCTGCATCAGAAACTATTTTATAAAAGAAAGACAATCTTGGTGTTTAATGTGATTTCTATAATCTTTCCTCACAAGGCCAAAGCAGGAAATTCTTTGTGCATTTATCAACACTCACTTAAAAAAACCAAAAACCTCTAAAATAGGTGCATGGTCCAAGAGTAGCATGATAGGAAAGCTTGTAAGATCTGGATCAGAGGGGCTGTGCTTTCTGTACAGTAAAAGTGTAAAGAAACTATAGCTTTGACTAGGCCACAAAGTAGGGGGTGTAATGCCCTGCACTGCTGAACAAAACAAATGACCAACAATAGCACATCCTACATAAATTTGTAGGTTTTAAAAGATACATTAATAGTGGCAGAAGCTGATGCTTTCTGCCATAATGTTTCACATTTATAATCTGCATGCATATGTTTTAAGTTCTATTAATTTATAAATTCAGTATGCTATTTTTGGTTGTTTTGTTTTGGAAAGCATCAAACCTGGATGCACACTTAAAGTAATGGCTGTTTTGGTCCTTTCATACCTTGTTCAGAAGTATACCCACATATAGTTCAATGAGAATTACTCCTAGGTAACTATGTGTTCTATTGCAGCCCTGTGGGTTATCTGGACAGAATTATCAAAACCTTTTAACTCATCAGCTTAGGCTACTGAAATGTAATCTTTTTGTCATTGCCATTTTGAACGTTCTTTGGAAATATTAACGAATGCAAAATACTTAAGAGAAGAGGATGCTTCCTTCCATAAGAAGTCTCCTCTTTTGCAGTAAAATAAACTGAGGAGCTTTGTTCAATATTCCATCATAACTGGTGATTACATTGCTGTCAACAAAGAGCAGGACTCTTTGGGGCTCCCGTAGCTCCGTGAGTTCTCCTCCTTGGAGAAGCCTGTCAACTCACCTCTTTTTACCTGGGTAGTCATATGGAAAAGAGGAGTAGCTGTAGCAAAGAGAATTTCAGCAGTTACATCTTTTTCTGAATTATAAAAATGACACCATCCAAAGTTCTGCCATCTTGCACAGCTATTATTGATGAAAGAGCCCTGTTCTGTTTTGTACCTAGCCAGCCTAGTTTTCACCTTCAGGATACAGTGATGTTTGTTTGTTTCAGCAGTTTTCAGAAAGGATGAGTAATGTAGCTGGCTCACTAGTATGTTGGGTTTTGCAGCTGTGTTTTTAATTTGATATGTAACTTTTTATTGTTCCTTGATACTAATGTTTGGTTTCATTAGGTTTACCTTAATATTGCTTTACTGTTGCTTTCTTAATGCCCAAAGCCCTGGGGCATTTTCCCTCCCTGCGTAGCTTGTCTTCAGGCTATACACTTGCAGCAGCCACTTTGCCAAAATTTGCCCTGAGGCAATTTTACCACTACTCGCAAGAATAATTTCTTGCTGAACTCTGGTGGCAAACTGCAGTGGAAGTGACAAATTGAGTTTGAAAATAATCTACATTTGTTCATTCTAATGTAGTTCGCTGCTAGCATTTGGTGCCAAGACACTGGTCGAGGTCGAGAGGGATGAACATCAGGGACCCACTAAAGGCCAGAGAAGCTGCAAGTGTAGCTCATGGGCTGTGTGTTGGCTACCAATGCCAGACGCTCTCCTGAGAACCTTACAAAAGCATGTTTGGCAGCAGGGCCGTCTTAACAGCATGATGGGCCCCGGGCAAAGCAGTGTACTGGGGCCCCTACGACAACTACAATTACTGTTAATTTTGGAAGTTTTCCAATTTTCCAAGGGTGAACATACACAGATTAGTATGGGGCCCACGGGCAAGTGACCATCAGGTCCCTGCGTTAAGACGGCCCTGTTTGGCAGAATCCAACTTACAATATAAATAAAGTTTGTATTTAACAAAATGCAGTTTTGTGTCATTAGTCTACCCCTTCGCAGTGACAGTGGCCATGCAGCTATCATCCTACTTGCTTCCCAATCATATTTTTAGAAACAACTTCAAAGGAGATGCAACGCCTTGTCATGATTGCATGCCACCCAGTAGTTCTTGCCATTCCATTGTGCCGTATATCATCTTCTCATTTTGAAGTGCTGATCGACTTATGTAATTACTGTATGATACAACACACATCATACCAGTGTGGCATAGTGGTTAGTGTGTTGGACTGGGACTCAGGAGATCCAGGTTCTAGTCCCCACACAGCCATGGAGCCAACTGGGTGATTTTGGGCCAATCTTAGACTCTCAGCTTCAACTACTTCACAGAGTTGTTGTGTGGATAAAATGGAGAGCGGGACAACCTTGTAAGCTGCCTTGGATTCCCTGCAAAAGGAAGAAAAGTGGAGTATAAATGTAATATAACAATAATACTCAAATCACAGAAGAGTAATGTTGGAAGGGGACATTGGGTCCAACCCCCTGCTCAGTGCGGGAATCCAAGTCAAAGCATCCCCAGCAGATGGTTCTCCAGCTGCATCTTGAACTCCTGCAGTGTGGGAGAGTCCAAGACCTCCGTAGGGAATTCGTTTCATTGTTGCATTGCTCTAAGAGTCAGGCAGTTCTTCCTGATATTCAGCTGAAATCTGGCTTCCTGTAAGTAGAGCCCATTATTCTGTGTCCTGTACTCTGGAATGATCAGGAAGAAATTCTGGCCCTCTTGTACGGGACAACATTTCAAGTACCTGAAGAGAACTTTCATGTCTCCCTTCACTTTTCTCTTCTCCAGGCCCAATTCTTTCAGTTTCTCCTCATACAGCTTTGTTTCCTGACCATCTTTGTTGCTTTCCTTTAAAGCTTTTCTAGTTTGTTTGCATCTTTCTTAAACAATGGTGCCTGCAACTGGACACAGAACACCAGATGAGTCCTAATCAGTACTGAGCAGAGGAAGAGTATGATTCACATGATTCAGAAGTGATCCTTCTATTAATGCAGCCCAAAGTAGCACCTGCCCTTTTTTACAACCACATTGCATTGTTGAATCATATTCAGCTTATGATCTACAATTCCAAGATCTTCTCACCTGTAGTATCGGCGAATCAATTATCCTTACCTTATAATCATACATTTGATTTCTTTTTTCTAGATGCAGAACTTGGCATATATCCCTATTAAATTTCATTCAGTTTTCAATTCACTTTTTGACCTATCGAGATTATGTTTCTGTCTTTCAAGGTACTAACTATCCAGTCAAATTTTGTGTCATTCGCAGATCTGATTAGCATTTCCTACATCTTCTCATCTACCTCATAAATAAAAATGTTGGAGAGAATTGGGCCCAGGACCAAACCCTGTGGTACCCCACTCATTACTTCTCCCCGGATTGAGAAGCTAACAATTGATAAGCAGTCCTTGAGTCCAGTTCTATAGCCAACTATGGATCCACCTGATTGTTATTCCACCTGATCAGTAAAATTGAGTTTTAGCTATTTCGCTAATCAGTATATCTTGAGACACTCCGTCTAAAAGCTTTACTAAAGGCAAGCTATATTATATCCACAGCATTCCCACAGGGAGGCTACTTAATCAAAACAAGAGATCAGAAATCTGGCTTCCAGCTGATTAGTCTGGCAGGATTTGTTCTTGACAATTCCAAGTTCTCTTCTAGTATAACTACTGCAGTGTTTTCAAGATGTTTACAGATTTACTGCTTTATAATCTGCTCCAGAATTTTCTCAGGGATTAATGTCAGACTGACTGGTCTGTAGTTCCCAGGTTCTTCCCTGGTTGCCTTCTTGAAGATGGGTACAACATTAGCCCTTCTCCAGGCATCTGGCACTTCCCCTGTCCTCCATTTCTCAAAGATAAGAAACAGCAATTCTAAGAATTCTTTTGCCAGCTCCTTTATCAGTCTTGAATGGAGTTTATTGGCCTCTGGGGTAGGGATGTGGAGGAGGCCCACAGGTTCCCTGGGCTTGGATCCCAGACTCTGGTCAGCTTCTCAAGCCCTAAGTCCAAATTCCTGACAAGTGTGCCCAGCATTCAAGCCTCATACACTGCATAAATTGCGTGCCTCTGTTTGTTTCCCATACACACTCTGGGTGTTGAGAACCACATGCTTCGCTTTCTTTAGGCATCTTCTGGAAGTATTTGCATGGAATAAATTGCATGGAATAAACTGAAAATGCAGACTATTCATTGTCTTGTAAGTTACAATTAATTTAGGTCTTATTTCTAGTGTGGTAAATACATTTTTGTTCTACAGATCTTGTATGTTTAATGGTATAAACAGTAAAATTCAGGCTGCAGTCCTAGTCATATTTACCTGCAAGTAAGTCCCACCGAACAGATTATTCATGGCTGTGTTGTCAGTACTACATAATTTCTATAGTTCTTTGTGTTAATGGTTCAGTCCATATTAACAACAGAAGACCATAAACTGCAAACATACAAGAAATTCACATAATATTTTTAAAAAATATATTTTACAGGTATCAAAATCTTATAACAATTGGTGGATTGCACTGCACTCAAAAGTATCTAGTGAAGGATTTCGGTAAGACTGTATTGTCACATAGCTTTCATTTCCCCTGCACCAGTCAATCTTAAAAATTTTCTTTCAACTTGAAAGGGAGTAAGATCTGAAAATAATTTCGAGGCATAATCTATACAAAAGGCATTACTGTAATATATTGCACTTATGAATTATTTCTGACAAAAAGGGAAAGTAATGTGAATAGGTTCTTTGTCTCTTGTAATAGCAGTCTTTAAGTGAAATATTTCTGTCCATTGTATCATGTCTATACTTCTGTATTTACAGAAAAATAGCTGAGTAGAAGTATATTGTTAGTTCATTGCAGCTACTTTAAGGCTACCCCTTATTGTTACCCTTCTATCATGCAATTCTATCCACGCTTATTCAGACATGCATCCTCCTGCATTCAATGGCAGTAACTCCCAGGAAAGTGTGCTTAGGATTAGGGACTTGTTCAGCTGATCATTAATATTTTGAAAAGGAAATCATGATCTTAATTTGCAATTCATTTCTTGATTAACAGACCCAATGCAGCTAAGGTAAATGTTCTAGAATACTCATTATATTTATAACCCCCCAGCTAATTTACGTGTATTCATCATGTCCCATCTTCCACATGGGATCTTACAGGTCTCTCATCCAGGCGCTGTCCTAGTCCAGATCAGTTTAGCTTCAACAAAGTAGCTTTATTATGTGCCCTCGGTTCCCTGCCATGGCCCTGAAATAAAGAGTTCTGACTGCCATTCCCTATTTATTTGACAATTATTTTCTTTACAAATGTGACAATTTCTTTACAAATTTATTTGACAATTATTTTCTTTACAAATTTATTTGACAGTTATTTTCTTTACAAATGTGACAATTTCTTTACAAATTTATTTGACAATTATTTTCTTTAATTCTGCAAATTATTAAAATTTACAATTTTACTTACAATTTCTTTTCAGGTGGGCAGATAATTCACCATTATTATATCAGAACTGGGAAGGTGGTGAAGAGAGACCGATGCTGACTCAGGGAGAAAAATGTGGCTTCATTTCTGCTAAAACAGGTGTATTTTATACTTTGTGTTGCTTGTTCTTACTGATTTTATAAAACTTTTGGTAAAAGCAGCTTGCATTCCAGCCCCAAACATCTCTGCCTGCTTGGGTCTTTCTTACAGTCATTATGGGCTTCTGCCATTGCCCTCACAGTGATATGCCTCTTTCTCAGCACTTACGTGCTGACACAGCATGGCTTAGGGTTGGGCTTTTGGGGATTTTCTATACTAGGCTGCTAATCACTGTATCTACTTTGGTTTCATCACTGCATTGAGATCCCAGATCCCAAAGAGCTCTTCCTGTTTTCCTGCTACATAACCTCTAGGCGGTGCTGTGGAGCTCTAGTGGAGCAGCTCAACTATACAAGGAGAAACAGTGCCATTTCCCCCATCCTAATTTAGTACCCTATTTTCCTGCTTTAAAAAAAAAACAAAAAAATGAGAAGGTATTCTGAAAAAGTAGAAGCATGGCATTATCTGAAAACCACGGCATCCTCTGAAGAGTCCATAAATGACTGCGAGCAAAGAGTCACAAACTACACAAGAAATTCCTTGTGTAGAAGAGCAAAGTGGTGACATGTAACCGCTTGCAAAATGGCCTGTGGACATTCAAGGCTGCTGATTAACATGCAAAAGCTAAATTGAGGTGTGATTAGAGAGTGAGAAAGAGATCTTAAATATCTCTTTCATTTTGTATGGCACTCTTTTTAATATGGCATGTACTGAAAATGATTTCAGGGGAGAAGCTTATCTTCCATCCACTTCAGTATTAAAACACATTATTTAGAAGCAACAAACAGGATTTGCCATCAGTTTCCAGTAAATTGAATATTTAGGAAACCACTTCTACCAAGTAATAGGGTGTATGTGATCAAAGTATTTACTAACTGAAAAATTATACTCATTAGAAAAATAAAGGTTTGGATCTAGCCTAGGTTAGGCTACAATCCCATAAGCCCCATTGAATTCAATAAGGCTTAACATCTGAATAAACATGCATAGAACTGCACTGCTAGTCTCATGCATGGCACTGGAATCAGTGTGAAAAGTTATCTCAGTAGATACTTGGGCAGAACTTTTTGCCAGCTTTCCTCTAAAAGACAAAAATAAGCAAAGACATTGCATTTTTTAAGATCTGATTTTCTGACCAGACCAAAGCATTTTCCGGGCCACAGGTGTTATGTTTGTCATCTAGACTGAAAGCCTTCCGAGTGCTATACTGGTTGCCATATTGGTTTTGTTTTATTTTCCCCATTTCTTTGTGTAATCCTATCCTTTTTGCTTTTTTGTATATTAAATTAATTGCTCACAACAATCCAGTTTAAGCAAGCAGAAGTAATTTTCTATTAATAGGTGAAGCATCTATTAGCAAAATATTTTGTGAGCTTTAGTCAATGCTGCCACTGTGCCTCCTCCAGAGAGTCTCAGGCATAAGCTACATTACATGTGTAGCATCTAGAGAGATGATCATAAGCTTTCTTTGCCTTTCCTATACTAGTACAGGACTCTGATCCACATCAGGAGAACTATAAGTAGCCGTTTTCCCCTATGATTCTCCCATCTGCACCTGGAGACTTAAGAAGGAAAATATTAACTAGCACCAGGGCAGTGGTGAAAATGAGAGGGAGGGAGACTAGCTAGATGGGAAGGCTGAAACCCTCTGCCTACATGCTGTGGTGCTGGTCTAGGTCAGGACCCCTGACCCTTATGCAAAAGTGTTTTTTTAAGTCATTGCCTGCCTTTCCACACTTATCAGAGAATGTAGTTTAGCCCCTGAATATTATCAAAATGGCATGGCCCTTCTACCAAGGATGCCAGATTGCCTTACTATGGTTCTGTCTGCAGCATGACAAAGAACATTATTACAGTAGGACAGTTAGATCGCCTCCTTGGGCAACAGGACTTCTCTTCTGCTCTGCCATTCTTCTGAACCTGCTCAGGAAGGTTGCCCAACCCTCAAGAGCAGATTTGCAGGGACCGCATGGAGAACTGCAGTAAGGGGAAATCTCTGCTGATGTATTCCGTCCACGGCAGAGTAACACGGGTGATTACAAGCCTTGCAGTCCAGTTGGGCAGTGTGGCAGACAGCACATGGGAGAACCACAAAATGAATGCAAGTAGCATTGTCCGGGCAGGCTAATGTTGCAAACGGTTTTGTGCAATATGAAATGCCCTTTTCCAGTTATTTGCTTCCCGGATTTTTAATTCATTTGGAAAAATAAAGTTATTGGTGGGGGTCCAGTCCTCACCCTTGGGAGTAGTTACACGTGTATTCTTGTAACTACCAGCTTCAGGAAAGAGAGTGCTGAATAGAGGCAGAAGTGGGGCTTGCGCTCCCACCGTTCTTTTTCAGCCTTGCCAGTTCTCTTGCACAGCCACCCTCACCTCTTGTGCAACGGCAATTCAGCACTTTCAGGGCAAACTGAAGGGGGCGTAAACACCACCTTCTGGAAGGAAGCAGGTCAGAGCTTGCCTGAGGGTCTGCCAGCAACTTGCTTTCTCCCAGAGACGAGCACTTTCACTTGCTTCACGGCCTCCCCAAGAAGTGCTAAAATCCTCTTGCATGAACTTCGGGTACTGCTTGTGCAACAGAATTGGTGGGACCCACTGTTTGGGGAAGAGAAATCTGTGGGGGTGAAAAGGAATCTGAATTCTGTCCCTAGTATAATTTGCTGTGCTTCTCGCTCTGAGTTCGCAACAAATGCTCAGATGTATAATTGTTTGGAGTTATTATGGTTGCATTAGCACTGTATGTGATGTGAATGGACTCCAGGGCATGCTTCTCTCCCGGCATGGACACATGCTTCAAGAATCATTACTCATAACTATTATTTCTGCATTACAGTTATATCCCATCTTTTTTCTTCTGGCATAGAACTCAAGGTGACTTACAAGTTTCTCTTTTTCTCCCCTTCTCCTCACAACAACCCTGTTAGGTGGGTTAGGTTGAGAGTTAGTGTCTCGCTCAAAGTTACCTAGTGAGCCTCAGGGCCAGGAGGTGACTACAGCCCAGATGTCCCAAGTCCCAGTCCAACACTAGAACAACTATATCGCACTGGCTCTTGTAATGTAAAGTAATACCCAGTGTTGTTAGATTTGTATTCACATGGCAATGTAAGTTTTATTAACAATAATGCAATTATATTTTTAGGGCTTTGGGGCTTAGCGAATTGTACCCTTTCTCTTCCTTGCATCTGCAAACGTAAAGAGATATGGATTGTTGAGAAAAAAATGCCAAAAGAGCAGAACCATCATGGATTATGTCCCAAAGGATGGCTGTACTTTTCATTCAAGGTAATCGTCTGACTCGGGGTTTTTTTAATACTATCTAGAGTATATGAATGCATATCCACAAACACCTATTTTCGGATGCATTCATGCTAACAATAAAAAAATTTTATGTACAATTTTTCCCATGAATTTATAGGAAAATCTGAGTTAGGCCAGAAGGAGACAAACATTGAGAATGATGTTTGTACATAACAATAATCCAGGATTGCTGGCTTACCGTGAATAAAGAGTCTGTGAGTACACCCCAGCAACAGACTCTTAAGTGGCAGGAATTGCTGGGTTTGCACCCAGTGGCTGTGTTCATACAATCATGTTTCTACCTACTAACTTGAGATGGTCATGAATCCCATGCACTTGCATGCAGTCTCTTTGCTCCTCCCATTGTGCAATTAACTATCATTCCCCATTATGTCCAAACTGAGGAACTATATTTAATGACTTTCAAATGAGCCAGGGTATTAAGCCAGCTTTAAACCATGCCTTAATATCATGGCATCATTGGAAACCATTAACCAGAGTTTCCAAGTTTGGACATAATAGGAGAACAGTTAACTCCAGCGTCATGTGTCGGCTCCCCTCTTACATGGAGAGAAGAAAAGCGGCTGTAGCCGGGTGCAAGAGACATATTAAGCCAATATATGATCATCTGAACACACCAAATGAAAGTATGTTCCAGAAAAAAGGAATAAAATAGAAACCTCTCAGGTTTTAGTTATACTTCCTTCTACATGTGATTAAGTTCCCAGAACTCTCTCTTTTCCCAGAACCTTCTCTTTTAAGTACAAATATAATTATATCTTCTCTGGCTGTTCAGGTAGATGGGATAAATGTTTACCTCATGACTCTTATAAAACACGTGTAAACAAAAATCTAATTGTAAAATATAATCAGAGAGATTAGCATTTCAGGCCTGACTTCTTAATGGAGTAATGTCACTATTGTTAGGACAAGCCAGGAAAAAGGTGGCATAATTTGATAAAGAGAAAAGCAAACAGTCGAGAGTTTGTCTACAAGAGGTTGTTAACTGCTGTTATGCTTTTGGTTTTGTCACAGACTTGAGTTTTGAGCCCTACACCAAGAGCTTTTCCTTTCCTGTTTTCCCCTCCAGGGGAAGTGGCGTTATAGCAGAATAGCGCAGATATACCAGGAGAAACAGTGCATTCAGAACTGATAGCCCCATTTTCACCATTCTATACAAGCCAGGGGGGAAAAGCAAACAAACCAGAAACAAAAGAGGACAGTGTTGTTCTAAGGACCCATGTGCAAGTGTGAGTCAGCAATCGTGAGTGCCTTGGGTAGAAAAGCTCAGACCTGATGGGATACAAAAGAGGTTTGAGTTCAGGGAAAGTCCTAGAAAAGCAGCTCAGCAAAAGCAGCAAATACCACCAGCTTGAGATGCACAAAGCACAACTTGTTGGAACTTGAGAACTCCTGACAAGACGGTTTAAGCAGCCTGCCAGCAGCTTCTTCCTTCTCTTTTGAGACTGGCTGTTGGGAAGCTCAGATAATCTTCCGTGAACCTTTGTTCCAAGACAGGGCAAGATAGGGCAGGACTGAAGAACTATTCCTGGCTTTTACTCATCAGACCTGTCAAGGCACACATTGGTGTCTAGACCAGATAATTCCGTCATCCACTGTGCTCTGTCGTCGTCGTTGTCATCATCATCTTCATCTAGCAGTTGTTATTCCATTAAATTAGCTCACATGATTGCATGCTTCCATGTTAAGTATCTTCAAAAGAGCAGTACAGGATTTACGGCTGCCTTCCTCACCCTCCAGAGCTTTAGACCCAACACCCAACATGTCAGCCATCAGAGTCACTGGTCAAGAATCCTGGGAGTTGTAATCCAAAACATCTGGCAGGCACCAGGTTGGAGAAAGCTTCTTTATGGTTTCTTGGACCATTTTATTTTAGCCTATAGTCACTGCACATTATTTGGCATAACTAAAGACTTTGTGGACCAATTTTGATACATATTGATGCACGCCTTCTTTGCCAATTGGGAAGTTACATAAAGGGAATGTTTTGTCTGATTCCACCTAGAATCAATTATTGTTAACGATAACCCGTTGTGACCAACAGTGGCAGAGAGGAAAGCATTTCTGAAAGTGAAACCACCAGAAGCCACTGAATGCTAATCAACCAGAGGGGGAAATTCCTATGCCTACCTTTAGGGAAAGTACCTGTTGAAGGCAGGGGTCAGCACCGTGGAAATCAGCAGGCAGAGACAGCCGTCCAGTACCTTTCATGATATTGGCCGAGGCTATTCCTGTCTCCACCATTTTCTCCCAATGCCCAAAGGTAGAGGATGAGAATCCTTCACTGTTCCCCAGTGATCCTCCACCACTGATCTTCACACAGCTGCTGTTGATGGCTTCCCTGGAGAGCAGCTTCCATGGCTGTTGCATACTCATTGCTTCACTTCATTTCTTCCGTTTTAGATTCCTGTTTTCAAGCACTCCCAATTCTTCCTTACATGTACACAAGCGTGGTTCTCTTAACACCATATTAGTCACCTTCTTTTTCTGGATGACACGTTGTCTGTGGTCTCTACTTGGTTGCAGGTCCTTCTTTAGCTCACTTCTTCACTCTTTCTCACCTTGTTCAGTTATGCAACTAAAATCCTGTTGGGGCCAAAATACAATAGAGGTTAAAGGCCTCTTGACACCATTTCTGCAGCATATTACATTTAATGCAAATTTCAACTCATGGGTTTGTGGGGAAGTCTGGTGAGAACAGGAATTATAGAAGGTGTAGAGGAGGAATTCAACCCTTTCTTACTCTTCTGTGGTCCTGTGGAATATTCTTCCTCTGAAGCAAGTGTTGGTCGTTGGTCGTCACTATTCTCAGTGACTGGGGAAATTTCCCCTTGGTTCCTGTACAACATAGAATTCTACACTCATCAGGGATAAACTTGTATAAGATAAACTCAGAGCCCTCCTTTAGCTCAGACTGTCAGGCCCTTTTAGAGTTCAGGCCCATGGACAAACAATTTTCACTTCTCTAGATTGTGTAGGCAATGACAATATTATATTAATATTAATAGGTTCTTTTTTATGATCATAAGTGTCAACCTAAGAACTCCAGTTAAATAACGATTTCCTTCTGTGAACAGTGTTTTCTACTGCAGATTCCAAAGGATCCAAGACACCTGAAAAGCTGGCATTCTGCCCAGACTTTCTGCAAGAGCTATAATGGCTCACTTGCTTCAATTGAAAATGAAGTTGAACAAGGTACAGTAGTTATATACCATTAGACAAGTTTGTAAATGTGCTATAAAGATGTTCTCTTTGGAATATTTATTTATAAATAGGACTACATTATGGGCTAAAACCATTTCCTTGGATTCCTGCCTTGGACAACTAGGTTTTAGTTGGGCACTTCAAGAGTCCTGGCAGCTAAAAGTTTAAGACATTATAAAAAACACTGCAGAAAGAGAAGCAGAAGTCGCCCAACTCCTTCAACACTCTGGCCACCTTCTAAGTTGCTGACCTAACGTTGCACAGAGTGGTGGGCCTCTCAACAGGAGAGTAAGCAGGCCACAGAGAAATAGGCCATGGCTCTATAGCCTAGAATTCATGGCTCATAGCCTAGAATTTTGGAGGAAACCATGCTGAATACACCAACCTCTTTGCACATGAGCTTCCCTGTGTGTCACCTGTGGGCTCTGGGAAGTCAGACAGGTAGGGAAGAAAGTAAGGAAGAAAATGTGATGTGCAACTCTAAGCAACTATAGGCCAGTTTTCTTTTCCATCATAGTATGAACAAAAACTGCTAGGTAAGTTTGTAGACGCATCTTCCCCAGGGTCGTGTCCAAGCTCTGTTCTCCAACCCTTCCAAAAGACATGATCTTCCCATTTGCTCAGTCCACTGGAAGTTTGGTTCTTTCTCTACATTGTTTGAAGGTCTGGGGGGCGGGGCAGTTCTTATCTAAATCTGCCCAATTTAACTTAAAAATCTGGGTTTTTTCCCCCAAAGACTAACCTGAACATTCCTAAGTTGGACCATCCCATAGCTCAACCATCCCCAGGGTGATGCCATTCAGATGTGTTGGACTATAACTCCCAATGTGCACAGATATCATCATGACCAATGGTCAAGGATGATAGGAGTTGTAGTTCAATGGTTTTACATCAAATGCTTTCCTGGCAAAGTATTTCAGTCCAGAATGACTGCAAAGCCAGAATAAACTACTGCAAGGATTCTAAGAATGCTTCCTCTGTATTTGCTAGGACCAACTTCAGCTGGGCAAATGGATTGTCCTGCTTGTCAGATCTTATCAGACGGTTAAAATAGGACCATGTTTCCTACTGTGGCCTTTGTCAATTTAGGGGTCAAGGGCGGTTCCCAGCTCACGCAAGAAAGAGCTTTAGTTCTTGCCTTCCATCTCAACGCACGAGTCCTGACCCAATGTTGAATGCCCTTCTGACTATGAGAAGGGTAGAAAACAAACCAGATAAGAATCTCTCCTTTTCAAAATTCTGTGCTAACCAATGCCAGTGCTGGCTAGGTCAGGGCTCAGTCTCAATCCCTCAGTTGTCAACCAGCCTTGTATTACGAAGCTGAAACATCCATACAAACAGAGTATTGTTCAACCTGATAGAAGGCACCCAGTGATCCCAAGTCTGTGCAAAGCTACTAAAAAAGTGAGCAACTCATTTCCCTTTGCAGCTGCTTTGGCTTAGAACTCCCATCATTGCTTAGGGCTGGCTATGCTGGCTAGGGCTGCTGAAAGTTGCAAGCCAAAACATCTGGAAGGCAGCAGGTTGCCCACCCCAGGATTACTTGGAACTAAACCCCTGTGAGTTACTCCCATGGAACTGTAGCCATGGATTGGATGACTGCATTCAGCCCATTCATACTCAGAGGGAAGAGGAGGAGAAGCCACTGTGTGTCCCTTCCCAATAGCCCAGCAGGTCCTTAGCAGTTGCAGTTAGATTTCCCAGAGAAAGCATTGGTGGTTTGGCTTGCTTCCAGGGCAAACAACCTCTTTCTATACGTCATGGAGCAGTGGAGGACCAAACTTGGGAGTAAAAGATACAGAGACCATTTCTCTTTTTCCTTCCCAAAGAATACATGAGGTGGGTGGCCACAGTTCTGTGAAAAGTTTTATATGAGTAAGCACCAGTTAATTCAGTAGCATCTGAGTAAACCTGCACAGATCAGGATGTCAGCCTCTAATGCTTCATGAGCAGAGGACCCTAGAGAGTGGGCGGATGAAGAGACTTTCCCAGCCCAAATGTTGGCAGCAGACCATAGTATTCTGGCATTTCAAACTCATCCTGTTAACAGCCTTTCATTTCTCATTTCTTTCTGACTTCAGTTTTGTTTTTTTTTTAATGAGCTAATAGATGCTATACTCTTTTATTGCTTTGTGTCCTTCCATCGATCAATCGATCAGTCTTCAGGTGATTTATTTCTGAATTTTGGTTTTCTTTTCTAGCTTTCATCACGATGAATTTGCTTGGCCATAAATCTAGTGTGTGGATTAGTCTGCTGAGTAATGATGATGAAAAATGGGTTAACGGCCAGGGAGTGGAATATTCCAACTGGTCTCCAGTAGGAGTAATGCAGGCAAGTCTTAGTTTTGTAAGGAGTCTTGATTTTCTGATTATTTTATTTTAACATTGGCTCTTTTATCTGTGGGGACCATTGTTCTGCTTAAAATTGGGCAGATCAGAGGTGAGACTTGTGGGTTTCATTAGCAGCTGTCTATCTTTTCCCCATAATCCAGCCAGCATGCACTGTGATCCCTCCAGCTATTTAGTCCACTTGCAAACAGTATTTCATAAAATGATTACATTCTGCATTTCAGTACTGTAAAACTCCTGCCCCACATCAAAAGTTGTATCTTTCTTCCCTTAATATTTGATGTTTAGGGTTAAATGCTGTTTGTGTAGCCAGAACAGAACCACCGAGGCACAAAAGTAAGCAATGATGTTGGTTTACTGGAAAAGTGTCCTATACTAATTTGCATAGGGTCATTTAGATAGCAAACTGTTCAATATGCATTGAATTGCCCTAATTTATCATGCTTACACATTTATATTTAGTCAGGAACAAAGCTGAAAATGTGTATTTAGCCTGAAATATTTGAGGGAAAAATATTAAAGCACACTTAATGTGATTTAAATGTTAGGCTATATAGATTTTTTACAGAATTGTAAAAACGTGTGGACAATAGCATGCCTTACCTTGATTAAGTGTAACTAAACACCAAAGGTACTGAACAGTGTTGGTACACTAAGGCCACAGTCGTATCAATTACACTATGTTTGTAAGCTCCCAGTCCCGGAGGTTTGCAAGCATCCAGTGCAGAGCAGAAGAGGCAGGGGTGGTCTTTGCCTCCCTGTACCTCTTGCTGTGCATTTTAGCTCGATGGGCAATTTCAGCCATCTGGCTGAGGCACCTCAGTGCCAATCTCTGCCTTTTCCTGCCCCTTGGAATGCCAAAGCGGTTCTTTCCATGCCAGGTGCAATGCAGGGCAGGGCTTGGAGCAAAGGTCCCTCACTCGGAAGTTCAGATGCTGCCACCAGCCTTGGATCTGTGGGTCAGGAGTATGCTCTGGCCACCTAGATAATGTGTAAGCCACTGAAAGGTGGCTCTAATGCAGCCTCCCCGATACTGGTGTCCCCCTGATATATTAGAATGCAACTCACGGCATCTTCTAGTCAGCATGGCTAGTTGGATATGCTGCCAGTTCTGGTCAAACGGAACTGAAAGACACTGGATTGGGGAAGTTGGTACCCATTATTTTTAGCAACCCAGAGAACTGCATGATGTATTGACAACTGCTTATCTGTTTCTTCAGAGTCCCGCTTTCTTCCATTAAAGTTATTAGGTGATCTTCAGACTTCGCTATTCACTACTTACTCATTTCATTCATGCTGAGACACAGATGTGTTTCAATGACTGCTATGTATTGGCTCACATTCTTGCTAAAGATAATCATCTGAAAAGCACTCATTACAAATTTGATACTGCCAAGTTTACCTAATACAGTATTAGTAGTTGGCATCCAGGTATTGTTACGAAAAATAAAGCACTAGGAAATTTCCAAATTTCCATATATCTTGGAGAGCTTTTCAGATTCAAAGGAACCTTGAGGTTTGCAGAAGTACCAAAATTATATAAAAGAAACCATGAGGTGGGGGAGAGAGAACCCAAACAACTCAGTGAGGACTGCATGTGATTAGTGACTGCAGAATTTGGAATAGCTGTGAACTAAAAAAGGAAATTGGGGGGGAGGGGGCTCTTCAACAAAGGCTACTCCACACTGCAACTTTTGTTTCAAGCTCCACTTATCTTCAATATATTTTATCTAATGATAATTGTTCTTAATAATGGCTAAAAAAATGCTTGCATATTGCTTTTCACAGTGATTTCCACTATAACATGCTAATTTCAGAATCGCCATGATTACAGTGCTGCTACAGAAGAAAAAGCTCAGTTGTGTACCCTAATATTGAATAACCCTAGTTTGGGTTTAATGGGGAAATGGTACCTAGAAGACTGTGAAAAGCATTATGGATTTGTCTGCCAGAAGGCTCAAGGTAAAGAATGCATGTTGGTTTCCTCCATACAAGCACACATGCATGCGCACACTAAGCTTTGTGATCTTCCTGCTGTGTTTGTGTTACATGAACCCATGTGTATAAATGACCCATTCAGCAAATCTTCCTAGATGGCATACTCTGCAGGGTTCCAGTAGTCAAAAGGAGCTACACTTCAACAGATTTGGGGGGCTTCAGTTTTCGCTTGGAAGGCTTCACATGCACTATATATTGCACGCACAGGATCCTTCCTTATGTAAGGATCGAATTGAATTGAACACGTCCTGTTCCTGGGGAAATCCCACATATACACTGAAGCCTTTCTTTTGTGCCCTAGAACCATTGGCAAAACATACCCCACACTCCCTTGTTATAAATATAATGGGTATGGTTTAATTTAATCCCTGTTCCTGCTGCTAGAGAGAGAGATATGGAGATAACAGCTTAATCCAGTGGAAATTATTTTTGTAGAATTCATGCTTGTTTAGCTTCAACACAGAACACATAATCAGCATGTTCTCCACCTGTAGTGCTTAAAGCCCTGGTTAGCAGTTGGGCATACTTTGAGGGAAGTATTTTGGAGAATGTGCTAGGGCCCACCCATCCTACAAAGGAAACTGTTAGCCAGACTCTTTGTGATAGCCAGTTTTCATATTTCCTGCCTACAGGGGTAGGAGTTCTTTCCAGGCAAACAGATTTATACTTGGAGCCTCCAATGCTGATTTGTAGCTTTCAAACAAGGTTGGGTGCACAGGGTGTTAAATGAATGGGAGTTAATAGGTCTGCCCAAAATAGATCTTCTTCTTTTTTTTCTCCATCCACTTTTCTCCCTTAATTTTCTCTGTTCTTTTCACAATGACTTCTGATAAAGAAAAAGGAAAGCTAATCCTACTTTAAGCTGCTACCTGAGTCATAAGTTGCTGTGCATTGATTTTAGTAAAGATGTTTAGGTCAGTTAACAATTAATAATCACATCTGGTATTGCTATTTGGTCTGCCTTCATGTTTCTCTCAGGTCTCTGCCTTTGAAAAAAAACATGATATACCTCGCTGCTAGTGGGTGCTTGGGCACAGCTCAGTCTTGCCACCGACGATGGTGATTAAGCTTTTCATGTTTTCCAATTCATGCCTCAAGCTTCATCTTATAGGCTTTTTCATTTGTATTGTTTTTGTAGTAGTTTTGCACACTCTTGTCCAGTAGAAAGATAATAATTGCATTATATTACCTGGAAAATTGCACTGGTGGATTTTTTTTCTCGTAGTGGAAATACAGAATAACTGTTTAAAAATAAAACTCAAGATCGTTCTGAGACCAGACTCTCAGGTACTTGCAGCCTGGTCTGTGACGTGCTTTTCTGGGACTCGAGGGTGTACTTAAGAGTGCTACTGTCAGTGCAAAGGTCTACCTCAGAGGTGGGGAACACATGGCCCTCCGGATGTTGACTACAGCTTCCATCACCTCCAACTGTGCTGGCTGGGGAAAATGGGGGTTCGAGTCAAACAACATCTGGAGTCAACATTTCCCACCACTGGCTCCTTTGCACTACAAGCCAGTTCTAGTCCCAGTCTACTGCTACACTGTTTTTAGGGAGTTTTAATTTCTAAACAGTGCATGCTACATGGAGATGTTTAAATGTTTTTTCAAGTGACTTTTTTCCCCTTAATACTCTTCTTGCCACAGATGCATCCAAACATGGAACAGACCCTTCAGTGATGTACCCAACACCAGATATCTTGGAATATGCAAACAGGACGTACACATTAATCACTGGCAGTATGACTTGGTTTATGGCTTTAGAAACCTGCAAGGAAAAGGGGGCTGAATTGGTTCGCATTGCAGACCATTTTCACCAAGCCTTTCTAACTGTAATCGTAAATCGATTGGGCTACGCTCACTGGATTGGATTGTTCACTTCAGATGTAGGTATTCAACATCTTTGTCTGCTGGGTAGCAAGTGTACTTCAATATAACCTATCAAGAACTTAAGGAGACGGGCGCAGTGGATCTGTTTCTGAATCCAAGCCATTAAAATGAATGTCTGGACAGAGGAGAACTGAATGCAGAAGCAAATCCAAGCAACACAGTGAAATCAAACAGCCAGTAGGAACACAAAATTATGGGTTAGGTCCACAGTTTTAATTTTTCCCACAGGAACATTGCCAAGCTAAATTTTGATTAGAAGATTCCAGAAGGTGGTGAGAAAGTGAGAAAGGCCGTTCGTGCCAACTTCCCCTGCCTCTGCAGCTCCCAGTGCTACCTCCCCACTCTTCCTGCAGGTCTCGCAACACTTCAGGGGAAGTTTTCAGGGGATATAGAGAACTGCAGGGAAATGAAGGAATCGGCAAAGATCACCATCTGCCCCAATTAGCCAATGAAAATAAACTTTCTGCTGACTGAAGGAAACGTTCCATCCATGGGAGATTTTTGTTGGGACCAGCCCAATGTTTAATTTTTATGATTATGCTCAGGCACACAGGCATTGAAATTAGTATATTTTCCAGAAAGTTAGGGAAGTTAGAGTGGGATCTACAGTCCTAAAGTGAAGAACATCTTTAGTCCAAGGCACACCACAGAATTCTGAATAGGATATTTCTGTGTTTCATACCCCAAGCTTTCATTGTCCCAAGTTTGGGGACTCAGACGTGTTCTCCCAAATGGCAAAATACTTCTTAGAAACCTAGGAAGCTGAAACTAGGCATAGATTAAAAATGCTTTTCCCTAGAAATGGATGGCCATGAAATGCATTCCCAAAATGGCTCAGTCAGCGACGTCCCAAGGCACTCTGAGAAATAAATCTGAAAATAGAATGTTTTTATACCCAGCAGTCAAAACTTGGGGCATGAAGTTCTCCTGATTGGAAGGCAGTATTCTAGCACAGGACAAGTGGAATGGAATATCAGATGGAATGTTGGGCTGTGGAAATTCCATGTACTGGGAAGGTCCAATCACAGCCATCAACGTGGATCGCATAGTGCCAGTGCTCCTATGGCAAGCTACATTGGACCTCCCACTGAGATAATTGGCATCCTGATACATGCAGAAAACATAAGAAGGAAAAGTCTCATTTTCCTTTTCCTTTACCTTTAACCTCAAGGGCTCAAGGTATCACCAAACCCTGTTTTGGGGAGCCCAGATTTCAGAGAGGCTGTCACATGGTCAGTATTTGGATATTCCAAAAGGTGGTAGCTGACTACCAGGCTGAAAAGGTGCTGTTGGCAGCCATGCTCAAGCCTTCGGTCGTGGCTACTTGCTGTCATGAGGCAGGGCTCCTCCCTTCTCACATGCCAAGCCACAGACCTTTCTAGCAAAACATTCTTCATCAGCCAAAGTGCTTTCCAGACGCACAAATACTCAAAATGAAACTCTGAACACGCACAGAGCGGTTTGTTAAACCCTATCCAGCGCTATGTAAGTGTTGAAAGTATTTCTGAGGAGAAACAGCTACCTTTTCCGCTCTGAGTCATACCAAATGTCACAAATTCCAGTATTAAAATGTTGTAATCACAGCACTCAACACAGCTTGCAATATTTTAACGCTAAAAGGAAATACAAACAATGGTATAGTTATTCAGCAACAAGAATAGGTAAAACAGATGGCAGATAAAAATAGTTTTTAAAAACGGAGTCCAACTACTAAAAATCCTCAGCTAGGCAGGTTAACCATCTGCCTGAATGAAGATGCCTTGGCTAGATGGTGAAAGGGAGCCATGCAGAATTCTTGAGGGACTGACTTCCATAATTGAGATGCGGTCACAGAAAAGGCCTCCTTCCATGTTACTTGGCCACTGCTGGAGCACCAGGAAGATCCTTGTCAGCATATCTGATAAGAGGACAGGCAAATAAGCTGAAGGCATATATGGACTGAAAAGGTTTGCTTACCTGGCTTCCTTCACACTTCCTTCCAGATGAGCCCTTAAAAACGTGCAGTTTATTCTAAAAGTGTTCCATAGCAGTAGAGCCCATACTCTGCATGCAAATTTGTATTCCTGGCATTTCCAGAAGGGCCATAAAAGACTCCTGTCTGAAACATTGAGGAGTAGCTGCCACTACTCAGTTGGATGGACCAATGGCATGATAGCTTCCTGTGTTTCTAATAATAATGTGACTTTTGTCACGTATGCATAAAAGGGTTAGGGAAAACATCTTTAGGGAAGATTTCTTCACTGTTGATTTAGGATCCTGCCCTGGAAAGGAAAGCATGAATTTAGCTCTTTATAAGAAAGTGTAACAATAGTAAATAAAAATTACTTAATAATTTACAAGAGCTAATCAAACGCTTCTTTTGACAGAATGGTCTCAGCTTTGAGTGGTCAGATGGAACCAAGCCTTTTCTTACATTCTGGAGAGATGAGGAATCACAGACCTCAGGAAAGTGTGTTTACATGGATATTAGTGGACGCTGGAGAAGTACTGGCTGTGAGACACTTTTGAATGGAGCCATTTGTTACATCTCACCCAGTAAGTCAGTCATTAGGTTTAAACACTGGCAAACCTTTCTGTCAAATAACCCATTCTAATCTTTGAATGTCTTCTTAAAATCAGAAGTTGAGATGATTGGAAATGCCTTGTTTAAATACTCCATGTTATGATGTATTTCACCTATGTTACCAATACTTGAAATTTGTTTTTTATTTTTAAATTTATTTTACAATATAAAACACAATTAAAAGAGAAACTTACCATTCAAATAAAGCCAAGCAATATTAAACATACAATTAAAATAATTTATAAAAAAATCTTTGTGCACCCCATCACTGGAACCATTGGATACGTGTTGAGAATGCATTCATAAATTCTTTCAAGAAATTTCCCTTCCAAATTTGCAGTGACTCTTGTGAAGGTTCAAATCATTTCCCTTTTTTAACACGTATGCAATAAATGCACCCCAAATCTCACTGAAATTATTTTCCTTATATACCCTTTTCTCACTTGAAATCTGTAATGAAAGAAGACAGCCATACCCAAATACCAATGAGTTGTAGTAGTGTCCAAACACTGCCGAGATAATTCTAAAGATGGATTAATAGCAGATAAGCTACCCAATATCAGAAGCAGCATGTCTTGGCATACCAGGTCCTGGGGAACACAAGGGGATGGGTGAACTGAATTGATGTCTAGTTTGTGCAGTCCCCGTTGATACATGCTTGGCCACTATGAGCACAGAATGCTGGACCTTTTAAATTTTTCATTATAGACTTATATTAAGTGCAACTACATTACTTTTTTGGCCTGGAAATGGAAAGTAAAAAGAAAGTAGTGCAGTGAAGAATAGTAGCGCTCTAACGCGGAACCCCAATATGCCAGAAGGTTCTTGGGGAACATCCCATAAAGGGCCCTGTGTGCTGCACACACATAAACATATGTGTACCCGGTGCCTGTGGCAGCAGCCGCTTCCACTGCCCTTCTCTTTGCACCCTGAACTTGCTCTAGGTGGCCGTTTATGGACATGCAGGTAAAGCACTACAAAGGGGAAGGATGCCATTTAGATACAACGAAAGCTGGCACCCCCAGACTCTTTTCCTCCCCTCCAAGGTCGAATTCCAACCTCAGAAAGGCAGCTGGTGCCATTCTTTCCATGTTGCCTGCAAGGGGAGCAGGCAGGGGCTCTGAATAACCTTTTGACTCACCCCAGTCCATTCGTGAGGCCAGAGATTTATGTCCTAAGATGCAAAATAGCAGCTGAAGGAGAATTGCCCCATCACCTTCCAGATGCTATTAATCTGTCTGAGGTACAAGATACACAAAATATTTTTCTATGATGACGGGATTGACATTCATATGGTATATCTCAGTAAGCCAATGTATAAGGTCTGAGTTTGAGCTTTTATTACGGTTTTTTTCTGATGAGACTGAACTATCTTTCTGCTACAGAGACAAAAGCAAAGGAATACAAAGGATTGTGTGAAGAGAAGCCAGTCCCTTGGATAAAATTTGAAAGCACTTGCTACAGCTTTTCCACAGTTTTAGAGAAACTGAACTTTTATGAAGCATTTGAATTTTGCAAAAAGCAAGGTAAACCACACGCTGCACGTTGTTTGATCGGCAACCTTATTTTCAAAGTTTAAGTCTATTATGAAAAAGTGGGTCTCTTTTCAATGTTCTTGAATACATTTGCTGCAATCCAGAGAAAGCTAGATGTTTCAGCAGCATTTCACATTTTAATCTATGTAATTAATGTACAACCTTCACATGTCAATACATGCCATTTACATTGCCCTGAAGATTTTATTTTAAATTAAAATACTTGTAAAAGTAAATTATCATTTCTAGTAGCTGTTTGAGGCTTTGTCCCTTTGTTTTCTGCTCTCTGATGCTGCCCTTCCCTGCACGTGATGACGGCATCTTTTTTCCAGTACACAAACAGCCTTCCCAAAAGAATATGGGTGTTCTGCCACCTCGGCCAATGCAGCAGGGGTGCTGGTGTTGCTGCAAGAGCATCAGTCTGGAAAGGTCTGTGCCCCCTCCCCACACGCTGTCACAAATGGGACAGCACTCGGCAGTTTCCAATTTTATCTTGCTTAGGACTTCCAGGAATAAATCCAGGTGTCTTTGAATATGCTCTAAGCAAGAGGGATAAAAAGTGTCATTCCCCTTAAACAAAATCTGCATTGTCTTATGTTATATTATGGTCCTTACTTGGGAAACTGTTGAGAGAGAGAGCTTTAGCTATTTGCTAGAAATGGAATAAATAGCTGGACGGATGGACAGACGGGTGGGTAGAATATGAGAACAGTATGTGGGACAGGTATTTTCTTTTTCCCCCTTAATAGCAATTCATAAGTACAGCAAAATACAAAACTTTGAATGAACTGTACTCTACATTCTGAACATAATCAGTGACAGACTGATGTGTATTCGTGTTCAGGTTCTAATCTTCTGACTATTAAAGATGAAGATGAAAATGCCTTTCTTCTGGAAGAACTACATTATTTTGGGTCCTTGGTTGAAATGGTTTGGCTGAATATCCAGTCTCTCAGTGATAGTAAGTAAAGGAAAGTAGGAAATGAATCAGTACTATCTGTCCATTCAGGCTACAGGGAATGTACATGTACCTCTGGGGTTGGTAAATTGTGGTTCTCCAGATGAGTTGGCTTGGCTGTCAGTTTTCCCCACTGGTCATGGTGGGTGGGGCTGATGGCAGTTGCTTGTCCTGATGTGCTTGGTTTCCAGGACAAGTTGCAATAAACAACATATCTCACATGGGGTGGAGATCCTGAATGGCCCTGAGGGCCACATGAAGATGGACAGCTGGGGTCCACTCATGCATGCACACACCCTGCTGGGATGGGGCAAGACCAAGTCCTCACACACAGATATACATCAACACAAGCAGAGCCTTCTCCCCACATGCACACTTTCTCACCTGCAGTCATGCCACCCACACAGTGTCTGTCTGTCTTTCTCTGTCTGTCTGTCTCTCTCTCTCTCTCTCTCTCTCTCACACACACACACACACTTAGCCCTTGCTTCCCTTCCATAAAGGAGATCAGGATCTTCAACTGATCTGTTTGTTGTCCAGTTTATTTCCCCCAGTGGCCCAAAAACTTTGAGTGGCTTATAACATTTTACATAAAAAAGAAAATAGAAAGAAATCACTTTGCAAAATTGATTTTTCATAAATATTCCATGAATAAAATACCCATAGAACACCTGTCCTGCCCCCTGTGGCAGGGACACACATGGCCATGCTTGGAAGTGACTGGAGCCAGATTAATTGTCTTCTCACCTCATGAAGCCCCAAGACCATGAGCATGACCTGAGGGGAACCTAGCAAGCTGCTCACAGACGTTTCATGACGTACCCATGTGGATTTCCCTACAGACCAAAGGAAATGCCTGGGGAGGAAAATGGCAACTAGGAGTGTGTGGTCTTATATATACATTCTGGATGGCACAGGTTTTATTGTGATTGCAGTACATTTGCCCATAGGTAATACCACATTTTGGTCTGATGGTTCTCCCATTCATTATTCAAACTGGCATGTTAACCGGGACACAGAACTAGGTCAAATGAAGGGGAATGTTTGCATTGCCTTGAGGACCGTAGACGGCATCTGGCAATTATCAGCCTGCCAAGAAAGAAGAGGATTTGTATGCAAAACCAAATTAGGTACGAATCTATGTTAAAAACAACATGAACAGCATTGTGTGCTAGTTTACTATTTATCATCTAACTTTCCTCATTCTCTTTCTATAATCATATGTAGCTAATTGCTTTTACTGATTACTGGTCACAGTGGGCATTGCTTTCTCTTTAAACATTTAGCCCATGGCGTGCAGGTTCCATTAAAGAATCAGAGATTTTTACTTGTAAGAAACCCATAGCAAAAACTTTTTTTAAGGAACTGAAAGCAAATGTTCAGTCTTTCAAAGGGCAGTTCTCCGTCTCTTTCTATAACACATTCTCCTAAAATGCATAAATGATAATATACTTTCTAAGGCAAGTGTATGCAACCTGGTACCCTTCAGAGTTTTTGGACTCCCATAAACTCCAGCCAACATGGCCAATGGTAAAAGACCATGGGAATAATAGACCAAAATGTTTGGAAGGCCCTGGGTTGCTAAACTCTGTTCTAGGAGCTGATGCAGTCTCAACATTGGTTCTTTATGATAACTCTGATATCTTGGCTTCATTAAGCTCCAAAAGTAAGTACAGTGGTACCTTGGCTCACAAATGCCTCCGTTCATGACCAAATCGGGTCGTGAAAAGAAATTTTGGCAAAATTTTGTCTCAGGTTGCAAACTCTGCATCAAGTGACAATCATGATCGCGCCCGTGTCCCTGCACGGGCACGATCGCAGTCATGCTCGGAGCGGGGAGGAAAGCCACAATGGCACCCATCATCCCTGCATAAGCACGTCTGTGATCACCCCCGTCTCCCCTCTGCCCCAGTATCATCTCTATCGCACGATTATGGTTTGGACTCTCCCTCCAAACAATAACCTAGGTTAGTGTTCTCTACTGTACTTTGTTACCTTGTCGTTCTTTGTCACTTTGCTTCAAATTTTCCTGATTAAAAAAAATGGTTACAGAACGGATTAACCTTATTTACATTGACCCTTATGAGGAAATTTGACTTGGGTCACGACCAATTTCAGTCACAACCAGAGTCCTGGAACAGATTAAGTTTGTGAGTCAAGGTACCACTGTATTAAACATTGATACAAAGCAATTATAGGTAACATTTTTTCCACTGATTCAGAGGGTATTAATACTTAGGGTTGAGTTGCATCCTCCCTTATGAAACGTGTTAGGCCTTTAATCACAACAACACCAGCAACAACAAAAAGAGGAAGAGGAGGAAGACAATGGTGCCTCATAATATGGTGTGGAAAATATCCTGTGTTGAACAGAAGGATCTAGATTTCCATAGTGACCTTGATCAGATCTTGCTATCAGGTAGTTTTCAAGCAAATTAATTAATTAAATAAAATTCTCTTTCTAAATGAAACAGGATTCAAGCACATCCTGCTATTGCAGGGGCTTTATGTCATTAATTTGATAACTTCCTCAAAAAACCCCAGCCCTAAGAATTCCCCCTCATGGGAAATTCCTCTATCTGCTTTAAAAATGAACTATGAAATCGTTGATGTGGCTAAAAAGATGTGTCAAAACTTAGTGGGTTATTTTTCTCTAAGAATTAATTTTGCTTCCCAGCTGGTTTTGTTCCTGCTTTTTCCTCTCTTTGGCCTCTGCTCCTTCCACTTGTTCATATGGGGGCAGATAGTCCACCTATGTGTGTACAATCTATATGGAATTGTGTTCCGTTTCCTTTAAATCAGGATCATTCACTCCCACAAGATTTGGACCATACTGTCGGCCTCCGTGTGCTTGGAAGGGATGGCACACTGAATGGTCAAGGACCCATGCTTTGGGTCAGCTGAGGAGAAAGTGTAATCTGAATTGGCCCCATGTCTTGTGCCATATCCATACTTGGGCTTTGTCTCCTTTTATAATAATTTCTAATGCTAAAAGATGGAGTGAAAATACAACAAATACAACATAACAAAAATATTATTTTCNCCTCAGC
>NW_025336598.1:33801609-33929724 GCF_004798865.1 Varanus komodoensis
AATGACTACTGTCCTTCCTTCCTTCCTTCCTTCCTTCCTTCCTTCCTCCCTTCCTTCCTTCCTTCCTTCCTTATTGCATCCCATAGCTGAAGCTCTCTGGGTGATTTACAACAATATATAAAGGAAAACAATAAAATACAGTACAACGACCATAAAAAGCAGCATTGCTAAAATCAATTTAAAATAGCTTAAAATACAGTAAAAGACTATCGTATACAAGTAAAAGGCTATTCTATACTTTGACAAGCTTCCAACGTTCAGTCTCGTTTACTCAGTCTGTTTGAGGCACTTCACTATTACAAGGAGTTCTGCATTGTGCCTTTGCAGAGCACACTGTCTGCTTTGGCATTAATGTTATGTAGAAAGATTTGGAGGCTTCTCACCACCCCACGGTAGCTGAAATAGCTAGAATTATTTCCAGTCGTTTCAGTGCATGGACCCAAAACAATCTACTGATTTTGTGGGGGTGGGGGAAGTCTCAGCTTTCCTTCCCAGAGCTACTGTGTAGGAATGCTTTCTTCAAACCTAAAGCTGTATGTGAGGTGATCATCAGAAGGTTACTGCTTACACTGAGGGGGGAGATAATCTTTACCTTCCAGCTAAGACCTTCCCCAATTTATTCCTGTTAGGTAGACTTTTTAAAATAGCACAAAAATTGAGGACTTTTAAAGACAAGTCTAACTGCTGTGCATGGAATGGGATAAGAAGGAAGCAGCTCTCAGACCACTTTCAGCCTAGGAACCAGCCGGGGGCCCTCTGTAATGACCACACACTGTGCTACCAATAAGGAAGTCTTTGGCCCAGTAGGGTGACCGAGGGGGGAATCAGAGGGGTGCTATACAGCCGGAGTAGCCGTTGCGCCTCTTTTCTGCTATTTTCTGAGACTGTGTGCTCAGGAAAATGGAAAAATGAAAGTAACCCCAATTATGAAAACATGGCGTTTTGACAGCTGTTGAAGATCAAGCTTCTTTTTAAAAGTGGGTTTTTAACAGGCTAATCAGGAGGTTTTGACAGGGACATATGACTATAAATATAAAAGAACTCCCTGGTGAATCTACTAAAAAGCCCATTTTTAAAAGCCTTACCTTGTCGAGCTAGCTGCCAAAACTTCCATAAAAGGGGTAAATCTCACTTTTCCGCCTTCCCAAATATCTAACATCTCAGGAAAGGATGGAAAAAAGCAAGGACACGGACCTGTTGCTTGTTGTTTAATTGCAAAGTCATGCCTGACCCATCACGACCTCATGGACAACATTCGGACAGGTTCTCCTGTCCTCCACCATCCCTTGGAGTCCACCCAAGCTCATGCCAACTGTCCCAGTGACTTCATCCAGCCACCTCATCCTCTTCCATCCCCTTCTCCTTTTGCCATCAATCATTCCCAGCATCAGGGTCTTCTCCAGTGAGTTGTTCCTTCTCATTAGGTGGCCAAAGTATTTGAGTGGACATGGACCTACTCACCTCAAAAAGGACTCAAACACAGAAGGATCACGCTGCAAACGGGTTAAGCTACTGGCCATCTTCTCTCACAAAGGGCCCTCAAGGCTTGGCTTGCCTGGACAGCTTACTTTTGACAGACAAACAGAGAACACAAATTAAAATGCAAAGATTGTTGCAGCCTTCTTTCTGGATGGTTCCTTCAGGAGAACTTCCCATAACATTGACAAAAAAAGGCTTTTTCTTACGATTACCCAAGGGTTCACACCTGCCAATGACTTGGAAACTAAGAAAAAGCAAAGGGCAATTTAACAATGTGGTAAATCAGTGACAGCTGTTCCAATGTGCTGCTTGGGGACTTTGGAGGAGCTGTCACTAGCTGTCACTTCAGCGATCACTGGCAAGAAGGACATGTTAAGAAACAAAAACCTTAAGTAGTCAATTTGCAGCTCTGAAAAGTAACACCAATTCAGATACTATTGTATACACACATACATATCATGTGAACAACATGATATAAAATAGTGGAGAATGTCTCTGCCAAAGTCATACATTTCTAGACTTGCTACATTTGTGAAACTGGATCTCAAACAGCATGTGCCACGTGGAAATGTTTTTGCACATGGCACATACAGGTGTGTGGCTGAGGGTAGCATATGAATTTCAAGGTTGACAGTCTTGAAAAGGAATGCAAAATAAACGGAGAGTCACATGTCGCTGATGTTCCAGGGAGGGAGGGGAACATGAAGTCCAGAAGGCTGGAGATGTTTGGCTGTTGTAGCCACCATAGCTGCTCTCTTAACCACAGAAGCTGCAGAAATGTGGAACAGATGTGCAAGTTTCTGACAAGAGAGTCTTGTTTTCTTGCTTCCATGTCAGAATGAAAGGCAGATTTAGAAAACTGTGGGTGCCCTCATCTCCTCCATTTGCCTAGCAAATAGATGGCTACCAGAGCAATGGGTAATTCAGGAAGTCGGAGCAACTTTGGAAATGGAGACAGGTTCAGAAATATTCCTGGGGTGGCCAGACTTGCTCATTGGAAGAGCCACACGGGGGAAGTGCAGATGTTTGATAGCTGCAAGTGGGCACCCACAGGCGGTGGCTGCGGGCAGCAAGTGGGCACCTGTGGTCAGTGGCTGTGGGCAGCGAGCAGCAAGCCACAAGCTGCAAAATAAACTCAAAGAGCCGCATGCAGCTCCCAAGCCTCAGTTTGGCCACCCATGGTAATGTGTTGTTATTTCATTTTGCTAGCTGGGAATCTGAAAGCTCCGGCACAGAATAACGTTGGCTGATTCTGGAAGAATTTTGAGGCAGAAGGTTAAACTTTGTGGACCTTTGTTGAGCTTCCACTGAGATGAGAACTTGGGTACCCAGAGGAATTTTTCCAGTGGGAGTCAAAGCGACAGAGAAGTTTTTGGTCCTAACAGGCATAGATAGGCACCACAACACACCTGTGTACAGAAGCCTACACAGAAAAGTAGAAGATACTGAAAACTGAACAGCACTAATGCAGAAGAGTGTTACATTCAAGAAGCAGTATGATCACTAAATTTATTTGAATTTGAAGCAAGGACTAAAAAGAAAAAAAACAGCAAGAGAAAAATGCCCGCTACGCAAAACAGTACATCTAGTATAGGACTATTATCTTGTGCGTTTCATGGCATCACTGCACTTTGCAATATTGACAACTTCACTACATTAGTTCCAGAATGGTTTCTGCTAGAAACATTGGTGAGCCCTCTCCAGCTCAGCCTTTCCCAAGCAGAAGTCATCCAGAAGTTTCAAACTGGAAACCTAGTATTCCCAACCCTTGAGCACCGTGACTGGAGCTGAAGTCTAAAATCTCTGAAGGAACCAGGCTGGGGAAAGAGGCTGTAGGCAGAAGAAGAAAACATCAGAAGAAAAAATTGGTATATGTCATGTGGTTTTAAACTTCTAGAGAACCCAGGGCATTATTTTCACGTTTCACATTGTTAGCCATTCTTCCACAACAGCCAGCAATACAACTTTTGCATGGCTTGAATGTCAAACTACAGCAATATTATTTTGAAGCTGCATATTTTTCCTTTAAAGGAACATTCTCTCTCTCTCTCTCTCTCTCTCTCTCTCTCTCTCTCTCTCTCTCTCTGTGTGTGTGTGTGTGTGTGTGTGTGTGTGTGTGGTTAATATTGGGATGGGGGGGTGAGGTGCCCTGCTCAGCTTGCAACACACCGGTAGTTTCTGCTCTAAAGGCATTGCACAATCGGTGCTTTATTTCTACAGTAGATTAGAAAACACTGTGGGGGCTGTGTGTTACACTGTCTCCGCTCCAAGACCAACAGTAAGAGAGAGATGAGAAGAGGCACACCTGGATCTTCCACAAGGGCTAAAAATGGCAGGTTTTCCCTCTGCCTCTCTCTCACACACACACCACATTCTCATCCTCAATAAATTGCACTATGGGTTTAGTAACAGCAGTCCTTTATTGTAAGGTAAAGCAAAGGTAAGGTAAAAGCAAAGTATTGTACATTGTAAAGGTAAGTTTTAAAATGTTTAAAAGCTCAGAAAAACATACTGTCAAGATTCATGTAGCAGTTGTTGCTGCTACCTTTTGTTTCTTGGTGGACATGCTACTGCCCAAACCCAGCCATGAGAAAGTCCTAGATTTTTACTTCCTTTTTAAATCAGGCTGCAATTACTTCTTAACAGGAATGACTGAAAAAATGCAATGCAGAGGCATGACCAGATTCCTCCATGCTGAAGTGGCTTCCTTCAGGGACTGGCTGCAGCACCTCATTCCACGCACACCTGCCTCATTCTGGTCTCTGGTTCCACAAAAACACACCCCAAGATGGGCAGGTGAGGCCCAACCAGAGGAAGTTGGTATATCAGCTCTGGGGTTGGGATTCCATCGCGCTCAGCTGAGAGGAGCAGCACCGTAAACGGCAGAGGACAGACTTGGAAGGGGCAGTGAGGCTGACTTTCTGGAAAGCCCAGCTATGAGGCACCAGGCCCTCTTAGGCCTTTGGTGTCCATGCAAGTGGCCTGCCTCGTGGAGCACTTCTTGCTGTCTGTCTGTGACTGCAAATCCTTGACTCTGACCACTCTACAAGGCATGTATCGCGGGACTGTGACTCTTCGTGCACAGTAGTTAGTGCGTGCTTTACAAATGTCACCCTCCCACAAGGCCTCTCCTGGAGCATTCCCATTCTTTTTTCTGGACTTGGATAGTGAGCTACTGTTCGGCTATCACGCTAAACCACACATGTCTATTTCTGCACCTGTGCTGTCCCACAATGCATAATGGAACATATAGGAGGGCAGAAAAAGAAAGACATGGCATGGGGGGAGCACCACCATTCCAAACTTCACCCATGCTTATGGATGTCTGCAGGAGGAGGGAGGCAAGCTCCATCGACCCCTCAGGGATAAGCCATTCTCTCCAGTCTCCCAGCTTGCTTGCAGTTCTCTAGCCTTTCTAGAGCCCAGGATACGAGACAGGATGTATAGCCACTATTCTGCTTCTTCGTTTTCTAAAAAGCCAGCCAGCTCCCCCTGTTAGCATTGCTACCCATTAATGAAAACATAGTGCATGTCCATGGATGAGGATCCATTACAATCAGTGATGCTGGCTGGGATGCCATCGAAGACACGGTGCATTCCCTGGAGTCAGCATCCTGCAGCATGCAGGTTTCACTTACATTGGTTCCATTCCTTTTGAATAGCTTGATGCTGGCATGCTTGCCTGAGCATCAAATACCACAAAGCCGAAACCTTCACAGCTGACGCTGACATCTGGAACATTACATAATGTAATCAGAGAAAAGCCTTCCTGTTTCATGTGAGCATCTGCAGTTTATTCCATAATAAGTAATCATAATTTCCACAGCCCTTTTTAATGAACAAAATGCATTTCATCCCTTCTGTCTTTCTATGAAGGAAAGATGAGGATAATTTTTTGATAGTTAAACTTGGCAGAGAGCATACAGAAATAAATTGCGATCATGGGGTGGGGAAAAGAACACACATAAAAAGAGCAATTAGAGAAAGAGATGATGAGAATGCCAGGAACCTTAAAGCAAAAATGGTGGTGGGAGGGAGAGATTGCAGTGGCTGGTACTGAAATAAAACATATTTATAGTGGGCATATTAGAAACTGGTTGAAAAGTGAAAATCTGTTTTTATCTTTGAATCTATAAAATCTGTAAGAAGTATAGTAGAAAGAGGTAGGTTGCTGTACAGGCCGGTACAGAAACAAGGTACTGTTTGACACAGCATTAAAATGTGAAATTTGCTGTCATGAAATAGGGCAATGGACTCTTATGCGGCTTTAAAAGAGGGTTATGCAACTTCAAAGAGGATGATTCTATTGAGAGTTATTAGCTGTGACATGGATGCAGCATAGCTCTAGATGTGAATTACTACAGGAATGGCAGCTGCCTTACTGATGGGCTTTCCTGAGACTTATGGCTGGCGGATCACTGTTGCAAACAGTGTGGCAGGCCCTCCTGCTGATGCAGTAGGTATTCTCACTCATTCTTACAGCAGAATCCTTCAAATTCACTGAAGTAAGTTTAAAGAGTCTCATTTTGGAAGCAAAGAAGTAACTGAGGCTGAGAGAAAATGGCTTGCATGTAGTCTTGATCAATTAAAACACATTTTCTGGAGTAGCAAAGAGTCCCGTGTCACCTTAAAGACTGGCAAATGTATTCTGACATGAACTTTCATGGAAACTTGTGTGCCACATTTTGATTTCATCTGCCATCACAGTTTACATCTATACCCTGCCCTAAGCCAATACCAGCTTGTGGAAATCTGCTAGTTTGCATCTGATGAAGTGAGTTGCGTCCATGAAAGCTTGTGCCAGTATATATTTGTTGGTCTTTAAGGAGCCACAAGACTCCTTTCTTGTCCTTTAATCCAAGACCCTGAACCCCAACTAATTCTAAACGATGGTTGTAAAGTTCTAAGGTCAGTTCAGTTATAGTGCAAAACCAGAAAGGATAAAAAGCTAAATAAATAAAAGTTAAAGATCATACTAAACAATCAGTGCAAAGTCCACAGACAATTCCTACAGCTGCGTATACGTGACTGGGTTGCTATTGTCTTCCCAAAGATAACAGAGGCTGGAGGTTTACAACAGGAATAGCAAACTCCGAGCCCTTTAAAGAACTTGGTGCTAAAAGAATTTAAGTGTCTTCTGTGTACAGCAGAGGTGAAAACCATGTAGTTCTTTAGATGTTTCTAGATTCCAACTGCCACCAGCCCAAGGCAATATAGCCAGTTGGGCAAGATGGTGGAAATTGTATTTCAGGATCTGGGGGGCTACATGTTCTTCATTTCTGATGTGCAAGTCCATTTATTAAATGAAGGCTAACACTAAACATTCTGTACAGTGTCACCTGGGACCTCTAGGGCTTTTGCAATGGGATACATACACAAAGCCCTGGAAGATTCAGCCTGCTTACTTTTCTGTATGGTAGTGCAAACAGTAAAAAGCAGCAGTCAGAAAATTCCCTCCATGGAAACTAACAATGCTTAGTTCAATGTTACATACACAAGGGTGTCTCACAAAAATCTCCCTTTAGATGAAATGGTTTGTTTAGAGCCATTGTTTTAATAGAATTCAAGAGAATGACAACATTTCATCTCTAAAAATGAGTGTTCTGGCTTGTTTAGCACTGTGCTTGAGACAGATTGATTCTGAAATGGGAATAAGAAGCAGCGGCTAGAAAACCATTAATGAATTGTTCAGATCTTTTCCAAAATGTCTACATCATTTGCAATAAAGGGAGGAGGAAAAGCTATCAGTGATTTCTATTATTGAATTGCAGTTGTTTTGGTTTACTTTCTGGGGAAAGAATTTTTGAATCGCCCACTCAAAACTTCACGTATCAGTTAGCTTTAAAACTGTATACTAATTATATCTGTAATCTAAAAAGTCTGTTCATGCTACATTTTCCAAGGATTAAAATAAGATTTTTAAAAAACCCAAGCAAGTTAAAAATAAAAATATTTCAAAATGCTACATTTGAAATAAATTTAACTTTTCTATTAAAAAAATCTACTATTTGAATTATCAGCTGCAAACAAAGACATCTGTTGTTAAGAACAAGATACCAGCTTAAACATACACAGTATTTTAAACAAATGGATTCATTCTGAATGGAATTTAGCACCCTGTAATTTAGTGGGCTGGAGGAAATCAGATCATTTATTCTTTGCATCATATCTGAATTTGAGTTGAATGTCTGTAAAAATAAATAATGGTATTTTGCCCATTTTCTTTTTATACATTTAGTAAAGGCAGAATTAAATGTGATCATTTTTAATTTTACAGTCAGTGTTTGAAGCATATGCTTTGCACTGAAGTAAATGTCATAAAAAAAAGAGACGTAATTATTTGAGGGTGCAGCCCTATGTCCTCCCAACAGTTGGCACAGAAAGAAACATACATTCTGCTCCTACGCCCACAGTTGCAACTGGGAATGGGATATTCCAGAGGAAGACACTGGGGCCAAGGGCTAGGCCAGGGGTCAGCAATCTGTGGCTCCGGAGCCGCACGTGGCTCTTGAACCCCTCTGCTGCGGCTCCGTCGCTCAAAACACTCGTGACAGCTGCTGATCTGCAGCTGAGGCTCCAAGTTACAAAATACCAATAGGTGATGATGAGGAACGCTGCACTAGCTGGTTAAGTACATTGCAACATTGCAGGGAAAGAGTGGAACAAGCTTCCTCCAGGCTCTCATGTTACACGAAACTGCTGCTGAAAGGATTCTCTTTGTCCCAATGTAATCTCCTTCATCTGAATGTTAAAAGCTGCGCTTGGGACCTGTCACAATTCACAGCACTTGACTGTTTATCTGCTAATCACTCACTAAACACACCTATATCTCTGTCGATCTGCAGACCCACCCCCACGCCAATTTATTGAGCCTCCCCCCCACCCCCCCGCATAGGCCAACCATGGATAAATTGAAGAAAAGTTTCTGAAGAAAACCAAATGTTTAATTATACATGGGTAGATTCATTTGCTTTTACTGCTGACGAACTTATGGGGTTTGCTGTTTAATGCACGCAGCCCTTTAGCACTGACTTTGACTCTTCAGGAAGCTGTTCTCCTATTCAAAATATACGAAAGGAGTCCTACTAGTTTATAATGTAAGATTAAAAATAACAGTTTTTAGTGACTGAACAAGAACTGCAGCTAAATCATAATGAAGATATACATAGCATTAAGGTAAAAAACAATATATGCAGTGTTATCTCCATTTTAGATGGCAAAAGGGTTTTGCGGCTCCCAGTATTTTCTTCTGTATGGGAAACGGGTCCAAATGGCTCTTTGAGTGTTAACGGTTGCCGACTCCTGGGCTAGGCCAATCCCTATCTGAGCTGCATTCTGCTTTCTTCCCCCCGCTGGGCACTTCATCCTAATGACCACGTGGCATAAGGTGCTGTGGCACTGCTGTGCCTCATTCCATTCAGAGGCTGATGTGCAGTGAGACAGTGGGACAGTTTATTCAATTCCCACCCTCCGATTTCAGCAGGCAGATAACCTAGGTGAGGCAAAGCTTGCTAGGGAACAATAATGGAGGAAGCCCAATGCTTTCCAAGAGAGAAAGCTTTCTTGCTGACAGTCTTGCAAGACCACGCCTGGCATTTTGAACTTTACATCATTTCCCTCTTGTCCCTCCTTTTGTGCTTTCCTCTTGTCCTTGAAATTCTCCCTTGTTCCTCTGGCTTACAGCAGAATTGCCAAAGAAAGTGTGGTAGAACTGCATTGAGTCTTAGAGGGAATACACACGGGGCACAGCTAGGCAGTTCAAACCAATTTACATTGATGGTGTTTTTATAAGCATCACTGAAGAAGGCTATCTAACCTTGTTTAACTGCAAGCATTCTCTAAAGCTTAGCATGTCAGTGTTAAGTGAAGGCGTGAAAACAGGTACTTCTTTCCCTTGGGGAGAAAGCGCATGTTGCCTGTGGCAGGGGCAAAGAGAAGAAGGAAAGGGAGGAAGTAGAGGAAAGGAGCTGATCAAGGCACAGATCGAAGTGGGGGAGCAAGATAAACAGCTGTGGATACAGGAGCTCCCTAATGACCGAGAGCATCTGGAGTTGTCCCTTTTATCCAACAGTTCCATCTACTGGACTCCTGTGCAGAGACTGAGAACAGCCATTAGGGATGTTGGAGTGAAGCAGTTACATCTGCATCATCTCGGGAGTAAGCTGATGAGACATCCTCTAGGCCAGTGATGGCGAACCTATGGCACGTGTGCCGCAGCAGGCACACAGAGCCCTCTCTGTCGGCACGAGAGCGAAGCCACCCCAGCATCGCCCCAGCAGCCGAGCATCGGATAACAGCGCACATAGGACCCATGTGCATGCTCAGAAAGGAGTAGCGGCACCAGGTGATGATGTCACAAGCCACAACTCATTAGCCGTGACTTGGCCAAGCTTTCGCATGGCCGGTTAGTGCGCTGCCAAGGATATATATATATATATTTGCTTGGACTGGTTGTGAGTTGTTTTTTCTAAACTAAAACCTAAGTATTCAGGTTTTATTGCAGTGTTGGCCCATTGCGATAAATAAGTGGGTTTTGGGTTGCAGTTTGGGCACTCGGTCTCTAAAAGGTTTGCCATCACTGCTCTGAGCCATACCCATATTGTGAGGTTTAATAATAAGGCTGACTCTGATGAACTGAGGTTAAATTACACCAGGCAAAACAAAGATGAAAAAAGCAATGCAAAGAATGGAAGATTCTGACAAACCTATTTTTCTGTGCTATATCCTAACTCAGACTTGAAAATAAATAAATAAATAAAATAATAGTCCAGAGAGTCTTCTTTTCTTCTCCAACTGAGTAAACACAATCAGGATCTCAGTATCTTGGGTCAGTCAGCCAAACTTTCATGTTTTTATTTGAGTTTGCATATTGATCCATATCTAGACAGATTCCAGAGTGGTGAACAATAAAAAACAGATAAAAGCCCAAAAATAATGCACTAAAACCAAGTAACATTAAATCCACGGTCATCTGCACCATGGCATAATTAGTTGTGTGGTCCAACACTTGAAGAATGGGCCTAATTTTTTCCAGAAATAACCTGAACTTATTTTTAAGTGTGCCATAGCTCAACAACAAGATAGGGCCCGTATGAGCATCCACCATCTTGAGCCAGGATCCCAGCACTCGCAGACGGGCTCCCGCAGATGGCTGCCCAGAGCGTCTTTCTCTCTTTCTCTGAATCCAGTGGTCTGAGCAAAGCCAGGTAGCTCCACAACATTCCACTAATAAATCCATTGGCTTTAACTTGAATTGAAAGCTAAAGAATCGCACTGTACAATTTGATGCACATTCATGTAGACTCATTTCTATCACTTTAAAACTAATCTTGATTATAGCTTCCTTCTCAGCAAGTTTTCTTAGTTTCCTCAACCCTAGTTGTAAAACAGGATGCTGTTTTACTAATTTGTGGACTTCACTTTTCTTCCATACTGGTTCTCAAACTCTGCAGAGCACTTGTGTTGTCTCGGGGTTTAGTTACCTATGGTGGTAGGTAACAAAAACAGTTTCCTGTAAAGTACAGTTTCCTGTAAGGAAATTATAACTTACTGATTTCTATCTAGGACAGTGTGTACAGAATTGATGATGAAAAATGACACTGGACCTTTTTCAGTCTTACAAGAAAAGCAAAGGTATCCCTTCTATCCAAGAAGTAAAGTCTAAAGGCATGCCTAATGAGCTCTCTCAGTTTGGAATCAAGGATCTGCTCAGCTGCACACAGACATTTATTTCAAAGCAGTAATTTTATGGCAGTACATCTCAGCGTCTTCTTTCCACTTTACTGGGTCCTTAGTTCTTTTTTTTTTTTCTTTTTGGAAAAAGCTTTGGTCAGATTCCTTTTGATAAAAGGTGGCAACATAGTGTCTCCCTCCTCCCCATGGACACATAAATGCTCCAGCTGCATTTGTTTGCTAGGGACAAGCCCTATCTGCTACTGACTCTTTTAGGTTATCTAGAAGTTAAATTTCTGAGTTGGATGCATGTTTTCTTTATCACACATGTGCTATGCAAATAAACATGCATGAACACTAAAGCACTATGCATGCATGGCTTGCTTTTCCATACTGGAGCTGCTACAGCACATTTGTGTAAGCACAATTTTTATTTTGCATACAATGAAGCCAACATTGTAACATAAACCAGCGACATATAGCATTTTGTTCACCATAGCCATTCACCAGATAACACCTTTGGATTTCTAGTGGAGCGTAGTTAACGGAGAGAAGATGCAGTTCAGTGGCAACTCCCTGGTTTGTTTGCAGAAGGCTCGTTTTGTTCCTTGGGATTTCCAGGCAGGGTTATAAAAAACTCCTCTCCAAACCCCTGCAGAGTTGCAGTCTGCGTTCATGGGACCAAGGGCCAGCCACAAGATTAGGCAGCTTCCTATAGTTCATATATTATGTCTTTTGTTAATGAAGGTTTCAGTAAAAAGGTCACGTTTTGCTATTGCTTGTATTAACCTGCTGCAGTGAGTCAGCTGTTCTGATAATGCTGCCATCCATATTTTATAAGCCAGCCTCGAACTGCGAAGCCCAAATGGGATCCACTCAGTGCAGTGCTGCTCAGTGTCTAAGCATGAAGCCGATGACTTCCTTTTGACTCAGGGGCTATATGATCTGCCTGCTTAATCGGATCCCAGTTCAGTCCTTCAGAAAGGCCTGTTTCTGCTCAGCCTGCGTTATACCTTCCCTCTCACTTCAGTTTCTGTTTCTGTGTGCTACTGAGTCATGTGCATGCCAGTCTAGCAGTGTAAGTCCTACAACTTTAAAGCTGTAGTTTTTCTACATTTCCCCCAACCTTTGCCTGACCTCAAGCAGGGGACAGGATATGTAGGACATGCATTTCTTTTCTTCCTGTGACCAGGTTGGATGATTAGTCTGTATAGCAAGCTACGATGACTCTGCAAAACGACCCCACTGAAAATAACCGCACCACCCTTGTTTCGCACATGCATTTACCAGACGCTTTAAAAGAAACCCAGCCGAAGCAACATGAATTCTTGCTTCTGCCACAGTTCTGAAACCGCACTGTGGCCTGTGTCATGTGCTTGCTCTGTAAGTGCAAATGATACAGTGCACACGACCTTTCAAACTTCTCCATAAGCACAACACTATGCACAGGGACGCAGCATTTGACTATACTATAAACAGAGCGGATGACATGCAGTATTCATTAACTTTTGTCCCACAAAGCAGCCGCTGAGTTTGAGAAACACACTGGCACAGAGGCGCCTTGTAAATGCACAGGACCGCACTACCAATCCTGATAGAATAGTGAGAACAGTCTCACTAGGCTGGTCTCCTGGCAGGGTCACCCAAGGAGGAGTGGTCAAGGCTGAGGCCAGACGAAGATGCATCCACCGTCACATCAACAAGAAGAATGGATCTCACTAATTATGATGGGGATGCAGAACCTTCTGAAGGGCAGCTACTGAGGCACAACAGTAGTTGAAGACAACACCGGCAGAGTGATGCTCAAGCTAAGTCTAGTTAATACTGCACAGAAGAAGCCAATGATAAGCCACTTGTGCCTATTTTTTACCCTTACAATCCTGTGATGAAACAATCCAAAATGAAACAAGAGATAGTGCCAGAAGATGATACCCCCAGGCTAGGAGACACTTTACGAGCTACTGGGGAAGGGCAAAGGACAAAGACAAGTATTGTTGTCACTAACTAGATCAAACAAGAAAGGGAATCTGTGCAGCTGACATGCACAGAGGTGAGAGTAAAGTCAAACAGTAGCTTCTTGCTTGTGGCACCGGTTAGGCATCAAGAGAATCAAATGTAGAGGCACACCCGTTTCTTTCAGGACCATCCATAGCTTCTTGCAAGCTACACAGTCAAAGGCTTTGCTGTAGTCAATAAGCAGAGACTGGTCTTTTTCTGAAATTCTTTGGTGCATTCCAGTAGCCAACATATATTTGCAATATGATCTCTAGTGCTTCTTCCTTTTAGAATCCAGCTTGGACGTCTGGCATTTCTCACTCCATAGAAACATAGAAACAGAGCGAGTCAGAAGGGGCCTCCCGGGCCATCTAGTCTGACCTCTGGCACCAGCCGGCTCCGCTCACGACATACCCACCATGTGGACGTCCAGCCTATCCTTGAACACCCGCACTGATGGGGCCTCAACGACCTCTCGTGGAAGCCCATTCCACATCCTTGGGGTCCTGACTGTCAGGAAATGCTTCCTGGCATCCAAATGGAACCTAGGCTCCCTGAGCTTTGCTCCATTGGAGCGTGTCCTGCCTTCCTCTGCAGGGGAGAACAGGTCTCTACCCATCTCCATGTGACATCCCCTCACATACCTGTATGTCGCCAACATATCCCCTCTGAGTCTCCTCTTCTTCAGGCTGAAGAGACCCAGTTCCCTCAGTCTCGCCTCATACCCCATCCCCTGCAAACTGGCCACCAACCTTGTGGTCCTACGCTGCACTGACTCCAACCTGGCTATATCCTTTCTGTAATGAAGGGCCCAAAACTGAGCACAATTGCGGGCGCACTAGAGTCGTGTAGAGTGGTAGTAATACCTCTCTTGATCTAGAAGCCACACTTCTGGCTATACAACCAAGGGTGGCGTTTGCCCTCTTGACCACCGCATCACACTGCTGACTCATGTTTAGCCTGCAGTCAACCAGTACCCCAAGGTCCCTTTCACAAGTGCTGCTCTCCAGCCACTTGTCACCTAACCTGTACTTATGACACCTATTCCTATGCCCCAAGTGCAAGACCTTGCACTTATCCACATTGAACGCCATCCTGTTGTCTCCTGCCCACTTCCATAGTCTGTCCAGATCCTTTTGGATCTGGAGTACCTGCTCCTCAGTTGTGGCCACTGCTCCAGTTTTAGTGTCGTCTGCGAATTTGATCAGCAGACTGTTCACCCCTTCTCCCATGTCGTTAATGAAAAGATTAAATAGGATCGGCCCCAGGACAGAGCCCTGGGGGACCCTGCTTGTTACTGGCCTCCATCCCGATGATTTCCCGCTAATGGTTACCTTCTGCTTACTGTCAGTCAACCATGCCCTAATCCACCGGACAGTGCTTTGGTGTATCCCAAAACTCCTGTTTCTCCACCAGGATATCATGGGGCACTTTGTCAAAGGCCTTGCTGAAATCCAGGTATACTACATCCACTGCATCCCCTCCATCTAGCCATCTGGAAACCTTGTCATAGAATTCCACAAGGTTTGTCTGGCAGGACCTGTTTTTGCAGAAGCCATGTTGTGTGGCTGTCAGCCTCCCTTCCCTATCTAGCATCACTAGATCTCTCTCTATTATGAGCCTTTCCATTGTTTTTCCTGCAATGGACGTAAGGCTAACCGGTCTATAATTCCCCATGTCCTTTCTACTACCCCTTTTGAAAATTGGGACCACTGACGCCATCCTCCAGTCCTCTGGAACTTCACCCATTCTCCACGAGGCCTCAAAAATGGAGGCCAGCGGGCGTGAGAGAACCCCTGCCAACTCTCTAAGTACTCTTGGGTGTAACCCGTCAGGGCCTGGCACCTTTGTAATGTCCAATGCCCTGAGGAGCCCCTCGACTTCAAGGGGGGTGACTCTAATCTGTGCCTCTAAGTCCCCACCCTCATCTAATCTCTATGCGGATATCCCCCATCCTGCTTTGGGGAGAACACAGAGGCAAAATAGTCATTTAGCATCTGTGCCTGTTCCCTCATATCAGTCACTGGATCGCCTTCCTCCTTATTTAGTGGTCCCACCACTTGTCTCCCCTTCCTCTTCCTATTTACATGCTGAAAGAAGCCCTTTTTGTTGCTCTTGATATTCGTGGCAAGTCACAGCTCATAATCAGCCTTAGCCTTGCGAAGAATCCTTCTGCAACGGGCTTCCTCCTCCCGGTATACCCTTTTGTCTATTTTCCCCAGTACCCATTTCCTACGGAGGTTCCTCTTTCATCTAATCCCTCTAACCACCTCCTTTCGCATCCATGGCGGCACTCTCCTCCACCTCCCCACCTTACTGACTAGAGGTATCGTCAAGGCTTGCGCCTCCAAAACCTCCCTTTTGAGTGCTATCCACCCCTCCTCAACTCGCTTACCTTCCAGTAACCTATCCCAGGAGACTTTCCCCAGTCTGGCCTTCAGTTGGCCAAAGTTGGCCCTCTTGAAGTCCCAGCTTCTAGTGCTCGACCTGCTGCACGTCCCCAGTCCCCTGATCTCAAAGCAAAGGATGAAGTGATCACTCGCATCCAGAGCTCCCCTAATCTGTACTTTATTTATTTATTTAGAAAGTTTCTATGCCGCCCCATTCGCCGAAGCCTCGGGGCGGCTCACAACATGAATCAATTAAAATAATATAAATTATAATAATATAAATTAACAATATAAAATAAGTTACTTCATCTATCAGTTCCTCCCTATTGGTCAAGACCAAGTCAAGGATGTTTCCCTCCCTTGTCGCCTCTTGGACCCACTGTGTGAAAAACCCTCCCTCTATAGCTCCTAGGAAGCAACGAGACCTGACTGTCACTGCCGAGTGAGTCTCCCAAGTAATATCCGGGAGATTGAAATCTCCCATAATTACTGTGACTCTCCCCCGAGATATCCTTAGAATCTGGCCTGTCAGGACATCATCCAGGGTCTCAAGTTGACCTGGAGGGCGATAAGATACCCCCACTGTCAGGTCTCTTTCCCTGTCAAAACCCCTAAATTTCTCACTCCATATACGGTGTTATTCTTTGTTGCAACACTTTCAGTATAACTTTGTTTGCATGGGAGATTAATACAATGGCCTTCTTCTGCATTTCCCTTCTTGAGCATTGGAATATATATTTGTTGAATGTTTTCAGTCTGTGGGTCATTGTTTTGTTTTCCATATTTGTTGATCACTGTAATAGTTAAGACAGAATATGAAGAAACAGAATGGTTTCCCTTAGGCAAAGGTGTCACACAAAGATGCATTTTATCTCCCTATTTGATCAATCTGTATGTAGAACCTATCATAAGGAAAACTGGTTCGTATGAGAGGCAGGAGTGAAAATTGGTGGCAGAAACACCACTAATTTAAAATATGCAGATGACAATCTACTACTGGCAGAAAGCAGCAATGACTTAGAACAACTCCTGTTAAAGTAAAAGAAAGCACTGCAGGTGAATATTAAGAAAACAAATATCATGTCCACAGAAGAATGACAGAACTTTAGTGCTATTAATAAAGAAACTGAAATTGTGATTTCACATATGTTGCCTCAGTCATCAATTCAAATACAGACTGTAGCCATTCAAAGGACTGAGACTTGGGAGGGCAGCAATGAAGGAACCAGAAAACGTCACCAAATGTAAGGACATTTCACTAGAGACCAAGGTCAAGATCGTTCAAACCATTTGATCACAATGGCTCCCAATCACAATGCATGGCGATGAAAGCTAGGCTATGAAGAAAGCAGACAGGAAGAAAATTGAAATTTGAAACATGGTGCTAGAGAAGAGCTTTGCAAATACCCTGGACCATCAGAAACTCAAACAAGTAGATACTAGATCAAATCAAGCCAGAGCTTTCTCTAGAAGCAAAAACAGAGGCCGTGATACTTTGGACACATCATGAGAAGGCAAGGCTCCCTGGAGAAGGCCACCATGTTAGGGAAAGTCAAAGACAGAAGATGAAAGGAAGTCCAAATATGAGATGGATTGAATCCATAAGAGAAGCCACAGCCTTGTACTTGGGAAAGCTGGATCGTGCTGGCATGGACAGGGCATTTTGGAGGGCTTTCATTCATCGGGTTGCCATAAGTCAGAGAAAACTTGATACCACATAACAACAACAAAATAGATTCTGCTGCAGAAACCTTTCACCAAAGGCTAATCAAAAATATAAAAAAGGATATTCAGTTAGATGCTTTCTGTTGTCTTGTTATGGCAGCAGGTATCTATGTCAAGTTCTTTGTTACATCTTCCTACTGTTTTATTTGTGATCCCAATTTAAATTAACTGCTTGACTAGAATATTCTCATCTAAATTAACTATAATCAGGAAGGTTATTTTAATGGAAGACCTAAATGCATGCACTTGAATGAAATTCCTTGGATTAGAACTGCTTTTTCCTCTATATATTGTGAATAAACCTTCTGATCTACAGCTCCTCTTAATTTAATTTTATATCACTGAAAATAGCCATTCTGGGTTTACATCACATTATAAGCTCTACAAAAAATGTAATCTTTGTCCTATTATGCACACAGATCTCATTACTGGATTTCTTCTTTTCCATCTTAGAAACATCAGAACCACTGTATTCATAATATTATATTCCCAGGCTGCTTATGATGCATTTAAAAATGCTTGGAGGTTAAGATCCATTGCATTGAATTGGAATGACTAGATTAACTGAACTCAGGTCCACTGAAATCACTGGTTCAGGATGGTCACTGCTTAATTTACATCCTGTTGATTTCTCTAAGGAAAAAGTGAAATTTAGTCCAGCTCTAACCCGTTTTAATTAAAATGAAATAGTGCTTTATCCAAGTAAAGATACTTTTGCATTTCTACAAAGAAATACAATCCTATAACTGTCTGCTCATAAATAGGTGCCAGACTTAACAATGGGACTTACTCTGGGGTAAGTCGGTATAGAATTAAATCACTTTCGCTTTTTATTCAGTTCACTGAGTGAACATGCCCTCAGCTGTCCATGTGATGGTAGCCCCCAGTTTAGACTACTGTATCTGGTGCTATCCTTGAAGCCTGTTCAGAAACTGTAGAGTTAGTACAAAATGTGGCTTTTAGATTACTAACAAGAACCATGTTGTGATCACACTAAGCCTGTGATTTGCCAGCTGCACTGTCTCCCCAGTTTGTTTTCCAACACCCTGCTTACTCGTTTACCAGTGGAAAAACAAGGCATGAGCCCAGCAGCTAGTGCACAGATATTATTCCAGTGCTCTGGGCCTGAATGGATGTTAACCCTGCACCTTCTGAGCACCACCAGAGCACAGCTACAGGCCATCGGTGCTTGTGCTCTTCTGTAGCCTTCCACGTAACTACGTCTCTCTTTACAAGGCATCCTTATCTCTGTGATGGGCAATACTGCATCTGATAGCCAAGCGAGCCTGCACTTTTAGCAGCATTTGCGCTCCTTGAGGCTTTGTGGCAGCTTGGCATTTGCCTCCGAGTCCCAGAGGGGGCTAAGCACGTCTTGGAACTGAATGCAGAGAGTGGAGTGCAGGCGATTCACTGATTGTTTACATAAACACAAAACAGCTGTTAAGAGGAACTATTATGTCATCCGCTGGAAAGCATCAGGCAGCAAAGCAAAGGCTCTGCCATTGGTAGAAAATGTGCCAGACTTGCAAAAAAAATGCTTATCAAATATTCACACACACACACACACACACAATATTTTTCAATCTTATCGCTTGCTAGTTAAACTGCTATATTTAACTGAGTTATGTATAGTAGTGTTTGTGAATCCACACGGAGAAGATAAAAACTCCCCAACCCCACTCACACCGCTAGGATGCAATTCTATCAGTCCAGAAGTGTTGGGCTAGGTGGACATTCACGCTGGACTTGATGGGAGTTGCAGTCCAATGCATCTAGCCGGCCTCGGATCATGGAAGACTAGCCTTGAGTGAAAGCAAGGGGCAACGACCACAAGACATCGCACTGCGACGACACCAGGTTTAAACTATAATGCACAATCATGTCCAATGTTTCCCGTGCAGCACTCTTGAGTCTGTAGCAGGAACTGAGTCCCGACGACGACACGCTACCGCCAGCATGAGGCGGTGTGCCTACGCACAGCAGTCGCTGGGGAAGGCGGCGCGGGTGCTGTTGCATGCACCGCCCGCAAGCGGAGGGCTGCCCGCCGCGCAAACGGAATGCTAAACGCAGTCCGATCCAGCATGGCTCGCAGTCCCTTCTCCGCGCGGCGGGCAGTTTGCGTGGCGAGGGCGCAGCGCCTCTCCCGCGGGCGCCTTCCCGGGCCAAAGCGCCTTTCGCTTTCGATCCCTTTTCTCCGCCGCGAGGGCGGGGCTCTCGCCTAAACGACGCTGCGAAGTCGAGGGCGTAATAGAAACATATATAGGTATATATTTAGCAACGTCGCCAGCGTTTTTTGATGCCGGCAGTTTGCGGCCTGCCTGCCTGCCGCCTGCCGACGACTTGCTCCTCAAGACCCGGGCGAGGCGGAAAAACCCGTGATTGGCCCCGAAGCCTACACCACTCTGTGGTCGGCGGCACCGGCGCGCTCACACGCGGACCGTAACTAAGAGCCTGCGAGCGCCCGAGGCGGGCGGGGGCAGCCTTTCCGGAAAGGCACCGGCTCCGTCGCGGCCGTCGTGCCCGCTCTGCTCGCGGCAACTTTTCCCTGGAGGATGAGGAGGACGCGCCGGCGCTCCCTTTCCACCTGCTGGGTGGCTCTGCTGGTCTGCAGCCTGTGCTGCCGCGGCTTCTGCGCGCTCCCGGCGGCCTCTTCAGGTACGGGAGCGGGGCTTCGGCCACGGGCTCGCCTTGGGGACGGGACCCCAAGCTGTGCGCGCACTGGCGCGGGCTGACTCGCCCCAGCCCCCGGGGACGCGAGCCCGGCGGGGGAAGGAGGAGCTGGGGGGGGGGGGGGGAACGAGTGCCGGCCAGTGACTGCGCAACCTCGCCGGTGGAGAGGCTTGGAAGCCTGCGGCGTGGCTGTGTGCCTCGGGATGTTGAAGCAGAGGCAGGAGCGATGCATCTGGAAGCGCTGCTGCGGAGGGGGCGAGCTCTTACGGCGGGGGGCGAGTAGCGGGCGTGGGACAGAGGGCGGGAAGTCCTGCAGGGAGACCAGCGCTTTCCCCTAGCCTGCAACGGGGATCCCCACGGCGAGTGGAATTTCCCTCGAAGGAGCTCTGGCCCTCGGAGAGTGGAATTATTATGTATTCCTAGAAAAATACATGTTTATCTAGGCGGATCAAACAAAAGCAAACAGCCGTTCCGTCAGAGCGCACGGACGGGGCGCAGGCTTTTTTCGCTCACTTGCGTATTCGGTGACAGGCTAGAGCAAAGTTTGGAGCCATGATTGGACTGGGCTTTTAGCTCTGTGACAGGGCTTTGCCCAGCTTGCGAAGTACTGCTAAGCTGCAGAGCATGTGTAGAGTACCCCGTCGCTTGGGCCAAGCGCTTCTGGTGTGTCTGTGGCGCAGAAGCCCCAGCGGCGTTTTCTGCCCATGAGCTCACACCGTGTCGGCAGGGCAGCCAAGGGTCGACTTTCGTTTTTGCTTCAGCAGCTATGGAATAAAGCGTTGCTGCAGGAGTTGCTTGCGCGTTCCCAGGAGCCGCTTGCGAGAGAACCCTTTCTCGGCATGACTCAGAGGCCGAGGGACTGGCCTGCTTCCAGTTCCCATCGAACTTAATATAAAGAAAGGAACGCAGCCCTTGGGCGGAGCAGGGGAATTCCAGAAATGGACTGGAGCTATAAGAGAAAAGCTGGGTGGTGACAGGCGAGGGCCCTGCTGATTGTTTTGTTTCCCTTCAGGGAAAAACAAGCTGCCTGCAAGCAGGCTTGACGCTTCCCCCATATCCTACAATGCCTATGTGCTTTGTAAGATACTTGCCTAACAGGCAGGGGTTCAACTCCCTCTGGTAACTATATTTCCATGGTGCAGGCAGCTGGTGCATTGCTTGATTTTTACCTGTAGTGCTGTGATAAAAGTCACTAGCAATAAGGGTTGTGGTACCCACGAAAGGTTATGCCATAATAAATGGTTAGTCTGTAAGCCATAGTATACCCACATTTTTCTGAACAGCAGGGCCCAATCCATGAAAGCAAATGTTGTGCCAAAATGTTGGTACATTGTTACCTCTTCCCTGCATTATTAGAAATTGTCCTTTCCCCCTCCATCTCCTGTGCAATTGCAGGACAGAACTAGCTTTTGAGGAAGCTGCTGTTTGGGCACACTGGGTGAAAAGGGAGGCAGGTATTTTGTTTTTCAAGTAAGGGCAAGCAGCCAACAAACATTAGGAAACGGGCATATCTGGTAAAAACAGATTATAGCCAGCAGTGTTAGGATGTGTCCACATGAGGTTTTTGACAGTGCTAGAATATTGATTAATCAGATCAGGATAAGCCACAATGCAGTCATACCATCTGATCCCTTTCTGATGTAAAGAAGTTATGTCTTGGTGGAATCATGGCAGCAGAGTGAAAGCAAAGGAGTCTTGATTAGCTTCAGGCTTTCCTGTTCCTTTCGAGTTTGGCAGCAGTCCTCCTGGTGGGAAGGGAAAGGGGACTGAATGGATTTTCCCTTGTACAAAGGGTTTGAGGATGGCTTGGTCTTGATTATTCAGTCAAAAGTTTTACAAAAGACTTGCTCCTGTTTCAGATGAAGATGATGAGTACCTGCAGTTCAAAACTTACCATCTCTGGTAAAGAAAGGTTTTGGAAAATCTTGTGCAGCCTAGCTCCTGGAGGCTGTTTTCTACTTTTGAACTAGCAGTGAAGCCCTGGATCTGTCATGAATGAAACTTGTTTGTGGACATAACCCAAGGGATTAGCTTTTTTATGTAAGAATTAGTTCTTGGATATAATAGGTAACCACTAGTGGTTGTAGAACTAAACAGCAGTTTAATGATGAAGTTAATAGGTTTAATAATGCTAAATAAAGTGTCTGCAAAATTCAAGTGTAAAAAGACTTCAGAGAAACTTGCCAAGCCAGCATTTAACTGACTCACACTTCCACAAAGGCAACAACAGAGAAAGTTGCTCAAATTTTTCATGAGTTTCTTCCACATTACAATTTAGGAACCTTTGAAAATTTCCAGGCACTCTTCCTGTAAGAGGGGAGAAATATGTAGGGCTGTAGCTAGTTTGTTTTTTAGGGGCAGCTCTCAGTAGCTCGAGCTCATTTGCATGGTTTGTTCAGACTCCTCTTGGTCTGTAACTGTAGTTTCCAGATGCTTTACAGGTTGTATTCAGAGCTCCTAGCTACATGATAGGAAAGAGGATGACTGCTTGTTTGTTTCTTTCTGGCAGGCAGTGACTAGTGCAGCCTGGTAGGACAGGTGTAACCTGGTAGGAAAGGGAGAATGATGAGAGAAAGAAACCAAGGGAGGGATATATTTATAGGTCTTGCACTTAGGTACCAAAAGAACCAAAAAGCCCAAGGCTTGAAGATACAACTCATAAATCTTACCCACAGACACGTCTGTGTTCGTTAGAATTGGTTCCCACATCTGTGTGTCCTTTCTCTGTCCTAAGATACATAATGAACAATTCTCAGGTTTAAAAAGACTCTTATCTGTGGTGAGCATTTGCCTGTGAACTAGAGTGGCATTCAGTTACAGTTGGAAAGGACATTCTGTCTAACAGCACTTTTGCTTTGTATAGTTTCTCTTTTCTCCACCAGTGGTGTGAACACTGGCAGCAGCCCTGATCCCTCTTCCGCTGGAGATATGCCCCAGGTATCTTTCCTGGGAAAGGGCTGGCGACATGGGTGTGCACAGCAGCCATAGCAGCAAGCTGTGTTACACAACATAGTGCTAGGCAGCTATGTGTATGGCTCTTATGTGTCTCCTCCAGCCTTTAAAGTGACTGGGTCATAAAAGGTGGGAAGTAGGAATAAGAGATTGGTGCAAGAACGTGGCCTTGCAGCACAGCACAGCCCTATCTCCAGTGCTGGCAGAAATTTAGGGTGCTTCCAGAGGGGTCAAAAGACTGCCACAAAAGGAGCATAGGAAACACAGGAGGGCTACAAATCTGTATACCTTGTAAATCCTAGCACAGTGAAATCCTAGTCTGGAAACACCTTTAATCTCAGGGAGTAGCCAGCCAGATGGTAACATTACTTTGGATTTATATAGCAATTTTCTGACAGTTCAATGCACTCCAGGTAGATCATCTTACTGATACTAGGAACAACCCTGTGTGAGTTGTTATCACATTATATCGACCCTATGTTGCAAAATAGTGTGCAAAGATGAGATGAACGCTTGATATTCATGGTTGAGGTAAATGACTCAGGTTTATCTGGTGAGTTCTTGGCTTTACACCTCTCAGTTTTAACTGTCACTCCAGTTCACAAATTGACAGAAAGGCTTATAAACGGGGCATGATTGAGATAACCACTTGATTTTCCACTGGCAGAATAAAGTTTGGGCATGTCAAATTGGGTTAACAGCCTTTCCTGACCTCCGTTTTCTTTATTGAGCTCTTTGTTTAGCACTTTACATGCACTTATCTAGCATATTGCATTAGAATGGTTCAAATAATGTTGATGTTACTTAGCCAGTTCTTGACTCACAGTAAATGGTAAATATTTTTGTAAAGTTAAACTTCATGGGACCGAATCCAAAGGATTTAGGATGCACTTGCTTTAGGATTTAGGATTCACTTGTAGAGTAGGACTACAAGTGAAATTCTCTCACATCATTTTCAAGGATTAACAAGGGTAAAGAAATCCTTATCTGCCAAAGGAAATCTTTCAATATTTGTTTTCATTTACATTAGTGTCTTTTAAAACATGTACTGCCAATTAGTTTCTTCATTGTAAATCTTCAGATCTTTTTAAACTTTGTAATTTTTCCATTTTTCTTCAATATTTATGGAGCAAGCCATTATACCACACACAATGTCAAGGGTAAGATTGTGATCACATTCTGTCTCAAAAAGACATTCTGTTTTGTGACATGTTTAAACCAACGCAAAACAGAAGCTGTATTTACACTGCTCAAGTAAAAAAAAGAAAAAATAAACATAGTGGAAGAACCACCAAATATAACACCCCCCGTTTTTGTTGCATTTTTAATGAAACGACTGAGCCCTAGGCCAGTAAATGCTTTCAAAACTCATGGCTTTCTGGCAAGCTGGAGTGAATGCTGACCATTCTTATACCCACCCCCCTCAGAATTATCTATGAAAAGTTATGTGGGCAGTGTGTGTGTGTGTGTGTGGGGGGAGATAGTCCATTTATTCATGTGCATGTTCAACAACCTGCTTTAGCATTGGATGATACTCAAATGGAAGTTGAATAGGGTGTTTCAGTTCAGCGCATTAAACACAGCATAATTGTTTTCTTCCAGCAAATTGCTAGAGGCATGGCTCCAGGGACTGTGCCATGAGTGGGCTGCAAAGGCACAAACATGCTTTTTTCCAGGAAAAAAATGTTACCATTCCGGCCAAATAAACATCTGAATAAAAATTTTAAGTCACTGTTAACTTGCTATTTTTGAAGGTTTTAAGAAAACTCCTAGTTTCCTTTAGCAGGACAATAAACATCATTAATTTATCACTAGAATCTTTAAAAAATACCAAAGAGTACAACACAGAAACACTCCTTTTTCACACCACAGAAGAGAGCTAATGTTCAAATAGTGGGGCTAGTCCATTTCCATAGAATGTGTTAGATAAGAAGCAAGTTGTCATCTGTGAGCAGTTTTCTCTGTGCAAGTTGGTAACATTCTAACAGATGTTAAGAGGCAGAGCACCCGGAGCAGGGCCTTCTCTGTGGTGGCGCCCCGCCTACGGAACGTGCTCCCCAGAGAGGTCCACCTGGCGCTGTCGTTATTTGTTTCTCGGTGCCAGGCCAAGGCCTTTTTATTCAAACGTTATTTTAATATGTTTTAATATTGAACTTTATTGTTGTATTTTATTAACTTGCAGCCAGAGTGGGTCGTCAGTTTATTTATGCTGTAAGTTGTCCAGGGATGCAAGTAATTGGACGGCATACCAATTTTATAAATAACAATAATAACAGTCACAGATTTGGGCATCATATTAACTTCAATTCCAAATGGGTGTTTGGGACTGAGATATATATGTTCATGATGAATGGGAGTTACCTTAGAGTCTGTAACCTATACTCTGAAATGCTTTTGTAAACATGCAGTGTTTTTATGTGTAAATTAATTTAAGCTCTAGAAAGACAGATTTATAGAACAGGGTAACTTGCCAGTTTATGCTAAATTTTAAAAATTTCCATTTAATTTTAAATTGAAGTGAGGATTTTGGGTAAGACTTTTTGAAAATATAAAAGTTCTGAAAATTATGTAAATATGTACAAATACAATAATCCTAATCATTCTAAATTTCTGAGAAAGAGTGAAAGGATGCTATTTCACAGGAAAAATAGATTTCCTATGCTTTGTCCATTTCTTTGATGGATTACATTGATCATTTTATCCTTGATCAAACTTTAGTAGCAGGTTTACCTTACATTGCTATGTAGCAGTAAAATTTACTGGTTTCAAAATCAGTGTGTTGAGATTTACATTCTGGTGAATTGGATTGTGTCTAATAAATTAAGGCTCCATCTAGGCAAGACAGAAATACTGTTCTTGGGTTATTTGTCTGCCCTGGTGAATGGTATTCCACCTCTCTCTAAAGAAACAGGTCTCACTCCCCCTAAACCAAACCTGATTCCAGGTGCTTGCTCTAACCTATAAAACCCTATATGGCTGGGATGTGCAATATTTGATGGAGTATATCTCCCATCCACAATTGACGAGTACAGTACAATTAATATCTGAGGCCTATCTTCAAATCCAAACCCCAGGGAAGGCTCAGAGGGCACAAGGAGTGGGCCGTTTGGTGTGGCAGCCCCACTGCTGTGGAATCATCTCTCTACTTGGACCCACCTGGTGCCAACTTTGTCATCCTTTTGGCACAGAGTTGAGAGAACCCTCTCTTCCAAGACACTGAAAAATATCTGCAATGATCTAATGATTTGATCAGGGTATCAGTGTATTTTTTTCACATGTCTGCTCCATACTAAATACAGCTTTAGTTGTTAACTGTTTCATTTTTTTAAACTGTTTTTTACATTTTGTATTATGGGGAAAATAATTGTATAGGGTGCAGAGATTTTTGGGTGGAGGATTATGGTCCTGCTAGGAACTGTTATAAACCCACCTGAAAGCGTCAACTATTGGGTGAGATAGAACCGAAACAGATAAATCATCTCACTTTGGGTTCCTGCAACACGTTATCTGTGGGCTTGTCCCTGGGGACAGTCCTGCAATTTGCTAGTCCAGCCTAGGCTGTATGGCATGGGACAACTTGAATATAGTACACCAGGTCATGCAGAGTGCCCGCTCTCAGCCTGTTCTGGAGCTCACTTCAAAGTGCAGCCTTCAACTTTCAGATCCTTAATGATTTGAGACAAGGCTTTTAAAGATCCCACCTTCTGCACCTTAAAAGGTCCTAAAATCATCTTTCTTTAGAGGTCCTTCTCCATGTGTCCCTCAAGTAATATGCATCAAGTGGCCTCCGTGGAAAGGGTGTTTTTGGGGTGGCATCCCAGTTATTGAACGCTTTCTCCAGTCAGGCTCATCTGATGTTCCTTTTGATATCAGGCTTTGTTTTAGAGTTCTGAATATTTAATAGTTAACATTTGAACATTTAATATTGCTAATTTGCTGTAGTGTTTTTTTACTGAATTGTGGTTACATTTTAATGTTTGTTATTGTAAGCCAAATTTAGAATGTTTTTATGAGGTGGCATTTACAAACACTGTAAATAAATAGAAAGTGCTACAGTCTTTTAGGGAGGTGTTCTTTTAGCGGGCATTCTGTAACATGGCACCCTTATAATATTGCCTGACTGCATCTCACAAAAGAAAAATATTAAAGCATATGCCTTTCTTATGCAGATAATAATGCTTTTGCCATCCGCCATGAAAAAACCAACACGTGCATCAAAGTTAAAAACCGGGAGATAACCGCAGGAGACTGTCGAGAGACAAAAGAGACCTTATGGGCCTGGGTCTCCGAACATCGCCTTTTTAATTTGGGATCCCAAAAGTGCCTTGGACTAGATACCAAATCCCAGAATACCTTGAAAATTGTGGATTGTGACTCGGACCTTCTTACACTGTGGTGGCGATGTGTTGATGCCGCAATACTTACAGAATCTGAGAAGAAATTGACTTTAAAGAATGGAATTGTGTCTGTAAGCATTGACGCTTCCGATATCTGGAGAAGAAGCAATTCCAGTGATTCTATTTGTAAACTTCCATACCATGGTATGTATTTTCTTTGTGTCATTTGTTTTTTTGGGAGAAAGATGGGATTTCAACATGGGTTTCATTTAGTAAATGTAGGTGCTGTTCCTAGAGCAGTGAACATTACGGAGTGAGTGGCTGTCAGACAAAACTTGCAGAATCACACTGTTTGCACCTGGCTTAGTGTGGTGTCTGAAAGTGACCTACAAGGTTTTGTGGTTTGGTTTGGTTTTGGTCATTGACTTTTAAGGATGCTGAATTGACTAGTAGGTAATTGGTGGCCTGGTCTGGACATTATGAAAGCATACACTGCAATGGACTTCAGGCTCAGATACTTGACTCTTCCTCACATGTGAAGACACTGAAAGTTTCTCTGTTGGCCTTGAATAAATTGTAGTACTGGCCCAACTCAGGAAACTGTGGATAGTCTAACTGTACCCGTTTTCATGATTTGAGATCTTATTACTTTATTAAACCATGGTTTACAGGAAACAATTTCCCTAAGTTTGAACACAGTGGGAAATTGAAACTAACTCAGGTGCACCATGAAAGCATTCCATCTGTTATTCTGATGCACAGAGGAGTAGAAAGGAAGGGGAATCCATGAACTGAAGGTTCAGTGTGAATTATTCTCATGACTCAAAACAATAGCTTGTTCTAAGTTTTATAATTTAAAGTATAGTCCTAACGTATGTTTAAAAAGGAAAAGGTTCAGCAACTCTCAGCGTTCCCTAGACAACTTTACTCGCAGCATCTGGGGGATGCTGGGAGTTGTAGGGTTTTGTTTTGTTTGCTTATCTAAAAAGGGATAGGACCACACTATTAGAATAAAAGGGTTAGCACGAAATAGCCAGCATACTAGCAGGTTTAGATACCGGTTAAAACCCATGTAATTTTTTTCTCATTGGCTGGGAAACTGACTAGGCAATAATGTGTTTCAGTGCACAGAAAACCCTGCTGTACAGTTCTTACATGTTCTGTCCCCTCCCTGTTCTTAAAAAGATCAATAATTTTGCAGCAAGTTGTAGTTCTTCTCTTGCCATGTATGCTACTCATCCACCTTTAAAAGACATCTAGGCCAAGTGCTTCAAGTGCTCCTGGCAGGCAGGGCTCTCATCACCTAGACCTGGATAAAAGAATGCAGCCCCTCTCTCTGCAGGTGCTGCTTCTGCTAACTGTGGCAATCTTACACAAGTGTTCCCTATTATTAATTTCATGTCTGTACCGCCCGTAGCTGAAGTTCTCTTGGTGGTTTACAACAAAGTATATAAACAATAAAATGTTATTCGGTAATTTGGAGGTAGGGGCTGAGGTTTCTTCAGTGAGGTTTCTCATTTTCATCTAACCCAAGTGAAGCATTTCCATCCTGAATCACTGCCTGTGCTTGATAATGGACTGGATAAGGGCCATGTGCCCATATTACCCTGATAATGCATCACTTGCACTGGCTCTGACCCAATATAAGGTGCTTGTTCTAACACCCAAGCCCCTAAACAGCTTTGGACCAGAATATCTGAAGGACTGCCTGCTCCCATATGTACCTACCTGGCCCCTAAAATAAGGCAAGGAGGCCCTTCTGAGGAAGCCATCCTCCAACAAGATAAGGAGGATGGCAAATGGAAGAGGGGCCTTCTAAGTTGCACCCCATCTATGGAACGTCCTTCCGGGAGCAGCTTGTCTGGTGCCATCTTTACAATCTTTCTGATGCCAGGAGAAAATGACTCTGTTGGCAAATTTGGCACCAGGCTGGCCATGGCAGGGAGGTTGTTCCAAAGATGGGGGCCACCACCAAAAAGGCTCCCCTCCCCAGTTGCCACCCTCTGAGCCTCTTGAGGGATTAGAACCCAGAGGAGTGTAGTGTCTGGGCAGTTGGGGCTGGGAGAGGTGCTCCAGCAGGGGTTGTGTCCCAAGCTGTGTAAGGCATTATAAGTTAGGACTAGCACCTTGCATTGGTACTGGCCTCATACAGGTAGCCAATGCAAGCGGGCCAGAACTGGTCTTCTGTGTTTGGGCCTCCAAGTCCCGGTTATTAAGCTGGTTGCCACATTCTGCACCGGCTGCAGCTTCTGAAACATCTTCAAGGACAGCCCCATGTAGAGTGTGTTGTAGTAAACTAATTTAGAGATTACCAGAGCATAGATTACAGAAGTCAGGCTATCCCTGTCCAGGTAGAGGCACAGATGGGCTGCCAGCCAGAGCTGGTAGAAAGCATTCCAGGCCACCAATGTCTCCTGAGCTTCAAGTGACAAAGATGGATTAATGAGTACCTCCAAACTACAATCAAGGAGCATTCCCAAGTACCTAGGTGCCATTCTGTGTCACACCACAGGCTGTATAAGGAATTAACAAAATACGTTGAGATACAAGTGCAATTTCATAAAACGTGAGAAATACTTGGCACACTGGTCATATACTGTCAGCTAACCATCTGTTGCGCGACTGAGGCAAAATACTTCAGGAATGCTTTTCAGTTGAATCTAAAGCTTGCCTCCTGTGGATGAAAAGGCTCCTCCTTCCTTCCAGAGATGGCTTCTGATCTGGCAGAATATCTCTGCTAGTGGGATGGAGAGGAGGCAATATTAGCCAACGTCCCCTCCAGCTGAAGTCCTCCGTCCCCCTTGAAAATCTGCTCTGGAGGATTGGTGGACCTTCTGGAATAGTTAGAGAAATGGTACGGAGGTCTGCAAGGGGATGGAGAATCTGCTTTCCATTCCTTTCCATGGAGAGAGTTGCGAGTGTCCTGAGCAGAACTCAGCTCAGGTGATGTCACCACTAGTTAAAGGAATCAGTCCTCTTGAACCATACCATCTTAATTTCATTCCGGCTCCATTTGCTAGCAAAACCTGCTCACAAGTTCTGGGCAAACTCTCAGTCCTCTTCATCTCTCTCCTCTTTTCCTTCTGCGTCAGGCTCCCTGCCTCCCGTCTGCCAGGCTGCCTAGTGAAGCTCCCTGCCCCATCCCCTTGCACACCCAGCTGTCTACCTCCCAAGTTGCCTCTGTTACTGCATACTCTGAACAGTGGCCAAGATCCACATTGGCTAGAAAGGTGCCTGGCATGGCTCTTCAGAAAGGCGGCCACGTCCAAACGCCTGACTTGAAGGCTTATTCCTCAGAGCCAGTAACTGTGGCAAGGGTGTCCCTGGAGATTTCTTGTACTGTGGTGGGAGCAACACAGTAGCGGCAGATTCTGCTGACAGGACTGGTGGGGAGATGAGCGGACAATTTGCTGCTTTGCCATCTTAATTCACAGGAAAGGTGGTCCTGCAACTCACTGTCTAATTCTGCAGTAGTTGGGTGCAGCCCTGCGTGCTTTGTATAATTGTAGGCATCACCCAACTGGAACTAGTAATCAAGGGGTTCTGTGTGGGGTGTTGGACTAGGATAAGCTAGGTTCAGCCATTCAGGCATGAAATGGGTTAGGTTCCCAGATAATGAGCCACTGGATTGCTTTAGCACCCTGGACATCTTCGGGTAGGACTGACTAAAAATGTAATAAAGGATTTGTTAATCCAGTGAATAAGTCAGATCCAGAGTAAATGATGACTTTATCATGACCAAGACAAATCCTGTTGATTTGTTATATGGTACTAAAGCATGCATAACCTAATTTGGATCCAACCCAATGTTAGTTTTTCAAAGCACATGCATTAAATCTGTTAATTTGCATTGTTACAACTTCAAAACATCAGTGTTTAAGAATAGTTGATTCACTCGATTGAACTCATCTTTTTTGACAAGTTGAATTTCCATTTCACATGTTAGCTTGTATTAGGTTTACCGATGAGGAGCTTGTAATCTGAGGAAATGTGGCTTGCACAAGGTCATGTGTGGCTGATCTAGAATTTCAAGTTAAGTGTCCCAGATCCGACTACAACTCTCCGTGCTCTGCTCCACATTTTAAAGAATTGCTCCTGGTAATAGGACTCAGTGGTAGTTCTTTTAATTAGAAGTTAATTACTGCTATAGTCCTGTACTCACTTACCTTAGAATAAGCCCACTGAACTCAAGAAAGTTACTTCAGTATTGTAAGATGTAGATTGCAAAACAGGAGGATAGGTCCTCGGGAATGACAGATGCTGCATGGAAGAAATAAACAAGCATGTCCCATTTTTAAATTACTACCATAATATATATCCTTTTGTTGTTATAGGCCATGCTTTATTTCTAGCAATACATGTCCTAGAAGAAAGGAACCAGGTAAATCTTGCCATGTAAAGCTAGAACAACTGGAAATGAGAATACTATAATGATTAAAGTTTCTGACCCCTTCCCCAGACTTCTGCATTTAGCACCCTTGAAGTATGCAGGTGTTATGGAGTCTTGCCAATTCCATTTTACCTAGGCATTCTCTATGACCGGCCTCACATAAAGTGCCTGTAGTTATACTACATCTTACAAGACATACTCTTTATGAATTTGTGGTTCTCACTGGGGAAAAACATTGAGCATGTCTGAACAAATAAATCAAGGCTGCCTGTGTCTTTCTCTCTTGTTGCTGCTGTGCAACTTGGTTGATGAAGTCCATGTTGCAAAGCATATTTAGTTTTCTGTTCTTCTGTAACTATAACTTAATACAAAAATGTGCTTTTCTGGCTGTTGTTTTCCTATTCTTTTCTTTTTTTGCGGGGGGGGGGAAGGGTTGTATTGTGTCTGTTAGCTAATAAGCCCATGAACAGGAATGTGCTTTTAAAAACTCAGTACAGTGTCTTAATTTAATGTAGAAATTCTTAATTTATAAATTAACAACTGTAATAGAATCCCAAAAGACGTGTTCATGGACTTGTGCCATGCAATAGGACGCATTCCCTGTACTACCCCAGAGTATTTGTATGTAGGCAAAATTGTTTGAGCCCCACTGTGGGAATCTGATGGGACTGTCAGGTTTATCATATAGACCTATTTTAATTACACACCTACAGTAAGTAAAGTTGTTGTTTCTTTTAAGTATGAACTAGGATAATAATGTTGAGTTACTATTCACTTACACATACAATTTCTGCAAAGCTCAATGGAAGGATATGCAGACTTGCTTTGCTTGACAAAGGAAAAAAACAGTCAAATTGACTGAAGCAGATGAAACTGTTAATTTTGTATTCCTGTTGAACTGGACTGAAACAACTGGAGAAGTTGATGTTCTTGAGAAACTTTTCACCAGCTAGACTGACATCCCTCTTTAAACTTAAATGCTTTGTGATCAGTTCCCATCTGTACCAGCAAGACAGCTTTTCAGTTTCAGTTTTAAATGGATATGTTGCCTGAATTACATTTTAATGCTTTGCTTTTTAAATTTGTTGTTGTTGTTGCAGAGAAGGAACATATAAGCCAAATAAAAAATACATATAAAAATATATTTTCACCAACCGAAGAACTTGCCTGGTTCATCCAGGATGTAAAGATTTTTGGCAAGCAGCTGGATTTTATATTTTCAAATCAACAATTGGTTTGATCAGCAACCGTCAGAGGATTCTTTCACTGAGTTGACACAGGCACTCTGAAACCTGAGGCTATCACATCACTTGGCAGAGCTGAATTTGAATGATTGCAAACCCTCCCTCTTCACATAATTTTATGACTCTGGCTGTATAGGTATCCTGACAACATTCAGAGAGCCTTTTATATCCCACACCCCCTACTAATCCGATTTTTATAACATCTTGTAACTTCTTTTTATAACATAGTACCACCTGATTGATGGTGGAGGCTCAAAAGCCTGAAAATTTTTGTGATCTATGAGTTAGCCTACTAAAAGTATTTCAGCATACAGTTTTTGAATACATGATATCCATGTGTGAATGGCATACAAACAGCCTCCTTGCATTAGAACTCTTTTCCCAGTTATGTCTTGATGTTTCCACTACAAAACCTGTAATGCAATCAACAATATGGTAGCACTTGTTTCAAAAGAATACATTATTTAGCATTACAACTGTGTTGAAAGCTAAACAACTGCTGTAGGGAGGAAGATCAGATAAACAGTGTAGTCCTGGAATTACTGCCCTTAAAAATATTAAGATAATGTGCTTTGAGAGTGATTAATGTTTTCAAACCTAAAATCAGTTTCCTTTTCCTTGAAAGCAAGAAGAATTTGTTTACCAAGATTTCCATAGCTTAGTGTTCCACCAGTGTTCCCAGAGACTTCTGTTTTGGTTCCAACTTCTCCTTTGCTGTTCTTCTTCTTATAGTTTATCATTTATATTAAAATTCCTTATTGGCAGTTGGGATTGCTTCGAAGCAAAGAGAACTTCTAGCTATTTCCATGTTTGTTTCCTATAAATTCCATGGGGCTGCATGTGGGGCCCTGAGACATTCCTAGGAAATGAAGATCATGGCGAGCTGATAGTTTCCTCCAGTGTGCCCATTTTGTGGTGGTGCCCAGAATAGCTTTTCAAATTGCTAAATGCGCCCGAATAGGTTGCCTAACTCACTCTAGCTTGGATGCGTCCTCTCAGGAAGGCCTGCTTCCAGGCTTGTGGCAATTTCTCCATAATGCTTCCCACCTAGATACCTGAAGGGACATATCATAGCAGAGGTCGAGCACTGCAATACCAGATGAGGACTAAGGCATATCAGTTTCAGGTCCAGTAATTTCTGCTGCTACTATGAGTAATTATGCCTTTGCAGAAGCATTATATTCATTGGCAGCTCTGTTAGATCATACCAGTTAAAACCTGAAAATATGTTTTGCCAGGAACATGATTGGGTGGACTCAAAGCGACTGGCATTGATAAGGGAGATCAGTCAAGCTGAAGAAAATTGTTAGTCTCTTTTTCAAGTCCATAAACAACTTGTTCTAATCCAGTTTCATAGGAATGCAAAACTGTCTGGCATGCCAGTTTTACTTGTTTTGTGAAGTATAGAAAGGCTCTCCTTGAATGGATTTTTGCAGAAAATATATGTGGAATTTTATGACAACTCAGCACGGCTTATTCCAGTTTGAGGACCATTCAAGAATTCTGTATGGTGTAATCTTTAGCTTGATCAAATCTTACTTCTTAATACATTAATTCAGTTAAAATGTTTAGAAGCCACCTTTAAGGATAAATGAACTCACAAGGCAGCTTTCAAGGTATCCACCAGAGACAATAACATTTCTATGATATAAACCAGCAAGAATGATAAAAACAAAACTATTCAGCCCACGAAATACAGAAATCCAGTAAATCATTGGGATTGTAATAATCAGCATTCCAACAAACTCCATCTCAGAAAAACCTATGTTGAACCCCACTGGGGGCATTTTGAACCCCACCTAGTAATAGATTCAGCACTATGCCATTTATCGTAAAACCCTATTCTTAGTCCCTTGGTTTTGGAATATACATTTGTGCTTCTCACAGAATACAGAGGAAACAACACAAAAACCATTCTGTCCAATTGATCCATTGATCAATCTCTTGCAATCCAGCTATGTCTGCATAACACAGAAGGACAAAAGGTGAGGTCTTTCCCACCATGTCATGTTGTTCTACAGTTATACAAACCCCATCGTTGAAGGCTTGAAGTTGCTGTTAATTTCTTACTTCCAAATGACCTGTATTGGTTGATTGATATATATTCTACATGCTAAATACTTCTCTGGCCTTTTCTCTGTAGTAATTTATACAAGGGATGGGAATTCTAATGGAAAGCCGTGTGAGTTCCCTTTCCTGATGAATAAGACATGGCATCATGACTGCATACGCAATGGAATGTTCGAGGATGGTCTGTGGTGTTCCACAACGTCCAATTTTGATACTGGTAGAAAATGGGGTTTCTGCTTAAAACCAGGCAAGTAGCATTCCTGTATAAAACAACATCTTGAAAAATTTATTTTACTTCAGTGTGTCTTGTTTATTTTTACACTTCATGGGCAGAAATTGTATTAAGCTCTTGTGTTGTATATCTGTACTTCTGTTTTTGTGTTCTATGTTATAAATTAGAAAGAGGATTTTAATTGTTTAATTATGGAGCCAACCAAATAATAAGGATTGTAAATGCTTAAAATAAATAAAATGTTCCAGTGTTGGTGCAGAACATATGAGGAATCAATGCTGTGATGTAGGACGTGATTCACTTGTATTCTATGTATTTTCACCTGGGTTTTCACTAGTGGGATTTGGGGACAGAAAGCCCACTTGTTACCCTGACCATTGGAACATGCAAGCAGACATCACAAGAAATGACTGTGTACCCCTTTCTTAGTCTCCACTTGTTTTACATGTGCATGGAACAGGAGGATGCTGGGTAGGGAGTCCATGTCCAGATGCACATGGACTTCTTGTTTGCTGCACTGCTTTGGACTACTGTCCATACACTATATGTCTGTATCATTCTCAAGTCAATGCCATTTTATTGAGGGCAAAACACAAATCTACTGAGTGCTTGTGGCACTCAGTGCTGCCTGCATGGGACTTAGGTTTTAATTATTCTTTTGCTTTCACCAGAGGATGGTTGTCAAAATACATGGGAGCATGATGCAGATTCTGGAAGCTGCTACCAGGTAAATACACAGGGTCCCCTTTCTTGGAAAGAAGCATATATCTCATGCCAGAGGCAAGGAGGAGATTTGCTGAGCATCACCAGTGCATCTGAGCTACACTACATTCAAGGTAGGTTCATTTGTGTACAGTGAATTCTAGAAGAAGCAGTTATTAACATAGGAGACATAAAGATCTTTGACATGAGCAGTAGTTTTGAGGTAATTTTCTAACTACCAGCTCTCATACCCTGAAAGAGAGAATGTCTTCTGTACAGCAGAAGCTCTCTTTTCTCTACACCTGAGCTATTCAAAATCCCTGCTACTCAAGTTTATTTCATAACACAGAAGGCAAAGTTGTCCATGAGGTTTTCTGAACCAGGAAAGGTTCTTAGTTTTCCCCTCCTTTTTTCTGTCATTATATTGTTAACTGTTGTGTACATACTTGCTGTGGTTCTTCAACTGTGCTGAATTTCAGAGTATGGCTAATCAAGTATTTCTTGCCCTTAGTAGTTGGGGAATATCAAATCTATTTGTGTAATTGCATAACAAGCTCTCAGGATCAACCAGGGTAATACGGGGTATCCATGAATAAGCTCTCCCATGAGGTATCTCTCTCTCTCTCTCTCTGTATGCAGGGAAAAGTTGGTTTGGGAAAGTTGGGGGTGGGATATTGCATTAATTTACCTACCCTTTACCATTTTTCCTATCCAGCATTCCCTCAACTCTTATTGGTCACACAGAAGAAAACATACTGGGATGTGATTTAGATAGGAAAGATGATGCAGTAGAAAACAATACTTCCCTTGCATTATTTCCCCAACTCAGTTCTTCCTTCTCCATGAAACTGCACAATGTTGCATCAATGTTTAGTGTTAGGAAAATAAGATCCTCTTCCCAGATTCTCCCGCTGTCCTCCCATGCGGCTACATGGAGAAGTTCCCATTTTAGATTAACCACAAATTACTGTGCCACTGTACCCCAAACAGTGGTAAGCCACAACTTACCATTAGGTGAAGAAAACTAGCTTCATCTGCTATGGTTTAAAGGTGGCTTGGATTTGAACAATGCAGAGTTAAGACTAAGCAGACTTTGTCTAGGCTGTGGTTAATCTAAAATGGAATGAAAAGCTTCAAAACTCTTCCATGAGGTTGTTCCAGAGCAGAGTATGTGTGATCTTAGGGCTTGCTGTGACTTATTCTCATTATACTAAACTGTGATGTCTGGACAAAGTCATTAACTACTTCAATTTTTAAAAATCAGTTAGGGGAACAAAACACCAGGAGATTTATGGAACAGGATTTCCTTCAATATCTCTAGCTGAGTCTTGTCCTATAGCTATTAAGTTTCAGTTGTGAGGATTCTGCATGATCCTCTCTGACGAAGAGGTTCAGGGAGAGTTCTGCACAGAGTACCTTAAAAGAAGTCAGTATTACTTAGTAAATAAAGTGCTAGACTTTGGCCTAGCAGTGTGAGTTCTAAAGTTCCTATTCAGACATTTTTAGCAACTTGGAACAAATTACTATATCTCAGCCACAGTTCTTCATTAAGAAAATGAAAAGTATGAAAGATAAATCATGTATAAAAAGTCAATAATGCAAAGCTTCAGAATTCATTTTTTTTCTTTTTTTGGTCTCCCTTTCTGGATGGCTACTTCTGAACCTCATTAAATGTTGTTCAGATTTGTTCCCAGGTGAATATTCCTACATATCCAAACTGCCCCTTGCTCCAGTTCATTCATGTAGATCAAGGTATATCTTAGCTTTCTACAGAATTGTGTTGAAGCTTGAATTAAAAATAATCTGTTGCATATAGAAACATTCTGTGTAATCCATGTTATGCAAGGATTAAGAAAGGATTTGCATGAGCAGTTCTGGTTTTATTTTCTTCTGGGTGGTATTCTTCTTGGGCACAGGGCCAAGCAGGTTAAATGTGCTCATTTTCAGTTAACTTAATCTATATATAACATAATCAGCTGCTTTTCAAAAAGCACTTCACAGATTCAGATAAGCCCCAAAAGTACAGAGATTTACCCTTGGCATACTTGCCAGAAAGTGGATCTTTGACTATTATGGCAGTTTCAGGTTCCTCCCCCCCCGCCTTTTGTAATCATAATTCTGCAACTTGCAAGGTTCACTTCCTTACACTGCAGTCTGTGCACATCTGCTCCAAGTAAGCCCCACTGAGTTCCATGGAACTTGCTCCCATGAATGTGTGAATGTGTACTAGGAGGGTAACCTTACTTTCTTGCCTTCATATATTTTATCCCTAGAGAAAGTGCAGGCTTTTCTCAACAACTACTGTGACAATAGTGACGCAGCGTGCAGCATTTAATGACACCACCATCAAGAGACCATAGGATTGTTCCCTTAGTGTCTTTTTTCTCTAAGCAAAAGTACATCCCATTATGTGGTAGTGGGATTGCTAGAGCTGGACTTAGGATAATCAAAATATATTGAATTTCTTACCTTAGGATAGTAAGGCAAATTCTACAGTATGAAAGACAGCAATATTTTATCAAGGATATAATGTTTTGCTTTCTTCACCATGTGTAAACTTAGAATAGCTGTATTTCTGATGTTTTGCGATGATGGGGTAGAAGTTGCAGCTCTGGAGCTATAGACCATTGCTGACCATGGCCAACAAGAATGAAAACTAATAGTTGCCATCTGTGCCCTAGCACTAGTGATGAGAACTTTACTCTAGTGTAAACCAATGCTAGTGCAAGGTGCCTAGCACTTGCAAAGGCAGTGGGGAAAAGTGACTTGCCGCTGAAATTCAGTGGCAAACATTGCCTTTGCAAGTACTAGTTACGTTGTGCAAGTGTTGCTTTGCAGTAGCACAATATCATTAGCACTAATGCTGGAGCATAGCATTCCTTTTAAAGGATATTAATTTGCCACTAAGCTCAATAAGCTTAGCATATGGACTTGCCCTTCATGCAGATTTATAGGGGCATTATTAGATTCCAAGTCAGAATTAACCTTGTTAAAAAGAACTTACATTTTAATACAAAAAAGTTATTAAGCAGTAACTTTTCAAAACAACCATAAAAGTTATCAGCTTTTCTACCATCATATTACAGATCATGCAGATCTCGAAAAGAATCCGTCTCCATAATTTCAATGCTGCTTTCTACAGGAAGCAACTGCTTAGGTCAGCGTTGTGCTTCTTGGCAGAGAAATGCTCACCTGCATATAAGTAATATGGAAATTCAAAATGCAGCATATATTTCTATTGGTCAGAAAAGGGTAAAAAATCCAGTATTATGCAACAACTTGAACAAATACATGTGATGTGTCTAGCCATGCTGTGTCATGCCCGTTTGCAGTGTTCTTTGTTTTAAACAGATCTGAATTGGCACCCCAAATATACTTGTAGCATCACAGGCATTGCTAGTATTTTGAAAATATTTAAGTTCTCAAAATGATGTCCTCACTTATCACTGGTGATTTCACAGGCACTGTCCAATAAATTCATTTATTGTTTGAACACATTCTACACAGCATTTATAACACCTGTGGGAACAGTGCCTGCATTTTCCCATGCTGTTGTATTGCAGCTCAGATTCTAATCATAATCATAATATCCCAGGTAAGGAAAAGCTACACTGAAAGATGCTGTTTGGATTCAGGGCAGCAGTTGAGTCACAAGTATGATGTTGTTGCTTGAACACCTATAATTATATCAACATCTGATATTTTTTTAACCCTCTAGCTAAAGATGACATTGCAGACATGTTTTGGATTGGATTAAACCAACTGGATAATTTTGGAGGCTGGCAGTGGTCAGACCATACGCCATTGAACTTCCTTAGCTGGAGTCCAGGTAAACGCACCTGTCGGTTAGTCAGTGTGATCTTATGCATGTGTACTCAGAAGTAAGTTCCACTGCGTTCAGTTGGGCTTACTCTCTGGTATGTGTACACAGGTTTGCAGCCTTATTAAATATTTTAATAGCACACTATCAAGAATATTATATTAAAACTTCCATGAAGTTTGTGACCATTTTTAAAAGGAGGAAGGAACAACAATGCACACGTCGGTTCTTCCAAGTCCTGTAATTATGCAGACTCTGATTTCTTATTCACTACTCTAAATACTAATTTTTATTCTTCTGCAGAGATGAAGGATTCATCCCCTCTGGATGGAACTGCGTGTGCAATTATGGATGCCAACAAGGGTGACTGGAAGAGTTATGCTTGTGAGACGGCACTTCCTTATGTCTGCAAGAAACAATTCAACAGCACTGAGTCAGAGCTCCCAGGTAAATCAGGATCGGTTTGTGGTTGCAGCTGCCTCTCACTATTAAACCACTGTCATCTTCTTCAGGCATACTTAGTTATGAAATTCTGTTTGCAATAAAAATAGCATTGCAAAATGTTCTCGGCAAAGACCCAAACCCATACCAAATATTCATCACAGTAGAATATAATGAGATGCAAAGGGTGAGAAAAGAGTGCAGAAGTTCAGTTTTTGCAGAAACCAAGTCTGGAAAGAGTTTAAGGGATTTTCACCATCACCCAAGAGTGGGACCATAATTACCAGTACTTGAAAAGTTTAGGCAAGTTTGCTCCCTAGAAGTGTGTGTGGGATTGCAGTGTGCACATTTACCTAGGAGTAAGTCTGACTGAACTCAGTGAAACCTCCTTTTTATTAAATACATGTAGGATCAGACAGCATGAATATCTCTTGGGCTGGGTTTCATTATTTGTATTAATGCAAGGTAGGAAGCTAATTGGAGAGTGGTAGCATTTTAAAATAAAATGTACATTCTTGTCAGCATTGGTATGAAGGGACAGAAGACCAAAGACAGAAAATCGGATTGAAGCTTCATGGGTAATTATGTGCCAATGGCAAGAGTGGGGTGGGAATCATCTCCTGTTCTTCTGTTCCGTGCACCAAAACCCTTCAGTCCACACACTTCAGCCTGCATGGGCTTCTTTCCAATCTTGGAAAATGCAGAAGTGGAGGTGGCAGAGAATGTACTGCACTTACATTCCAAGATGTGATGTTAGCATGATTTATTCTGCACTACTTTGATTTATATTTCTGAAAAGCATTTCAATGTGACTGCAAAATTGAGTGGGAGAATCTTTGCAGAAGGATGCTGCCTTATACCAGGTCAAACTGTCTCTCTCATCTAGCCAGGTATTGTCTACTCTGATTGGTAGCAGCTCTCTAGTTTCAGGCACGTCTTTAATGGCTCTTTTAACTGGAGATGCCAAGGTTCAAACCTGAGATATTCTGAATGCAAAACATGTACTCTGCCACTGAGCTACAGCTCCTCCATAGTGTATGGTCAGGTTGTGCCATGTTAGTTGCACGTTAGTTCTGTTCTGTGCTTTTAAGAGGTTGGGACTTTTACCATCACCTCCCAGTGTATATTGACCAGCAAATAATTCACTTATTCTCTTTATTCCCAGGAGTTCAAAACTATGAAGAGACCCAGTGTGACTCTAACTGGTATCCTCACAATGGATTTTGCTATATGCTAATGAACGCTTCCGCTTCCTGGAAAGATGCATATCACTCATGCAGTGCGAGCAGTAGTAGCTTAATCAGCATAAATTCCTTAGCAGATGTGGAGTTACTTGTTACACAAATCCATAATGGTAAGTTTGGCTAAACATAGCCGAGAATGATCTACAGTATTCAGCCTAAGCACCTCTCTCAATTTAAGGATAAGTAATGTAATGGAAATTAGCTTTCGATTAGTTATTATTTCCCATTTGTCACAGTTTCAAGAATAAACAAATACATAATTCAGCCTGGGTTAAATGCACTGTGTGTCGTGCCTGACGGCTCGGGAGAGACGTCTACTCATGAGGAAGAGACAGGAGCCAACAGTGAGAGTTTGGCAATGGACCAAGGAGACTTATATTTGAGAACCAGTGCTCAGACAGCCCATATACAGCCTGGCTCTCAGGCTACTGAGCAAGAAACCTCTCCACCACCTCATCCCTCGGCCCCTGAGCATACAACCCCCCCGCAGGCTGATGGGGAAGCGTCTGAAAGAGTCGCTCCCTCTGATTCTAGCTCTGGGCTGCCTGAGGAAGGTGCCCCCCCCCCCAGCTCCTAGCTCTGAAACTGCTGAACAGAGTTCAGGAGGGCAAAAGACATGACGGAGAGTTTGGCACATGCCCAAAACAGGAGAGCCTTAATGCGACAGACCCAATTACGACAACGGGACAGGGGTCTGCCACACCCTCGGGCGGAAAGATGAGACAGGAAGGTTTGATGCCACATGTTGCTTTTGAAGAGATAGGGAGCTCGTTAGTGGAGCTTATCAGTTAAATCGTAAATTTTGTAGTGAGTAGCAATAAAAGTTTTTAGCTGATATATGGTCTGCTGTATGAATTAATTGAAGCGTGAGTTACCTCATGACACTGTGGTGGCTACATCCTTTTAAATGTACTGTAAGAAGTCTTAGGAACTTCCACTCAGTTCTGGGAGAAAAATGTGTTCTTGTTCTGATTACATGACTAATCATGGACTCAAAGAATAGTTGAAAGAGGCCAATAAACCCATCAAGTTCACCTCCCTACTTAATGTATAACCACAAGTTAAAGCATCCCTGACCTATTGGCTGTCCATTGTTTCTAAGTGCCTTGTCATTCCATTGTCTGTATTCTTTTTTAATTGCTTGCTTGCATTTCTGAATATAGAAACAAAAGATAAAGTATGGACAGGGTTTATCAATGAGGAAGTTCCAGCCTTGTTTAAGTGGTCAGATGGCTCCGACGTGGTTTTTACCTACTGGGATCAAAATGAGCCAAAAATTCCTTCCAACAGCACTCCTAACTGTGTTGCCTACTCAGGAAAGGTAAGGAACGTCTATATTCTATAATTAAATGTTCAAAGTGCCTATCCCATTTCAGAGCAGGGAATAAAATTCATAAATTGCCTTATATTGTGCTTTTGTGTATGTGTATAGCTTGTTTAGTTTTGGAGGGGGTTATTATCGCATGTTTACTAGGAAATAAGGCCCTCTGACTTCAGTGGAACTTTCTCCCATGCAAATATGCATAGGAGTAAGCATTAAATATCCAGTTTCTACAGCTGTAGTTCATGTTAATGGACCTTAGAACAAGAAAATGACAGACCTTAGAACAAATACACAGGGCCTATCATGTCTTCTCAGTCGCTCACAGCTTTCTGTAAGAGGAAACATACACAGCCATCTCTCACCTTTTGTGGGACACCAGCTTTCACACCTGCTGATTGGTCTCTCCAAGGCATGGTAGATAAATGGGAGGTGCCAAGGTGCATAAGCAACAGTGATTAATGGGGGGTTTAGAAGGTGAGAAGGCATTGAGGAAGGTGGGAATCCCTCCTTTGAGGAGAAGGACATGGGAAAAGCTGAGAATTGGCTAAATCTGCCTTTATTCCAGTATTGAAGAAGTGTGTTTATATGCAACATAAAAAGAATGAGACTTTAGGTGTCTAACAAAGACAACCCCGCTTTTTCCTCTTGTTTATAGTGGGGCCGATGGAACGTTCTACATTGTGATGATAAACTCAAATACGTGTGCATGAAAAAAGGAAAGGTTTTGGATAAACCAAAACCTGTTAAGGATTGTCCTACAGATGGGGTAAGGCAATAGCAACAATTCTATTTTTAATTAATCTTGGTGATCTTATTTAACATAATTTGCTACCGTTTGCTCAACATGTTTGCCATTTCACATTTCATATTCAGTAATAATAAACACAGAAAATAAAATGGAATTATTTACAATTCTTATACTAAATAAAAGAGTAAACACCTGTATTGTGCCTAGTGGCTATTTTAATGTCTCAGGGGATGATCCTGTACGTGTCTATCCTGACATAACTATGGATAAGTTGTGTGCTAGTGCATGCAGCCTGTCCACTCCCCCTTTTCTCCTTCACTCCTACAAGTGCATGAAATTGAGCAGCAAAGAAGATCTTACTGTGCCACCTGAACCCAGAATTTTCATTTTTTGGTCCCAGGCAAGGTAGAATTGTAAGCTAGCAACAAACCATGTTGTGACAGGAGGAAGAAATGCATGCCTTATTCAAAGTAAGCCAGGAATCCTGGTTTAGCATTATGTGTGAATGTGGTAAGGGAATTGGGCATGCTGCATTTATCTAAAAGTAAAAGATTATCATTCTCCAAACTAGGAATGGAAGAAGCATGGAAATTTTTGTTACAAAGTCGAAGAGAATGAAGTCTCATTTGGAAAATCATGCAATCTCACAATAGGGAACAGGTATTGTGTAGTTTTCACTTTGAATGAATAAAATATAATTGGTGGGCAAGAGATAAGTCTAATTTGCTAACTCTTATGTACTTCTTAAATATATGAATGTGGAAAATACATACACTATATCCCTGTGAAGCAAAGTGTTCATTTCCCTCAAGTAAGATGTATTTGCACATTTGATATGGGTAATTACTCCTTAATCTGTAACTTTTGACTCTTACAGATTTGAACAAGAATTCATAAACAGTCTGATTAGAAAGTATAGCAGAGTTGAAGAAAAGTACTTCTGGACTGGCTTGCAAGATATCAAATCTTCAGGAGAATATAGCTGGGGAAGTGTTGATGGAACTATTGAAATGTTGACATATGCAAACTGGGGCAGATTTGAACCAGGTAAAATCTTGAAATTGGTGTGTGGCTACGTGTTTTGGAAAGTAGTTTTGTACAATGTTCGGTTTCTGAAAATAAGTATAGACAATGCTGAAAGTTTTTAAAATCAACATTCTAGCTCTGCTTGGAGGATGTGTGGCTATGTCGAGTGGAAAATACCTTGGAAAGTGGGAAGTCAAGAACTGCAAAACATTTAAAGCTTACTCTATTTGCAAGAAATACATTGGACCAAAAAGGAAACCAGACGTACCACCCAAAGTCACTGACCCCTGCCCTGAAGGGTGGCACAGTGGATCAGGTCTTGTTTGTTATAAGGTAGTATATCATTCCTATTAAAGTTCCTAATTGATCTAGTGTAATTTCATGAGAACATGTGTGTGTGTGTGTTAACAGTATCCATATTGTACTGTGTTGGTTTGTATTAAAGCCCGTAGAATATCTGGATATTTTTCTTTTTTCCTGGTCAAAAGTTTCATTACAGCATGTTATTTCATAACATGATTGCAGTAACTGATCAGTTTCTTTCTAAAATTATATTAATTTATTCAGTGAATGATCAGGCTCTGAGCAGACTATTTGGGACCCTGAGTTACCATTCTGTGCATGGAAAATCCTCTGTTTTCAGAAGGTCATTGATCCAGCTCCTGCTGGTTTGTGCAGAGGAAAGCATGTTTTACTCATTGCTGATTACTCTTGCTGCCCACAGTGAAGCTTCCCACATAGTTCCAGAGGACCCTCAATCGTCTGGAACAAATTTCCAGGGTACTGTAAGAGTGAGTCAGACAAAAAATGCCTTCTCCCTTTCCACCAGTGGAGTAAAGCTAAAATAATGCTCACAGCAGCTTAGTACCCAAACCAAAAAAATGTAAGATGTATTCTTGGCTAACTGTGTGTGTGTGTGTTTGATCAAGAAAGAATAAAATTAAATGCTTACACAGAAGCAGTATGAGTGAACAACAGACCATCAAGAGACTCAGTGTGATTGGACGGCCTAAAAATATCCCAAATAAATAAATCAAAGAATTAAAAGAGAATGCTCAAAATATAAAATTGATAAAGGATTGAGTCTGATGTTTTTATTTATTTGATTTATATGCACCCAGTTAGTCCTTAGGTTCTGTGGGTAGCTTACAATGTTTCGTTTCCTTTTATAAAGTTCTTTCATAAGGAAAGAGTGCTGAGAACCAGAACGTGGGAAGAAGCAGAGAGATTTTGTGAGGCTCTTGGAGGACATCTTCCTAGTTTTAGCCACGTGGATGAAATGAGGGAGCTCCATACCACATTGAGAGAAATTATCAGGTAATATTCTTGAGATCCTGCTGGTATTGTGCTGCAAGTCAGTCGATGAATCTGTCTGCAAGCTTGGATGTCCTGCAACTTTCTTTTTAAGGTTGATGAAATAGTTCACATGACAACCCACTCTGTAAACAAGCTATGCGGGATGAGTTGTTTTCTGTACTTTCTGTGGGTTGTCTTAGCCTCTGTCCCCTCCAGTCCTCTGGCTGGTACCCCAGGGTCCTGCACTGCAGAACCTGTTTCTTTTCTCACAGATCCCCACGTGGCTGCCAGGGACTTTGCCAGTCCACCTGTGCCCAAGCAGCATGTTGGAATGACTGTCATTGGCTCTGACTTGTTTTTTTCTCTAAGATTCTGTGCTGGCTGCTGGGTTCTCCCTCTTTCTTTCTGCTGCTCCACTTCTTTGTATTAGGGTTTTATGTTTTGCTTTTCTCTCTTTCAAACTCCAGCCAGTCAGAAATGTGCTTTTTGTTGATTTCTGGTGAAAACAGAATTCATTAGGGATTCAGCTAAAAAAGTGCGGAATGGAAAAAAGGATTAGTCATCTTCAAAGCATAAAATAGTTTGCTGTTTAAAGTATGCTGTTTAAAGTGACAGTTAAGTGGCAAATGGCAATGAAAATAGAAAAACACAGTTTAGCTATTTGCAGTAAAACTGTGGGGCTTTACTGTGTTATTCCAAAGTGGTAAACAGTAAACAAATAAAACAAATGAAAGTAAAAACAGTATGTTAAAAACATGGTAACATTATAACTATGGCTGGCCTGCTTCCCAGAGCAAGGATGTCTTCCGCGGGCACCCAAAATAGCGTGCTGTGGGGCCTGCCACACCTCCTGAGTGAATGGGGCTGTTCTGCAGGTGGGCTCCAGTTGGTCCGTGGCTCTTTGCGTGGTGCCTGCAAAGGAATGTCATCTGAGGACTTCGGTGACCAGGCAGGTCGGTAAGGGAGGAGGCATGCCTGGTCCCAAGCCTTGCTGTTATTGCTAGAAAACGGATCAACAGGAGGAGCTCTATTTTAATGACCTGGCTCTCAGAATAGGGCAACCCACAGTGGCTGATCAGCCAGGTGAGCGGTTGCGTCCTGCAACCCTAGTACAACCATACGGACAGCCCGTGACTTGCTGGGCAGTTCATAACCACATTGGCTTCCTGTGAGTCAAAGCCCACCAGGACACCTTCACTGGAAGTGGCTGAGAAAGGCCAAAGAGCCACCTGGCAGGAGTGGCAGAACCCGCTGCCGTTCTTCACAGTCTCACTAGTGCCACTCCCATCCTCCCTCTTCTCAGCCCTGCTCTTGAAAACCTGGAAGCATGGATAGTGGAGAATGTCAAGGCCTGTTTGTAATTTGTTTCACCGTTATTTTCAGTGCTCCACAACTGCACAAGAGGGAATGTGTCATTTCCCCTTAGTTTTACTGACATAAAATTTGCACAATTTCCCCCTTTGTGGTATTGTTTTGCCCTGAGCTTTCCACAACGTCCTTCCTCTTCCTTTTACAGCCTTGCTATGAGATTTGCATATGCCTCCCAGTCCAGGAGCGTGTAGCCCATGTCTGTGTGTCACACTGGAGCTAGCAGTGGAGGCTGGTGAGGGAGAGCAACAAGCTCGACGGATGGTGGTAGCCAAAAGCAACTGGCAGCTGTAGGGGAAATGGCACTTGGTGGGTGGGTGTCCTTGTTTCAGCAGAACATGAAGGAACTTTAAAAAATGTGTTCAGTAGCAAAGAAAACCCAACCTGGAGGCCCAGTTTACAAGATTGTTGAGCAGAGCAGGAGATGGATGTCTTAGTCATGGAGAGGTAGTCTTGTAACAGAGTGCAAGAACTTAAGAGAAAAATGTTGGCAAGCATGTGAATGTGTTCCTAAGGGCTCAGAAAATGAATTCCATTTGGTGATCTGATGGGAGTGGATTTCTCTTAATAGTTAGCAGCCCTACCAGATGAATTGCAGAAAAGTCTCGGACCAAGTACATGAGGAGTTTTTATGCAGAGCCACCTGAAAAACATACCAGAGTCTGTAGGAGGACTGAGGGGGATGGAAACATGCCATGGGAAACCACAGAGCTCATGATTGTCCATTGGAGTTAGCAAATGAACAAACAATCCATGCGGTCTTATTCTCAAAGTGGCATAGCATGGCATGAAAACCTGCTTAGAATATCTTAAAAGTTAATGCTTCTTATTTTTAATCAATTCTACATCTAAGTACTGTGTGCATGGTAAGGGGGTGGGACTGCAGTGCATCACCTCATGTTGAGGCTTGTAGGTTCTGCTTCCGAAGAGAGACAAACTTGCCTCGAGTCCACCACATGTATTCCAAATGCATGCCACCTTTCTGCTTCAGTGCTGAAATACAGATTCTGGCTTCCTATGGAAATGTCCATTTGAACACAAAAATGGCTGGCCCAGAGGGCATCTTGGCAGACAATACATATTCCCCACCATACTGAAAATTCAGAAATCTGCAGAGGCAATTGCTTTATAAGCTGACTGTGATAAAATACACAGCTTTAGAGTAATTGTGTTGAAATATAGCTTTGTACCGAAATGTTCTCTTTTTTCAGTGATGACAGATGGGTCTGGGTTGGGCTAAATAAGAGGAATCCAGAGTCACCAGGATCATGGCAGTGGAGTGACGATAAGCCGGTAAGTTGACAACAGTAAAGGAAGATCAGATCCTAACTGGGAGAATGTAGGTGGATGTGGAAGAAATCACTTGATTCAGAAGTGATCTAGTCCTTGCTTGTGGAAGGGCATCAAGAAACATGGAAGTTGCTGTCCACAAGAACTGCTGCACTTCTTACACCAGAAGAACCAGTTCCACAGAACACATTCCGCTTTGCTCTGTAAAATCAATAGGGAACCCTCAAGTTATGACACCTTGTATATTCATAGGAGTACATATGAAGCTCCAGATGGTAATGAGCTAACTTTTAAAGTTAACTTTTAACTTTAACTAGTGCTAAGTAAATATCAGAATGTGGCCTTTCACTTCCATAAAGGCCTATGTTAGTATGCATTTTTTGAAAGACTTTTTTGGTGCAATCCACCAAAGCACAACTTCACTAAGAGCCATTACCGGGTGGGAACTGCCTGCTAGCCCCCATTTGAGATGCTTACACTCTGTAGTACTGCAGGTATTGTTGCTACAACTTGCTGGTTCATATGAATTAAATGCAATTAGGTAATATGTTGCGCAACTGTCTCTTTCCTTTGTTTAGGTGTCTACTGTCGTCATGTCCCCTGAGTTTAGAGAAGATGACTATGACACTAGAGACTGTGCAGCTGTCAAGGTGCATTTAAACTGTTCTGATCACCAAAGCTTTCTTGGTAAAAGGGTGGAATACAAATCAAATAACTAAATAAGGCTATCCTATATGTGCTTAACTTAGCAGTGAGTCCAGCTGAAATCTGTGGGGCTTACTTTTGAGTAGGCATGCATAGGATTGTGCTGTAACTTTTACATAAAATTGTGCTACATTTTGTTACATTAATTCAGTTGCTATATTAATTGGCTGATAAACTTGGTCAACATGAGGTGCCATTTTTGGTTTGCTGTTCAGTAAAAACAAGGCACTTTTGGTTTACTAGTAAGTCCTAAGTGAGTTCTCCCAAGTCATCCTGTTACCCTGGGCAAGCAGCTGTGGCTTAACAGACCCTTCCTAAGTGGGTGGCAGGATGCGAGGTTTGGCTAGAGCAGGGGTCTCAAACTCGCGGCCCGTGGGCCACTTGCTGGGACAGGGGGGGGCACGGGGGAGGGGCCCTGCGGCCTTCAAAGCGCCGGCTGTGCTGGGGCCGGCCGTGGGATGAGCGGCCCACCACCACCGCGGTGGAGGGATACGTGATGCGGCCCAGCCTCACCCAGACTCTCCTTCCAGCGGCCCCCAGGTCAGTTGAGTTTGAGACCCCTGGGCTAGACGTTCCACCAATTTCAAAGCCCTAATAGTTTGCAAAAGCCAAGGTAGAAGGGAGGCATGTGAAAAGCCAGATCTTACCCTTCTGTGTTGCCTATGATTCTCTGTTGTTTCCCCACCTGCTCCCCTCCCCCCCCAGTGAGTTCCAGTGGGGGGAAGTCAGTTGTGCCAGCTCAAGGCTGGAGCTTCTGAGTGAATGAATAGAATTTGGCTCCAGTTGAACACCACTTTGTAGGACCTGGTGCCAGCAGAATCAGTACTGGCAGGATTGCTATATTTGCTGAGCTCTTCACAGGCTGATCCAGAGGAACAGATAGTCTACCCCGCCACCAGTTGAGCAGCATCTCTGGACCCTCCTTGGATGGATGGCAAAAGGGTTTTGGATTGCTCAGCCAAGTGCACTGTCAAATAAAAATTTAAAATTACGCAGCATTCATCAAATGAGTTTATAGATTTGAAAAATGCAGCAACAGTGGCTCTTTTGCAGTAGGTTGTTTTTCATTTTTGTATTTGAATGGCAGCATCCTCTTTTTCTCCATCAGTATTTTATTTCTAAAAACTTGAAAGCAAAAAGATCAGTGTTAACAATGCAAAGTAATTGCACAAACAAATGGCATTTGATAACCAAATGCACAGCCTTGATCAGGCATCACTGTGCTCCCGCACACTTTTAAGGATTGTGGCCGTGTCACATAGCTCTGTCCCAGCCCACCACCTGCTGAAGCACACATGTTCTTGTGTCGCATGTTATCGCCTTCAAGCTGCAGTCCTGCATGTATTATTGGAAGGCGGTTCCATTGGACACATAATTCTTATGCACAGGCCACTAATTAGTTGTACATTTTATCTTTTAAAGCACACAGGAGATAAATGGGATTTATTAAGAGCTGACTTAGGCATTTAGACGCTTCTTTAGGAGTATACTCCACTGAGCACAGTGGAATTTAATTGTCCATAAACGTGCATGATATTACAGCATGTGTGCAGGAAAATATACTGAATACCAATGCTACATATTTTCATCATGTTTATCTTCCTGTTGAGCAGACTCTTAGAGCAATGCGACGAGCAATGTGGTCATTTCACCTTTTTGGAGACAGAGAAGAGGATTTCTATTTAAAACCATTCCACTGTGGTGCAAAGCTTGAATGGGTGTGCCAGATTTCTAAAGGTAAATTTCAGTTGCAAACGTATTGTACAGCTCTGTCCTATGGATGTTCATTTAGAAGTTGAGTGCCACTGTATTCGGTATAGGTCCTGAATATAGCACACACTGTGGGGTTGGGGTAGGAAATGTTTTCACCTTCATTTTGTTATGTCTGCCAACACAAGCTGCCTACCCAGATTTCTGCAATCTGAGACACAGAATTTAATAAAGATTTCTTTCGAACCAGAGTTCTTTTCATCCAAGATTGAAGGCTTTCTTCTTTCTTTTTTATAGTGATGATTATAAGGGATGCATAAATCAGTTTTTGAATATTCACTGCTCAATTTTTATTGGCTAGAGAATTTTGTCTAAAAATTGCTCTCATACTTCCTATTCCATGTGACCACATTCATCAGGAGGAGAAGCCCCATCAGTAGGAAGAGGGAGGCAACTGCAGCCAGCGGCAGAATTTGGGCACCTTTGAGGGCAGCTGTTCATATATTGTTAGTGTGAGGAAAATATGCTGATTGAGTTAGCCACTTTATGCAGTAAAAGCAGCGTTTGAGGCCAGTGTTTCCAAACAATAAAATCCATGCTGGGTTGGCAAACCAGCCTTTACTGAAGTTGCACAGCAGCTACTCACAACCGGTTTTTCTCAGCCCTGCCTGAAGATGCTGAGGATTAGATCTGGGACCAGCGGCATACGAAGTATCCTGCTGAGCCTAAGTGCCTTCTCCTGGGCCAGCAGAATTTAGGAAAATAAAATGCACAGCATGATGCTACTGTGCTCTTTTCTGAGAGTTCCAACTGCTCCTTTGACTCCCAACTGCAAGGCCAAGGGAACCTGAACTGTGATGACATACATCACATAGCTTGATTTTATCCTTGCAACAGCAGCCCTTTGGGGTAGGTTGAACTGAGTCTGCGACTGGCCGAGCGTTACCCAGTGAGCGCCATGGCCAGGCGGGTACTAGAACCTGGATCTAACACTCTTAACCACCACACCAAGTCCTAGGCTTTGTCCAAGTCTTTCCAAGAGCTTCTTGGTATTTTTGACCAAGTAAAGCTGGATTTGCAGGGTGTGACAAAATCACTATATACTCTTGATTTAATTTTCTTTTAAATTATTGTTTTGCCCATGCTTAAGAGATGTATATTTACCACACTGCTTGTGCATTTCTGATAAAGAGACAAAGCAATTCCACACATTGTTTAACAAAGCTCTTGCGCATTTCTCTCTGCCCTTTCCGTTGTGACCAAGGCAAAATCAGCAGGCCCAATGACAATTCCTTCTTCTGTTCTCCACAGGTATTACTCCAGAGATACCAGAGTGGTATAAACCAGGTGAGTTTTCCCACATTAAGGTGGTGTCCACACATGCAACTGAAAAGTGCCTTAGATCTCAAATGAAATCTCTGACAGCTGGGCCTGGGCGCTTTGCTTTGCACCCTTGCATGCAGCTTGCAAGCAGAGGGAACTGTTGACTTGATCTCTGCTACACTGCAGCACCACTGCTTTAGACGGCCCGACAGTATACTTTAGCTTTCCACTGCTAGTGACACGAGGAACTAATAAGGTTGCACGAGGCTTTATCTGATGGCTTACTCTGGTATGAAGCCACAGTTTGAGAAATGGCGCACTCAGTTGTGAGCTGCTGGCTCCTTGCTCTGTACCCAGCTGAACCATCTGCTTAACTCCAGACCAACAGTCTCAGCAGGGACTTCGTTTAAGGGGATTTATAATCAAAGAGCAGCATGAACACATCACACATATCTAATATAATATATTTTGCAATATAATGTGTAATATATTACTTTATGAATGATCTCTTTCGTAGCACTAGCAGGAATTCTGTACTGAATATAATATGGAATATATATTTGCCCAGCAACCAATAGCTAACTGAAATTTGGAACAATCTTACACAGTTTTGTAAAGAAACTTGGCTCTGCCCACGAACATTTTCAGGGAGAGTGCTAGTACAGGCAGTGAGCAAGTGTGTCCGAAGTCATAATTGATTCATGGCTTGCAAGCTTATGGGGGCACTTGCATTTGCTGTAATGGAACGCGGGAAGGTGATATCTCAGGTATGTGGAACTCGAGTTGTTTATAAATTGAGCCCATCATGCCAGTCATTTGGAACACGTGCTTTCCAAAAGTATTGCTCATAGAATTACCGTCGTGGACCTTGATCCACATAGGAACATAAGCATGTGCCTTTTCTGTGCAGACTGGCTAGACTCCTTCAACTCATTCTTCCCCTCCAGGATTTATGTGCACTGACTGGAATCTGATCAGTCGCTGGAATCAGTGCCCTGTGTAGTTCTTTGATCGACCTCATGGCAGAACGGGGTTGTTGGGACACGCAAGGCTATGCCGCCCTCATGGCATGCCTATACTTGGGCATGCCAGCTGGGGAACTGGAGAGATTACTGTGCGAAAAAGCCCTGAATATCACACGCAGTGGCTCAGGGCTGCATTGAACACCTTGGGGCGTGTGCAGGTCATGATGCTTGCTATATGTACGGCTGCACTTTTAGATGCTATTGATTTACTTGGTGTGATTGTTACAAGGCATTAACCACTATTTGTTACACGTTCCAGAGTGGCAAAGTTTTGGGGGTTTGTGTATGCATGTAATTTTTATTGAATATAAATGCCTGTCTATGCCTGTTGTGTTTTTTGTTTTTTTGTAGATGAAGTTGGAATTCATGGGCCAGCACTGATTATTGATGGGTCTGAATTCTGGTTTGTGCCGGAAAAGCACCTGAGCTATCAAGAAGCATCTGCATTCTGCTCGAAGAATGACAGTGACTTGGCTTCTGTCACCTCGTTCACAGCACTGACAGGAATTTTGAACAGAATAGCAAATGTAATTCCTTACTTATTATGGATAGCTTTTATTGTGAATCATATCTATCCCGAAATAATGAAGTCTGTCTGCTTAGGAAGATGGGTAAGAAGTATGATACCCAGTGGTGGGAACAGAACCAAGGTTTTCCTCTATTCTGGCTTGACCATCTTCTACAGTTTTGTCTGTAGTTAACAAGGGTGCTTAGAGGTTAAACCCTTGAATGCGTGGTTCACGTAGATTAGAGCCATGTTTGATTGAAACCCATTAAGATTAGTCTTGTAGGAACATCCATCTTTCCAAAGTGCAGGAAAAACAGTTAACAGGGCTTGAGACTCTTACGATCTGGAGTGCAGGAGGAAGCCCATTTCAAGAAAGTCGAGGCTTCCTAAGCACCACATGAGGGTCTTGGCCTGATTCCCATTTGAGCAAGCAGTGGTCAAAGAGCACCAACTGTCTTTGCGAATGAATTGCCGCCACGCAGAGGCTTCTAATCAGCAGGCTGTAGTTTTGCTGCAGGGAAATCTTGCACTGCAATTCAAAGATGAAAATTAAAATGGCTTCATGCTTTGAGCCCCAATATATTACTGAGAAGCCTGGATTGGTGGTGGGATGTGATCATAAATGATCTAACTATGCAGAAGGTTTTCACTTTGTTACACTTACTTTGCTTTGCACTGTAACTGTACTGAAAGATATTTGGTCGTCCAGGTTTAAGTCCACATCTCCTTTTGCTTTTGCAGTTATCAGATCAGAAGCAGAATTGGTGGCTGAGATACACACCTTCTACAAGTCGATTTCATTCGCTGTATGTAGACCCATCTATCATTATCATTATATTATCATACTGCATTTCTTCCCTGTTTTTTTTCCCTTTTACAGGGAATCCAAAGTGGCTTACAAAGTTCTCCTCCCCTCCATTTATTCTCACAACAACAACCCTGTGAGGTAAGCTTGACTGAAAATTGGTGCCTGGCCCATAATGATCTAGTAATGTGAACAAGCTGCAGCACTAGGCTAGATGTTGGAGCTAAGAGTTTCAAGATTTATTCATCATCTGAAATTTGATACCACCTTCCACAGGAAATTTCCACAGGAGTTTCACAGATATTTAAAAACAAAAAACCAGTGGATTAGATGCACAATCTGCTTGGGTCACAAGCACTTCTGAAAATTTGTGGAAGTGTCCTTGGCATCGATACAAACTGATTGCAATGTAAGGCTTGCCAAGGGGCAAGTGCCTCAACGGAATATCTGTGGCAGTGTGGTGTGGTGGTTAAAGTGTTGGACTGGAACACCGGAGATCTGGGTTCTAATCTACACTTGGCCATGAATCTCAGTGTGTGACTTTGGACCAGTCACTGACATTCAGCTTCATCTACCTCACAGGGTCAATTTAAAAACAAACTGGAGAGGAGAATTATGTGAACCATCTTGGGTCCCTTGAAGGAAAAAGGTGAGTAACAAATTTAATTAATTAATAATCTTAGTGCTGATTAGGATTGCGTGCCAGCCCCTCTTCTTTATCCCAAAGCAAATCAGGAATTGCATGGACAGAATTTTTAGAATAAGCAATAAGTAAAGAGTCCCCAGATTGGAACTGCAGCAGGGCCAAAGTGCTCAAGGCAGAAAGTAACAGAAACCTAACAATTGAGGAACAATCACTGTGTTCAGTAGCTGCAGAAAAAGATGCTATCTCCATATCTCTGTTCTTCCAGCAAACCTGTTCTGCGTAATATAACAGATGCCAGATAAAGAAGCCAGCATAGCTCGCTTGTTACTTAGTCGTCTTGTCTTTCAATAACAACTGAAGGCTACTTTTAAAATACTTGTTTTCTTTGTTGTGTCTAGTTCTGCGTTATTTTCATACTACCATGAACGACACTTCAGGAATTGTTGGCATGTTTCTTATCAAACCTGGTTTAGAGGTAAGGTGTTTATTTTTAAAACAGGTCCTTTACAACCCTTAAGAGTTTTTTCTTTTTGGGAACAGTTTATTGTTCCCTATTAAATCTTTTTGTTTCGTTCAGCCACAGAGACTTTCGTGGTTTTTAAAAAATATATACAGAGACAGAACATTGCTTCAAATATTAAAGGCAATAAATATAGACTGGCAGGGCTTGTTTGTAATCTTAGAGATGGTCCTGCATTCAGAGTTCATGCAGTCTGTAGAAGTCAGTAGGACTTCTGCAGCTTTTATAACATTTCCTAACAGCACAGATAGCCAAGAAACAACTGGACTAGAGGCTCTGCAGGTGGCTGGCACAGCCTGCGTGCTCTGCGTGGTGGGTGCATCGCCAGTGTTCAGAATGCTCCCCTCTGTGTCCTGCAAGCCCGTCAAGCCAGCCGCCTCCTTCTAATGCCACTCCCATGCCAGTCAGGGTGCAAAGGAAAGGACTTGGCTGAGGCTTGCAGGACCTGACCCAAGGGTGGGGAATAGATTATGGGACAATATATACAGTATATGACCCAAGTGTGTGCGCATGTGCGTGTGTACATACTGAACTTGACCCCAAGGGATTTTCTTGATTACGGGAGATAACCAGCTTCCATATAGCCTGAGGTGCCCAATCCTGCCTAATCTTGGAAGCTAAGCAGGGTCAGGCCTGGTTGGTATTTGGATGGGAGTCTTGATTCCTGCATTCAGCAGGAGGTTGCGGCCGATGGCCTTCTAGGCCCCTTCCGACTGTATGGCTCTGTGAACTCCTTTCTTCAGGGGAATAGGGCGCACCAAGGCAGCATAACTTCTGTCACCAGATTGGGCATAGCTGTAGGCTGGAATTTATCTTTCCATGGTAACGTATTTCCTGACAGCATATTTCCAGGGTGGTTCTTCATGGTCTGTGTGCATCACATATATGGGGTTTGTGTCCGTGGGGATCTTGCGTTGGAACTCTTCTGAGCTGAGATCTTAGGCAGGAAGTCGGCCCGACTCCTCCAAAGCATGTCCAGAGGGCAGGACTTAAGAGACACTTACTTTGCCTCAGTCTGTCTTCGACTGCTGCAGCAGCATTGGGAGCCTTCTGTACTAAATCACGTCTTTGATGATGGAGCTGTGTATTTTTTTATTTTTACTCTTCCTAGTCTTTCTATCTACTGCTTCATAGCTTACCACTTTTTAACATTTCCCTTTATTTTTTGTGAGAGTGCTCTCTGATTTTGCAGTGTCTTCTAACAATAGCTTATGGCTCTTCGGGTCCCTCTCAGGGGTGAGAATTCCTGCTGCCTGCTGACTCCATTTCAGTTAATCCTATTTCCTGTTCTTTCATCCTGTTCAGTTTCTGTTAATTGAAGACTTGCTTTATCATCCTTTCAAATTTATTTGGCAGCATTGTCTGTGTTCAATATGTTTTGCTTCCATCTGTTGACTTGGACACTTCTAGTGAGACTGAAGTACTATATCCCTGCCGGTTTCCTGGCCAATTCCTTCCTGGAGCCTCTCTGTAGTTTTGTCTGCCTTAATGCCCAAGCCTTTCAAACTGCTGGCTTTGTGTGATCCCAGGTTGTTCACATGCAAGGTACGTTTGCACATTGCCATAACCTCCAGACATCGAGTGAGGTGCCTTCCGGACCAGCCTGAGAATTGTGGTCCTCCACTGGGCCAGGCAGCATGTAGGACAGATCCAACTTTCCTACCTAAAGTTTTGACACATTTTCATTTGAACCAAGCTTCCACTCTTCCCATCTTCTTGCCAAATGCAATCATAGCTCCATAGTGTTCTTCCTTCACAGGAGCGCAATGGATTCTATCCTACCTTCATGGGCCTGCTGTGTTTCAAAAGGTTCTGATACTTACTTTGTCAGTTACAGTGGCAAAAATAAGGGTGCTTTGATATTGAAGACCATCAGATTGGATCTCTGAAATGATCAGGCTCCAGTACATTCTGACTTGGCTCTCACTGTTGCCTCAGGCCCATTGTGTACCCGGTTGTTTCCCCCAGTTGAGAGGTGTTCTTCTTTAAAACCTATGCAAGGCCTCTGCCTGCTCATCGTCTGCAGCCTTTATATTAAGTGGTGCTGCTTCAGTGTTTAGACTAGCAGGGACGCTGCTTGCACTTGAACCCTTCTCCTTGGGTAAGCCAGCTGGCTTATCACCCTTCTGCCTGATGCACAGGGATTGTGAAGAAGGACACGTTGCTTACCTGTAACTATTGTTCTTTCGATGGTCCTTGTGCAGCCACACAGTCCGTCTTCTTACTCTGCTACAAGTATTTTGGGAAGTTTCTCACTTGCTTCCCTCAGTTTTTTTGGTGCTGCTATTTGAGGGAAACATTTGGAACATCACCCTCGAGGCACATGCTGCAGGAGATAGCATGAGCTTCCTGTCTAAATGTTTCAGCTCTAGGACATTCCAGCCAAGTCTGCATGGGTGTACAGCCCATGTTTTTGACTACACAGTAAACACCTCAAAGAGCTACAGTTTGAGGAGAGCAGCTCGCCCTTTCAAGCAGCAAGAAGCATTTCCCAACACTGTGACTAAAGTTTTTTAAACTGGAGATAATGTGAGTTGAACCAACAACTGTCTGCTGGCAAAGTGTGAGTCCTGCTTTTGAGCTCAAGGTTCTCTCTTGTTAAGTGTGAACAGGACCTCAAACGAATCAGTTCTGATGCAAAGTGTTGTAACCCCCCTCATAATCGGACACGCAGCCAGGGCATGGCTCGTCACGGGTAAAAAGCATGGTCAAGGTGTCCTGTTCGCGTGAGAACAAGGACAAGAACAAGGATGTGCACGCTACGCAAGGCTGACAACAAAGCAGGCTACGCTCCAGCATCACCGCAGACGTTACACCCTTGTACCCTCGCTTGCTTGCTTTAGCATGATAAATGTGCAAATGGGGCTTGGTAGCTTTCCCCTATTGTTCGCTGTTATTCAAGCATAAGTGTAAAAGAGTATAAAAGCAATGTCTTCCCTCTGCTCGAGACCACACTCCAATGAGTGCTTGGTCCCTGCAGGAAATAAACTGCTTCTCTCGAAAATTCCAGCTGGTCTCTGGTCTCATCCGTAAAACCGCGGGACACAACACAAAGATATTAACATTATGGTTTTACTTGTCTGTTTATGGTTCCTGCAGACAACACCATAGATTGCAGTGCCAAGCTCCCTTTCATCTGTGAGAAATACAACACATCGCTGTTGGAGGCACACGATCCGAATTTTCAAGCACCTCAGAGAAAGTGCCCGGAAAACTGGTTCGTTTTCCAGGATCAGGTAAAAATAAATAAGTATCCTTATCCCTTTATTTTTCAGACCATGTGATATCTATTAGAAAACTTTTAATATATCTTCTGATGTTAAGTCTCCAAATCAGTTTGATGGGTATTTGCAAGGTCATAGAGTGACCCTGAATTGTAACAACTTGTTTTTTGTAAGGATCTGCCCGATCCTGGATTGATGTTGTGCTTTGTCAGCTACACCTTAAACTAAGCATCAAAGAATTCTCACCGTAATCAGTTCACTATATGTTGCTTTAAGAAAAATACTCCTCTTTCAGTGTTTTCAATTGGTGCCACCTAAGGATCTAACGTTTAGAAAAGCGAGTGAATATTGCCATTCGTATAATGGGTTCCTTCCTTCAATCAAAAACCAAGCTGAACAAGGTAAGATGCTAGATTCCATGCTTCTTAGTAAGTATGGTTTAATCTAGAAAACTAGGCATTACATTGATCTCTGAATGTTTCTGGAGATAGGCGAGACATCAGGATTCTACAGATTTTCTAGCACCTGCTGTGGAAATAAGGGTAAATGGTGCTCTTTCCCCTGCCCTCTTGAACCAACTGGATCTTTTCTTAATATGCCAATATAGATATTTATCTCAGACATGTTTTGTTTATTCATATATATATATATATTACTTGGTTTCTCAACCCTGGATAAATTGAAGCTAAATTCAACCCTGAAGCTTACACTAGAAACAGAGTCAAAAGGGGCCTCCTGGGCCATCTAGTCTGACCCCTGGCTCCAGCTAGCTCCACTAATGACATGCCTACCATGTGCATGTGCACTACTATTGAAAAGTAGTGTGCATGTGAGGTTTGCTTGTGCTTCTAAATCTGGGATGGTTAAACTGCACATGAAAGTTTCTGCTCAGTGCAGCAAAATAGAAGACTGCTTGTTTCAGGCAAGAGTGAAAGGAACTGAATTGCCACTGATAAGAGTTTTTAACACACAATCCAATTTTACAGTTGTTATATTCTGCATCCTCAAAACAAACCCCGTTCTGAATAGTGAGAGACTATTTTTTTTCCATTTCATTACCTTGTGTTGCTCACACTTTTTCTTTCTCACTACACCTGTGTTCACATGAGTGTGAGTGTGTGTGTATGTGAGAGAGAGAGAGAGAATATAACTTTGCCCACTGAAGATATAGCTGATGGAATTGATTCTGCTTCATAATAAATTGCTATGTGACTTTACATTTTGTTCATTGAAAGAAAATGATTTTTTTAGCTTACACCAGTGAACCAGATTGGAAACATTTGTTTTTTAACACCCTAATTAACTCTGTCTGCAGGACAGAGTGGATTGCTCAACCCCCAGTAAGTAATGGCATGTGCCAGCTGCCATTTTGAATATGCAACTCTTGATTGGTGTAATTAGAGAATTGTCATGTTTTGTGGACCCAGCTGCTGTGGGTAACACAACCCTTACATCACCCTCTGTTTGTGGTATGGTTATGTGAAGGTGGTTTAACCCTCAAATAGCTCACAGTGACCAGGTTTGCATGATACGCAATTGAGAATTTCATATTCAAAATGATAATGTATCTCATTTTGGATTAACAAGCCATGGTGAGCCTGATATACAAACCAGGCCATTGTGTCTGAACCAAGAATGTCTCAACACACTCTGCTTCTTTGTGGTTTCTGTGACTCACAGAAATGGGTTACATGTTTGCACAAAACAGACTTTTAGAACATGCCAAAGCTAAATACAATTTTATGTGAGAGTTTCCCTGTCATGCAGCTTTGATTCCTGTCTGTCTCCCAGTTTGTTTTCACTCACCGCAGCAATTAGCATTTGGAACGCTATCTCACCTCTCCATTCTACCGTCCTCTTCTGACATGGTGAACAGAGTTTTCTTCCTCCATTTTCTTTTCATCTTCTCCTATTGTCTTTTAGTTTTTTTCTCCTTCTTCCTGTATTTGGGTTCCCACTTCAAAGTGCACAGCCTCAAAGGCTTTCTTCAAAATGGCACCTGCGTGTCAGAAAGATACCATTAACGGACAGGCACCGCAGCTGCCTTCTTGGAAAGGGCTGCTGTACAGACTGCTGGCTTTTGCAAAGCAGGTCAGGAGAAGGCAGTTTGCACGCCTAAAGGCCCTGCTGTGGGGCCAGGCTCTCAAGCCGCAGACCCGGGCTCAGGGAGCTGGCTTCTGCATCCTGCTTCAGCAGGCATTTACCATGACGCAGCGCCTTCTCTCGGCTTCTTCCTGTACACACTGTGGAGAGTGCTTCAGGGCAGCCATCCCTGAAGGGCAGCCAGTCATTCATTGACTTTCTAGTGTTTACACATTTTCCCCATGCTAAAAAGTGGAAATGTGTCTCCTAAGCATGAGAAGTCAAAATATGTCAGAATGCTTGTTATCTGGACCCCACATTTTGACCTGATCTTCTCCTCAACTAATTGTGGCCCTCATGCTGAGAGAAGTTTCTCACCTCTGATCTAAGGGTTGGAGTAAAAGATGAAGAAAGCCCTCTAAGCAAATTCAGAATTTCCTGCCATCGGTAGCTACAGACTGGTTTACTAGTATTGCACTAATTGCAGTTCGTAGACAAGGTGATTTGCAGCTGAAGGAAATGCAGTTGGCATAAGCGAAGGATGAATTGTTTTACATATGCAAACAGATTGTAGAATGTCTCTTCCGGCTGCCTGATTCTAAAACACAAATATTTCTCTTTCACCCAACAGATTTTATAACATCCTTGCTTCCTCATAAACCCCCAAATATTTGGATTGGTTTGCACTTTCGGGTTCACACACGTGAAAACAAGTGGGAAGATGGCAGTCCACTAAAATATAGCAATTTCCACCCGTTACTTCAAGGAAGGATAAGAAAGGTTCAGCTCGATGTAAGTTGTTGAGATTGTTCTTTTCATGTAGACTTCATGATAATTCCTGATAATTCATGAAGTTGGTTAAGGTAGAAAAGGACTACCAGTGTAGGGTAGGGAAAGAATTGTGTGTCCCACAAAAGAGAGAAGAAAGTAAAATCTGTCAAGGCTTCCTAAGTATTTGGTCTGTAGCTGAGTGCCTTCCTTGAGAGCTGGGATGGGCAGGGCAAAGCCCATGGACTCCTTGGCCCTTTTGTGCCACAGCATCCTTTCAGATTGAAGCAGCCCATCTGTGCCACTTGCTGCTGCCCAGTTGTGTCAGCACATTCAGCAGATAAGGCTGCGATATTCCCCTTCCGGGGGAATGTGGTCCTTTGACCCCTGGAAGTATGCCCTCCCGTTTTGGCTTGTACAGAAAGCCAAAATCCAGAATAATGCCACTGGGCAGAGTTTTCTTGAATTAAATGGAGTATAATTGTTATATTCAAACAAATAATTATATAGCATAAAGAAATATAATATTTTTAAAAGTGCATAATAATGACTGAGAGAAAAAAAATCTATTTACAGTCCTGTGGGTTGCACCATTGAGGATCATAACCTCTGAAACCTGGAGGCTTACAAATATGCAGTGCATAGTGGGAGGAGCAGTATAAACACTGCAGGCCATCTAGTTGAAACGCATTGGAGCAGGAGGGAAGGAGGCTGGGATATTGCCAGGATACCTCATATCATGGCAGACCCAGTCGCCTTTCCTCCTTGCTATGTTTGCATGCTCCCCGAGGTCACTTTCCCAACTTTGGAAAGGCAGCCAGTGTGGTTCTTTGTGCACCAACAAGGAATGAGAGACTTGGAGCATGGATTCCCAACTCCATGGTCAGATCTCATATTAAGAAATCGAATTATCTAATGCCCCTTTGTTTATAATAGTATGCTACACTATTCTGCCTTAGGCGGTTACAGGAAAATTTAATCCAAAGGCAAGGATTCTCCCTATCCAACGACAGAACTGAACAATATTTATCTTGGAAACAAACTAACTATGACACTTCTGAGCCTTTGCAGTGGTTAGACAGCTAACTTAGATGGCAGAGTGCTATATGTTTTCTAGCTGCACAGAGATAGTCATGGGAGCAGCAGCCACTGAAGACGGCATGTTGGCCATCCCTGACATAACAGTCACATAGTTTGGGAACAGATAAACTACTTTAGACAGTATATACTTGATTTTCATAATGTAAAAGGGCAATATGATGTCTTAGCTACGATGAAAAGAGTGTTTCCATATCTTTTCTGGTATATCTTAGGATGGTTAATTGAGTGTCTATCACTCCATCTTCTGGGTGCATTCTTTTCCAGTTCTTCGATGAGGAAGCAAACAACCAGTGTGGTGTTTTGCTCAATGATCCCAAGTCGTCATATCTTGGAACCTGGAATTTCACTTCATGTGCTGATACCAAGTCTGTGGCCATATGTCAAAAGAATGCTGGTAATGCTCAGAATCCCTAAAGAGTATCACATGTTTATGAGCCGAGAAATCCATGGGAATCCTGGAAAATGATTGACCTCTGTCTGCACACAGGCTGTTTGTTAAGAAACTGCTCATACATCATATTTATGTGACAGCCCAAGCTACGCAGAGTTCCATATGAGTGTTTGCTATAATACAATTTTCTGGCGCATGACCGCTATGCCATATGACAGGAGCCAACCTAGATGGTGTTTTGGCATCTTAACCAAGATATATTTGCTGAATGAAATGCTTAGCATCTCACGGAATAGGACATGGAATAATCAATTCGAGTTGTGAAAACCCAGATTCAGGCTTGCTATCAGGAACAGTTTTCTCACTGTCGGAGCCTTATGACAGTGGAGCCTGGAATGGTTGTGGATTCTCCCACAGCAGAGGCATTCAACCAAAACTGGAAAGTCGTCAGAATGAGATGGTGTAAATTGTTGCTCTGCAACAGCAGAGGGTTGAACCCAATGACCTACTATTCTGTGATTCTATGAAATCATATTAAATAGAATGACTTTTACTTTTGAGTAGACATGTAGACAATTGTGCTGTAAGCCAATTATCTACAAAATATTGCATATAGGAAAAATACTTCCCAAAAAAAGGATACTCATTTTTTTCTTAGACAATGCATGTATGTGCCTTACTTTACACAAGGCATTCCAGTTACAGGGAGGAAGGACTGTTTCTTAAGATAGTGTTTGCCATCTGTAATTTTTACAAGTACATGTATTATAGTATTTTAAGAAAAAAATATGAACCAATAAGGAATTTGTTCTAGTCAATCGAAGTGTTTTAGTAGTTTAATTTAAGCAATTGACTCAGTGTTGCAGTCCTTCCTGCATCACTGAAAATGCTATGTACAACATTATAAAGCTCCTTTTCAAGCTTAAAAAATATACTCCAAAACAGTATAGGAGACATGGTTGATTCTACAAAATTGCAGTGTGTGATGAATAGTTAGTCCTACTTAACTATTTGGTTTCTTCCTTAGAGGTTGCAGAAAACCAGACACAGCAAGAGCTTAATGTCACTGTGAACTATCAAAATGTCACATACACCATAATTCTGAAGGCCCTGACGTGGCATGAGGCACAGCAGGTATGCCTGCAGAATAATATGCAGCTGGTTAGCATCACAGAGCAATACCAGCAGGCCTTCCTTGCTGCTCAGGCTGCCCATCATAATTACCCACTGTGGATTGGACTCTCCAGCAAAGATGTAAGTTTCATTTCACTCTCCTTTGAAACATACCATTGGAATACCAAACGGGGGTGTGTACTGAGACAGTTTAAACCATATCAGTAAAGTATTCGCCCTTCGATGCTGCTTCTGTTGTTTGAACTGTGAATCATTTGTGGATGTCTGTTTAAAATGTACAGGTAAAAGCTATTGCACTTTTACACAATAGGAAAGAAATATACCTCCATTCCATCCAGTTGGAGGACTAACGTTAGCCCAAGGACCTGCAAAAGCAATTGTGCTGGCCATTAACACTAGGCCGATACATATAACTACCTACACACAAGTTCATTTATATCCACAAATCTTGGATATAATTTTACAAGAAATATGGTGAAGAATACACTTTACACATTGTACATTTCTCTACAGGGCTCAGTGTTCAGCCTTCCCCAGCTTGTAACCAAGATATTTTGCACTGCAAGTCCCAACATTCCTGACTATTCACCATGCTGGTGGGAGCTAACGGGAGTTGAAGTTGGGGAAACCTGTCATTAGTATGTCTTAGGGATAAGCTGGGGGGGTAGGAAATCTGGTGCCCAAAACAACTGGAGGACACAAAACTGTTCCTGATATTTAGTTCTGTGCAGACAGTATTCCATTTGTATAATTGAGTTTAGAGCTGTCATGTGGTTTAGTTTAGTTCGGTTTTATTGTTTAATTCTGTTAATCTTTTTAATGTTTATGTCACTAGGATGGAATACATTATCACTGGTCTGATAAAAAACATATCAGTTTCAGTCGCTGGTCTGAAGAAGATGGAGATTTAATTGACAGTTGTGTATATTTGGATACCGATGGATTATGGAAAACAGCTGATTGTTACAGCGAAAAACCAGGAACAATTTGCTACCAGCCAACAAGTAGGAGTCCTTGAATTATTGTTTTGAGAATATTTTTGTAAAAAATATTATTGAAAATATTTAATCATACAGTATTTGGCTTCTGTGTTTTAAATGTTATTTAAAATAGCAACATCATACCCTTCATGTTGTATTTCCAAAAGAAAGTGTGCCTTCCACTTACATCTCTGGATTTTAGCATTAACTCATGGTTTCCTCCTATACCAGAATTAGAAACTGTTGAAGTAAGCTTGCCTACCATGGCTATGGGTAGATAAATTTGGCTACTGTTAACTGTTGTTTGAATCACTGGACACAGAATGCAGAGCCATAACAAAGCCAAGCAAGAGAAGGGATGGGGGATTTACTCTGGAAGAGGGCAGGAGCAAGTATGCATCCCAGATTTGGTTCCTAATTTGAAAAGCATGGTTTTCAGGAAGCCAGCATTACATCCCATAATTTTCTTTCAGTCAGTGTTGCATCCTAGGGCAGCTAGTTATATTCTGAATATATTCTTGTGCTCTAAAGAAATGTGGTTTATTTTTACAGATGAAACGGAAACATCAGAAGCATATTATGATTCTATCAAATGTCCACACAAGATCAAGAATACACCATGGATAGCTTTTCAGAACAGTTGTTATACATTCGTAATCACAAAAAATCGATGGAAAGAATTGAAATCGGATGAAGCCCACCATTTATGCAGAAACATGAGTAGGCAGTTTTTTCTGAATTCTTATCTTCATATGATATTGAATGACATCTTTAGATCCGAAAGAACTTCTTAGTTTTCCTATGTGATCATGGACAAGAGCATAACTATGTCCAGACACATATACACTGAGCAATCCATGGAGACTGCTAACAGTCATTTCTATTATCACAGCCTCATATTTTTCTAGAGCTGAAATCGTGGGACTTCTACAGTTCCCTCCAAGTTACTACCCAGGTCAGACTAAGATTCCTCCATGCAGCTGTAAATTATTATTTGAATAAAACAAGCAATGACTGTATGTGTGAACAGGCACATAATTATTGGAGTAGCTCCACAGGTTATATTATGCTTTGTATCTCATTGGAGAACTAGTTATATTCATGGTTCTTTCTTGCCATATTTGCAATCTGTTGAAAACTTGGAAAGAAAAAGATCCACTGCTATGTAGAATTTCAGTTTGCTAGCATGAACTTTGGTGGGCATCTTTTCTTAGCAGAGTACATATAAGTGAACTAATAACTGATGAAGTGGGCCATGAATAGTGCCAGAATGCAACTATTTATCTTTAATATGCCTGTTGTTCCTTCTGCTGCAATAGACTAATGCAGATTTCCTCTAAGAATGGTGACATTTCTCCTGACCTTCTGGAGAGTTTTCTAGGGAAAAATGCTGCTGGTGTATGCACCTTTAGTGAGACAGAGTTTTAAAAGTGTAGTTTCGTATAAGGTCAAGATACATAAAACCTAAGAGTCCAGCAGTACAAGACCAAAGGCCCAACTAGTCAGCATCCTGTTTCCAGCAGTGGCCAGCAAGACGCTTATAGGCAAGCCATGAGCAGCCCATGATGGTCCCCTGCAGTTGCTCTCAGCAGCTGGCACTTGGTCTCATCTAGCCATCAGGACTACTAGCTGTTGATGTCTCTGTATGTCATGAATGTGTTTCATGCCCTATTAAAGCCATATAGTCAAGCAGTAATCATAGACTATATATTCATAGTCTGAAGAAGTGCCTTCCTTTGGTTTTCCCTGTTTCTGCTGCCCATTCATTTCAACGAATGACCTTGCGTTCTAGTAATATGGATGGAAGGGGGGGGGACTTTCTCAACACCATGCATAATGTTCTAAACCTCTGACTCATTTCCCCATAGCCAACTTTTTCAAAACGAGAAAGTCTTAGCTTCTTGATCATTTTGGTTGCCCTTTCAACTCCTTTTCCAATTCTGTATATTGCTTTTTTAAATAGTGAAAACAGATACAAAGATTTATATGAAAGCATTATTAATACTTTTTTAGTATTTAGTATCAAGCGTTTATTATTTTCTACAAATAAAACAAATGATCATTCAAAAGACGTCGGACATACTGGGTTATTATCTTATTCACTCTACAATTAATGTATATTTCAGCCCTAAGTATAATCCTGTTTCTTTAGCCCTTGATAAAAGAAGTTCCAAGTTTGGTAATAATATGTTTCTTCTTTTTCCTTGAGAGACAAGGTCAATCTATCCATTTCTGCACAGTCCAGTATTTTCTTTAAAATTAATTCTTCTGTTGGTATTTCCTCATTCTTTCAGTGTTGTGCAAATACAATCCTTGCCGTTGTAATTACATGTAAAGTCAGATATGCGCTTTGTTTGTCGAGAGCATTATTAATACTGTTAGAATGTCAGTCCCTTAACTAATAATGTTAACATGGAGTTTGCCTTTTTCATCAATACTGAATGCTTTGTATTCCTTTCAGTGAACCACAATCCCAAGATCTCTTATTTGGGAAGTTGTAGCCAGTTCAGAAACTATAGGACTATATGTAGCTGACAGTGTTTATCATCTTATACTTATTTGCATTAAGCCTCATTTGGCATTTTGTTGCCTATTTACTCAAATTGAGATCTTTTAGAACAGTCTAGTTGGGGTTTCAGTGTTCTGAGTAACATAATAGGTGAGTCTCAAGGTCATGCTGAGCCATCTTGCTAATAAGCTACTAGGATTGGATTTTTTTTTTTTTTTTTTGCTAAACAGCCCACAGTACTCCTGGCAGATAATTGTGCTTCTATAGCTTGTTCCAGTTCATTTATTCCCATTCAGTACTCCTGAGAACTCCAGCACACAACCCTCAGGCATCTTTGTGACACAATTTTTGGTCGCATTGGTCCCTACATCAGCAGCCTTTCTGCAGTTGGCCCACTGGAGTTGCTAGCTTCTGAAAGAGACCGCCACCCCCCCGTCTGCCCCCCCAGATCGCCAAATGGAATTAATTTTTAGAGCCCTCGCAGCTACAAGAACACATTCACCAGTGGGCTGGGTTGGGTTTCTTTTGTTTGGAATTTCACTGCTACACTTAGAGTGGCAAGACTGGTATTTAGCCCAGCATACTGGTATCCCAATAGGAGATTTGCACAAAATGATTTTTTCATACCTGCCCCTTTCCAGAAATAATATGTCCACTCATTTCAGGTTATTTGTAGATGTGCAGAATCCCCTTTGCACTTAATACTGTGATTTCAGATTCTTTTAATTAAAAACTTACATCTAGGTTATACCTTACTCCAAAAGAATGTTAGAAATTGTCAATTGAATCCTTCCAAATTCATTCAGTGACTTCTTTTTTAAAAACTTCTTCAACAGATTCGAATGCCTCTCTCTTGATTATCAGGGATGAATATGAAAATGATTTTGTTGTGGAGCAGCTTCAGTCTTTCAGTGGCCTTGCCCACTGGCTGTGGTTAGGTCTGGTGTATGAGGCTGACGGTAAGTTCTCAGTTATTTATAGCTGTAAAACCCTGTTACTACTGCGTCCCTTTATAAATGTACAAAGAGACCAATGCTACAATGATGCAATTTGCAGCCAAATTCTATTAGCAGAGAGAAGTGAGACTGAATTTGTATCAAAGTTATGTTTGATTAGTTGAATTGTCAGATGAATGTTAATGGGAAAGATTCTCTAAACTCATTTGCTTTGGAAAATTGTGCTGTTAGTTAAGGCTATTTTGGCCATTGCAAAGAATGAAAACTTAAAGAAGATGCAGGCTGGGTAAACATTGAAGCCTCTGTGTAGTTGAATGAAATTGCCTTTGAGTCCATAAGAAATAGCAAATGTGTAACGTTCTGGTTTTCAAAATCCTATTTGCTAATTGTTCTAGTACAGCAGTTTTTCATTTCCAAGTCTTTCAGTACACGTGCACAGCCTGCTTTAAGATCGGTCAAATATTTAAAATCTCATACGTGGATGCTTATTATTTAAGTGTTGCATTTATGCAGTCATGTTTATTAGTTTAATTTCTTCTGGAGTTGAAACTGAGAAATTTCATGAAAAATGTCTCAAAAATACTGGATTGTTTTCAGGTGCTGTTCTTCTGCAAGCCTAATGGACAGGATACCACCAATATGCCACACAGCTGACACAGAATTTTCCCCTTTCCTGCCTCACTTCATGCTCCCCAAACCCATCCTGTAGATTTTGGGACTGCAGAGGGAGGAGAAGGGAAACTCCCAGTGCATGAACAGAAGTTCACTTGTGTAACACTGAATTTAACCCAGTAAAACTTTAAGCAATCCACACTACTTTCCAATGGGGAGAAATAGATACATCCCTTCTAGACCAATCATTGTTAGCAATGATAATCAAGTAATATTCCTGTTGTTAACATTGTCCAGGCATGACCTACTTTGAGCACTGCTGTCTTTTCAATAATATCAGTAGTGCTCGGTATGAAAATGCCGTGTCTTTTCCCTGCAGATAATGCTTTAAAGTGGTCTGATGATACACGCTTGACATACAATAACTGGAGAATGGGGAGACCTTATATAAGGAATAACCATTTTGTTGCTGGTGTTCACCTGGATGGCTTCTGGGATATTTACAATGACACTCGCTGGCTACCCTTTCAGTTCAAGCTACACAGCGTTCTCGTCTGCAAAGTAGAAATGGGTAAGGAATATTTCTCATTTTTGTTGAATTTGCAAACACCCACAAATATTATCTTACACATACCTAGGCTGAAGAAAATGTGCAAACATTTATCCATTTTTTATATTGAAATAGGACCAAAGGAGGACAAACCACCATTGCCTACACTACTACCCTATAAAAACACATCATACTGGATTCTTCAAAAACAGATCAATTGGTACGAAGCATGGAAAGAATGCAAACAAAACGGAAGAGAATTAGCAAGCATACACAGCGAATCTGAACAAGACTTTCTGAAAAATATTGTAAAGAGTGATGGATTTCCACTATGGATTGGTTTATCCAATCATAATGTAGGTCTGATCTCTACTTTCATAGCTGCGTAGTAGTCATTAGAGGTTTTTAGTCTCTTGTTCACATGTACATGTTTAAATGCATTATACATTAATTTTATTATGGCATTGCATTTATTATTTTGTTCTTTATAATATATTATTTTTGCCTCCACTTTAAATGCTTTCCTTACACTTAAATATGTTGAGCTGTCAATGAGGATAGGAATGGGATGAAGAGATTGTAAAATTGTCTACAATACAGTCAAATACAGTAAGATCATAGTTTGGTAAAACCTGGAGTCAGAGATCAGATTGCTATCATATTTCCCGTAGAAGATTGTTTCATTTAATTCCTCTATCACACAGAATAGTGTTACAATGACTGGCAGACAGCTCTATTCATATTTACTCAGGAGTAAATCTCATTGAATGGTGAGGGGTGGAGTGGGCTTAGCACATGGTAAGCAGCCACAGGATTGCAGGCCGAGTCTCCCTTCCTCCTCTGTATGCAAAAGGTCTGGGAGAGCACCAGAGTAACCCATACAGTGTGAGACTCCAAGACAGAGGACAGTTGGCAAATCAGGCACATTGGAGGGTGGGGTAGACTGTGTATGTGAATAAAAATAATTGCCTGAAGCTTCTTGCAGAGCTACCTGCCTGTGAAAACAGAAGCTGCCAATCCATTGACAGAATTCCCCCCACAATTACAAGTGCTGTAAGCTACACGCAGCTTCATGCTGCTTTTGTTCCTCAGAAATCAAAACATTTCTTAATATCCCAAATCATTGTCTAAATCCAATGCATGTTCAGTCAGAGAAAAGTCATACAACTTGCAGCGTGCCCCAGCCAGTAATGCAGGACCCTGGCAGTGAGGAGGAAGGGTTTAACTCTTCGCCTCCTCCCCTCCCCGCCATCTCTCCCAGTCTGCAGAGTCTGCTGAGAGAGCCCCACCTGCTATTGTTTTCAGAGAAAAGCTGTGAGAGTTTTCTCCTGGTGCTGCTGGCAGGTGTGTGGGACCTGCTCTGAACCACAGGGAGGTAGAAGCATTGAGTTAAAGTCTTCCCTTCCTGAACCCCCCGTTATTTGCAAAATTCAAATTGATTTATTTACCCATCTAGTTATTTTCTTTTATTTACAACATGCCTACACTATACCTAAACAGATTCCATAGCAATGAATAATAACAATTAAAAAGAATAAAGCACGGTGTTAAATGTTTTTAAAAACAGTAACAATAAAAACCATGGTTGGTCAAGGGTTTCTTGAAATTAAGCTGTTTTCAGGGGGTGCTGAAAGCAATGCAGTGTTGGTGCCTTCCTGATTTTCAGAAGCAGGGACCTCCACAATGATGGCTTTACTGCAGGTGGATCCCAGTTGGTGCACATGTCCATGGGGAGAACCACCAAGAGCATCCTGTCTCAGTGGACAGCTTAATAATGGGGTCTTGCCATATCTAATTTGTCCCTGTGGGCTTTGCTCTCAAAGCATATCACCTGTTCTGGCACCAGCTTAGTTCAGTGCACTCTGCCTCGGATAATTTCTCTGAGAACAAATCTGGATATTGAAGTGTAATAAAATTCAAAGCCCCTACATGAAAATAAGGAAGTCTTGAGCCTCTGCAGTTCCCTTTTTAGCCATGATGCTCATTTAGCCAAGTGCTTGATAAGAAAGAATAGCATTAACCTTTGTGCAGCCTGAATTGTATTGTTCATTTCCAGGAAAATGATTCCGATTTTGAATGGTCTGATGGGAGCACATTTGACTACCACCCCAGGGAATTTGAACATTCACCTCCTCCTGGAAAATGTGTTGTCTTGGACACAAAAGGACTTTGGAATCGCGTGGAATGTACAAAGCCCGCTGATGGTGCTGTTTGCTACTCCCCTTCAAACAGTAAGCCTGCATTCATGCACCTTGATGTTTCCATGCACCGCATACTCTGAGGACTCTAAATCAAAACAACAACAAAATTGGAGGAGTGATGTCCTTAGCTGCTGCTAAATAAATGTCCCTAGAATGAGATCCCACTGTTTTCAAGGTTTCAGGTCATGTGCTAAGGACTGCAATGAGTTATATATCCATCAAAATCAGTGTGACTTAGTTTATTGTAAGTGTCCCAAAGTAACATAGGAGATGTTCTTGTTTTGGTTGTTGCTTTGCTGTTGAGAGTGCGTACGGATGTGATTATCATTTCACAGTTGTTATGCTGGCCTAACGGCAGGCGAGTGGCCCTGACATATCAGGACCATCAGATTAATCTCCTTGGCTGCAAAACTGCCTAATTGCTAAACGGTGTGTAATTTTCCTTCCAAATCAATGTGACTCGAAGTACTGAGTTTACAAGAAAATGCCCACCATCTGGAGAGATCAGAAAACAGCAGAAGACTGGAGAGACACTGTGACATTTGAACAGCCCCAACACTGTCTCTGCTCACCAGACGAATGCTCCGTGTGGCCAGCTCTGACAGAGCTCCCTCGGAGAAGGGAAGCGAGCCTCAGAGCACAGCCTGGCATCTGCCTCCTCCCCACTTACTCCTCAGAATCAGCGTGGGAGCAGCTGATCTGTTCACTGTTGTCCTCACAACTGCAGCAACAGATATGCACATAGGTCTGCAAGGGGGAAATGCATTTGTGTGGGGACACACTTTTCTGAGAGTGCTTTTGCACACATCCATTTCACAGGATTAGGTTCGGGTTTATGTTTCAGACAAAAGGACACGACTCTGCACAGCTGCTTATCAAATCAACAGCCTTGTACACTCATCACTGCAGGTCGAACTGTTTCCGAAATTGTTGTCTTCATGCCTTTTAAAAAACACAGAGAAGCCTTGTTAGTTCTTGAGAAGGCTCCTTTCATGTAATCCTATTGACCTGGATGCAAAAGACAAGGAACCGCAAGGAGTTCTGGGCCATACAGTCTGCAGACTATACCACACTGTACAGTTTGCAGCATGGAAAGAGGAGCAGGAAATCCATTGACCAAATCCATATGAACCATGGTTGTTTCTTTTCCCCATGCTGCATGTGCCTCGTTTCCATAATTATCTTCACAGGGCCCAGGTTGCCATGTGGTCCAAACCAGCCAAGTAGGCAGTCAGGATAACTTCCAAACCACCCTGCAAAGCACCCATGCCAGGTTTGGATGGCATGGCACCCTGTGCCCACAAGGTAAATTATGGAAACGAGGTGTACTGTGACTGGCATGTGGGAGATGGAGAAAAGAAGCCACAGTGGCTTCTCTTTCTTCCCTGATCGTATCAATCCCATCAACACAGAAATCTCCAAGCAACACCTTGTATGCTTGCAAATAATTCATGAAAGATTTTTTTAAATTTTCTCATGAAGGTGTATAGTGCTGCATCAGAGAAGATAACTAGGTCTGCGAATCAAATGTCATAGCTGTACTTTATTTTAAACTTTGAATTACAACATGAAACTGCCTGTTAAATGAAGAGCCTCATTCTGTCTGACCTGTGATAATGACAGTAGTTTCATTTTCACAGAAATGCAGTCCAAGCAAACTGAAATTGCAGCCAAGTGTCCACAACCAGCTGCTGGATCACCACAGTGGATACAATATAAAGACAATTGCTATGCATTTGCTATGGAATTATACAATTATTCAATATATACTGCGGGTGATGCTAAAGAAGTCTGCAAGAAGCTTGGTATGCTCAAATAATGCATTGTCTCATAGTTAAAAAGGAGATCATAAAACCCCATGTAATATTTTGGATGAGGAGTTAATTTTTCATCATTATTATATTTTAAATATATTAAATTTTGTTCAAGAAGTGAATAATATATAAGTAACAGTAAAACCTATTTTCCAGTATAATTTTAGGCGCTGTCTTTCCATCAATATTATTAGGAAGTTTAAATGAATATCTCAAAAAGTTTTTATCTCTTTTGACTGCTAACATTCTCTCACTAGACCCGTCCGCAACACTTTTGACTGTCAAGGATGCTGAGGAAAACCAGTTTGTGAGTATGCACTTGAAAGAATACCACTACATCACTGGAAGAGCATGGCTTGGAATACAGTCTAATGGTAAGGAGTCTCTCAGAAACACAGAACTACAAAAACTACGTGTGATAAGCAGAGAGATAAATTTTGAGGTGAACTTAGATACATTTGCGTTGCATCCTTTAGTTTCATGATTTTAATGAGACAGCATTTGTATTTGGATTGTGTTCATGGAAATCACTGCAGAAATCACATTAATACAGAAATTAATGTGATTGTTAATTCTCAATGTGTTATTGAGAACAAGTGCTCAATAACATTGTAATTAATAGAATTTAAAATAGATAATGTGTCTTACACATTTGGTGGTTTAAATTTAAGCACAGTGAATTTGAGTCAAACTAGAGGCCAGTAGCCAATATTTCAACTCAGTATTTTAAATTCATCATATCACCTCTGCCCTTTCTCACTATGTGCCGGTTTAGAGAGAGACTTGGTTCTCGCACTGTTTCGCTTCATCTTTCCTATTTCTGCTGCTTCCATACCTCTACCCCAAGTTTAGGCCTTTCTCCTGGGATCTCCCTATTCCCTAAGCCAGCTGCTTTCTCTGCATTCACAGCATCCTTTTGCTAGCACTGCTGCTTTTTAGAAGTGGACCTGTCCAGTCAGTTGCAGCCAGAACAGTGTAGGATCAAAGCAAAGCAGCGAGCAGCATTCAGAAGAGCCTCTTGCCTACCCTCCCTCCCTATGATCCTAGAGCAGCTCAGGCAACATCCATTACAAGAGTTTTCCACACCACAAAATCTTTCTGTGTGGTACCATACAGATAGCAAATGTTATGAAGTTCTATACAGAGTAAACAGCTGGAATGCCAAGTAGCAGTTAGAACAGGCAAGTGGGCTAGTTTTGTGTAGCTGCACAGCTTCATAGCTGGCTGTTGCAGAGACATAAATGGTAGTTTTCTTTGGTATACCTTCATGTGCTGGCTAGCTACGTGGCCAGCCATGCCCTGGTTTTGTAAAGTTTTGTATAGTCAGCTCTGTCCTGCCACTCAGTTATGCTTGCATTGCCCATCTGTGAATCAAGACCTGTGCCAGCATCAGAGTCCTTGGCTGGATGTGGCAAGTCTCCAGGAGAGGTTTCTTGCTGGTCCCTTCCTTTTCAACATTATTAGTCATGCACCTTCTTCTCCTAAGGTTCAGCACCAGTGGGAACACAGAAAATCATGATTTCCTCTCTGTAAATGTACTGTTAGCTCAGGCATAAGCTGATCCTTGGATAATTTCTGAAATATTCTGAATATCTGTGAGTGTCTTTGGATTCTACAAGTTTGCTGTAGCTTCTTTCTGTTTGCCTGACCTTATGTTGACATGTGTTTTTCTGCTCCGTGGGGCTGTTTGAGACTGTGCTCCCCACTGCTTGACCTCTCAACCTAAGGACACCCTGTGTTTTCATGGGCCACTTTGTTTTGCCCTCAACAGGCCAGACTTCCAGGTTCACACATCACAGGGAACAACTCGGACATCCCTGGGTTGTTCACCACAGCAGAAGCAGATGAGCAACCAGGAATCAGGGTGTTGACTTGCCTCCAGAGCCATGATTAGTTAACTGTAGGTTGCTCGCTGCATGCAAACCAGTGTCAGTTAAAATTCTGTAGTATAAGGTAGTCATTTTTACTTGTTCTTGGCTTGCACACTGATACCAGACTTAGGGAGCTATATTTAGACAACCTGCAAAATAGCAGAATGGACCCTCCCAATATTAGGCAGACACCTGACCCTGAATTGACTTTGCGGGATCTGAATAAATAATAAATTCTTGTGGCTTTTATTTACAGCTCAATCCTTGAAGTGGCTTGATGGATCAGAGGTTAAGTATACAAACTGGGCAAAGGGAAATGAAAATGTTCGTGGTGAATGTAGTGTTATCCTTACAACAAATGGAACCTGGTCCAAGACAGACTGCAAAACTGGCAAAACCAGAGTGGTGTGCAAAGCTCCTCAAGGTGGGTAGGGTATTGTCTGAATAAGCTGTATATTTTTAAAGAAACTACTGGCACACAGTTGTGTTAGCAGCATCTTACATCTCTCTCTAGCTGAACACAGGAAAATTATCTCCACAGAACTTACTAGCAACTTCTTTCCTGTCATTTTTCCTCCTTGGCCTCTGGCTATGCATGACTACCTGTGCATCTCCATCTGTTACATCAGCTATTACAGGTGCTTCCAGACGAGTCTCTGTCATACAATTTCCCCTGCCTCGTTCATGGAATTTTACAGGAATCCGGTTTGAGGGTGGGAATCGGTCAGCTCCCCAGACTCCAGCCCCCTTTCTCTGTTCCTGGCAAGGAGCTGGTCTCTTGCATTTTGTTATACTCATGGAACATGGATGGTACCATTTTAATAATAGCAGCAGCTATTATTAGGGAGTTTGGGTCAAAAAAAGGAGCCCACTTACCCACATAATTTCCCCCAAAATGGGTAGGTGCTCACTATTCACAAAAGGCTTTCCCCACTGAAACTGTGGGGTAGCAAGCATGGACCTGATGCTTCACGTGGCAGTTGGGATACAGTGTGCTTGTGTAACCATTCTGCATATAGAACATGATTTGCAATGGAGCTGCTCTGGAGTAATTGTTCTTGGTGTTTGCTCTTTGCAGTTGCAAATCGAATGGGAGGGGCAATAGCAGTCGCCGTTTTATTCATTGTGGTCCTGCTGGCTGGACTGATATGCTTCCTGTATAAGAAGAAACGACTGCACTGGAGTGGATTCTCTTCAGTACGCTACGAACGGGGGATGTACGAAGATGAAACTGACAGCATGTTCACCAGAGATGGTGACTGAGGAATAATTCTTGCAGGTTTTATTTAAACTTTTTCTGGAATGGGCTGTTTTGGCATCTTTTTAAAGGTTTCCTTTGGGAAACCTATGCCAGGTGTCTTAAGTAGCAGAGAAACTCTGACTTCTGGATACTGTTTTTGTTTACTGTTCAGGGTCCCTCAACAGCAACTCTTTCTCCAACTTTAAGAGACAAAGTGTACCTACCCTGTCTGATTAACCATTTAAACTGCAGCCTTTTTCTTCATTTTTAATATTTGCACATACAGGAGAAAAGGTACATGATATTATCTTGATGTTAAGATCAGGACATGCTCCATCTACTGATACAAAGTTCAGCGGCAGACATCCAGGGAATTGTTTGAAATGTAACTTACTTTGTATAAAACATGGAATGTGTCAGCTTGTAATATCGATCATGCTCTGTTTTACTTAAGTTCTCTTGGTACAGAGTGTTGCTGTTTTTAAAGCCCTCTTTTGAAATTGTGTCCCTTTTCCATTGTAAGCACCAAAGATTGCATCTTGGTCAAAGAATTTTAAGCTGAATAAGCCATACACAATAGCTGAAAAAATTAAAGCAAGAGCTAAACGAAAAATTCAGACTCCTATATAAATTATCATATTCACTAGGTCCAGCTTAGTGAATGGAAGCTAGAGAAGCAGACATTGTGCAGCATCTTGCATTCATTTGATATTTGTACTTATTCTGATTACTTATTTCATTGTCAGATACTCCAATGAAGGTACTAGCCTGTTTTCCTTTATTTACAAGTTAAATGCATTGCCTGAAATGTAAATAGGTACTTGATAAAACATTTCCATTACTAGGGCTTTCCAAAAAAATATTCTGATCATAGTTCTTTATGCTGCACTGGATTGATTCCCTTCCCCGCTTCTGTGCCACCACCGATCCCTTGTACTGATTCTTTATTTGGTGGTAACATGGAACAATTCAACCATATTGTGGCACTGTTTCATAAGTCAACAAAGGAGAGCCATTATATGTATTGTCATCCCATTAACCTAAGAAAAATGCACCAGGGAAATGCTTAACCAATTGTTCTGATAATACTACTGATTTTTTAAAGGAATGCTATCAAAATTGATGGCAAAAATAAAAAGAATTGGTTTACTGCTATTAGCTCTTTTAAAAGGTGATAGAGATGCATATTTTGAACAGTCTTGATAAACAGAATGTTAAATTATGTATTTAAATGCTGTGCCCCTGATCCAGAGTCCCACATGGGCAGGAGCTCCCCATGTCATATATGAGGAGAAACAGAATTAGCAAGCATTAGAAAAGCTATGCCCTCCATGGGCGTATCAGATTGCTTCTCCTACATAAAAATGGGAAAACCTTGTATGCATGGGGTTCTGCATTACAGATTGTGGTCTAGTGTTCTGTATATTATGCACAGACATAAGACCATGTGATTACTGAAACGTGCCCTAAGTAGTGGGGGGAAATCTGTTAGTTTAGTAATGCAGCCTTCTCTGTAGAAGAGTGTTTGGAAATCCCTTTTATAAGACTAGAACATCTTACGTGTTAATGTATACATGAGTAGGCCTTTGTGTGTACGCAAGTAGTTTTCCTGGACAGACAACAATCTCTCTTCCTGCTTTCAATCTCTTCTCTCAGGGTCTTTCTGCATGATCATTTGAAAGATGTCATATTTGCATTTTAGCCATTGAAGGATATTCCATATTTGCAGTGACCATAGCAAAGTATTCAATAAAGGAAGGGGAGAGCTTGCTGTGTGAGGAGCAGTAACATAGAAACAGAGCGAAGCAGAAGGGGTCTCCTGGGCCATCTAGTCTGACCCATGGCGCCAGCTCACGACATGCCACCATAGCTGCATCTCTTTGTAAAAGAACTTTAAAAAAAAGAACTATCGAGATAGATGCGTGCTTGGATCAGAAGTCATAACTAAAAACCCCAGACTACAACAAAAGCCTCATAGAGACAGGAGTGCTCTATCTGCATACCATCTGAGTCACAAAATCCAGCAAGTGTCCGTGATGCTTACACAATAGCATTCCACAGAGGAGTTGCAATGGGTTGAATCCAACTTTAGTCTAAGTTAAGCCTCATTAATTTGGATGGATGTACACTAAATAGGACAAGCATTAGACACAACTCAGTGACTACATGCTAACATTTAACATAAATAAATACATATTTATGTGAGCCGTCCCGAGGCTATAAGCGATGGGACGGCTTACAAAAACTCTAAATAAATAAATGAATAATAAATAAATAGCTGGAGAATGTATTGTAGTTTCCATGATAATCAAGTACTGGTCTTTGAGTACTTGGAAACCATGGCAGCCTTGCAATGAAAATAGCAAGGGCCTATGGGGGTGGCAGCTTCTTAGGGCACAACCTTGTGGCTTCCGGATGTTGTCTGGAGTGCCCTAGGAGTTCCACATATTCTCAGTCCAAGCTCCTGCAGTCTTGGGCCATGATGGCCAAGCCCATGCCCCACCCCCTCACAGCCAGCATAGGAAGAACTGCAGCAGATGGCCGTCGGAGAGCTGAAGTGAACCTTGGAGAGGGAGAAATGGAGCTTGCGGTGGGGAGGGGGCTGGTGCCATCTGCCTACATCAGCTCCCAAAGCCACTTCAGGCTCCTTCCTTCCCCTTCCTTGTTTTATCTAGAGTGCTGGAAGGGCCATTCCAATGAAATGAAATGCACAGGGCAAGCCATGGCGGCACAGTGCTTCCAGCACTCTTGAGTTCAGAGAGTTACACACACTAAGGGCAGAGACAATTGGATTGTGTCCATGCTGTATCAAATCTGATTGTGCAGAAAGACCTATAATATAGTGCCTATATTAATAGCCCATGTGAGACTGCTGAATAATACTGATGCACATGTATATCCACAGTTAGAAGACATATGCACTTTGCCTTCACTGAAAGCATGATTTAGATAATTGAAATGTCCTTAACCTGCAGGTAGATGTGGGTGTATACTCCATGCACTACTCCTTTGTGGACTGAGTAGTGACCAGGGTTTGGGATAATTTTCAGTTCTCTAAGTCTGCTTAGTTACTGAATTCATGACTATTTGCACTCCTGGGTTTCTTTTGATGTGAATCTATAAAGAAAGTTTATTTTAAATATGAGCGTTGTTCAATTATGCAAGATAGGATAAATATGAACAAAACTTTCAAGTGTTTCTATAAAATGTTTATTTGTATAATATTCGAAAAGATATACATTTTGTAAGTTATGTTTTTAATTGTGTGAGCTTTGTGTGGGTCCCTCCACCCGAAAAAACCCTATTCCTAGTCATGTTGTGAAATGTTGTGTGAATTAAGACAAATGCCTTACTATATCTAATTAGACCAGTTGTTGAAACCTACCTATGGTCTGAGTAATAGCAGTAGATTTAAAGATGGCTTCATGGGTTGCTAACTTAGACTTGTGCTAGAGAGAAAATTAAGCTGACTTGATTCTTCTCACCTTATTAAAATCTTTTTGTACCCTTCAGTATTTAAAGAAATCAAAAATTAATGTTAATAAAACTTTTAAAAAGAATCCTATATTATTCTGATGAGTTTCTTTTAGAGGGGAAGAAGACCATAGGCAAGTTGTAAACAGAGATTGAATTCAGAACAGATACTTGAGTAGCAAGGCAGAAGAATTTCTGTGCCTGCACAGAGTGCCGTACTGTTCTCTATGATGAGCTGCACTATCGGCCCTGGAATCACTGAACATCTGTCAGATGGGAAGGGGCCTGGCACATGCTCTGCTTCTCCTCTTTGTGAAATAACTGACAGTGCAAGAGGAAGCGTCACAGCTCAGTGGGAAAACACCTGCCTGGTATGTTGAAAGCCCCCGTTTCTATGCCTGTTATTTCCTGAAAAGGCTGAGAAAGACTTGTCTGAAAATCTGAACAGTTACTAACCGTCATCGTAAAGAATACCACGGTAGTTGCACCAAGAGTTTCACTCACTCTAAGGTAGCTCTTTGTGTTCCCATAGAACTTCAGAGAAGCTCACCCACCATTCAGAGAAGGCTCTTTCCTTCAGCAGAGCTTCTTGTGGATTAAAGAGCAAGGTGGAAAGCAGAAAGCCCCCCCCCCCTTTCACTTGCAGTACACTCATGTCACATCCCGTGCTTGTTCCAACGGGTCTCCAACTCTTTGGAGCAGATTTGGGGTGGGGGAAATGTAGAGTTTGCAGAAGAAAGGGGGAATCAGCAAAAAATCACCTACACTGAAGAGCATTTTGTGATTAAGTTTAGCGCCAGCCACCACATTTTGGAACAGGAGCTGTTCAAGGGCAATCTTATGAATCCAAATTCTAAACACAGGCTACAACAGCTTAAATGGTGAGTGCCTTTCTTTCAGCATACAGATGTTCTGAAAACAGCAAAATCCATAAAAATGGTTTATAATTAGGAAAGGAACTGAAAATAAAGCTGCCAAACATAAATTAAGGTGCACTTAGAATACTGTGTACAGTTCCGGTCACTGCATCTAAAACTGGATTATGGTGAGGAAAAAAGTGGATGGGAAAACATTTTTCTCCCTCTGCCATAATACTAAAACCCGGGGCCTCCCATTTGTGGTTGTGGGAGTTCAAGACAGATCAACATGAAGTACAGATTGTATCGTAATAAGTACTCCCCACAGCACATTACCTGTGGAATTCATTTCCACAAGATGTGGTGAGGGCACCAATAAGGGCAGCTTTAAAGGAGATCAGACAAATTCATGGAAAATAAACAGCTACTACTCCTTTTGATACCCCCAGTATCAAGCCCAGTATGTCTGTGTACATCATTTGGTAGGACAAATGGGTAGGGGAGCGCTTTTGCACACATGTCCTGCTTGTGGGTTTCCTATGGGCAGTTGGTTGGGCACTGTAAACAGAATGCTGGACTAGATGGCTGGTTGGCATGACCCAGCATAGATTGTTTTACATGTGTATGTTGCACCACTGGGGAATTTTTAACAGGATTTAGATGAATACGCTTGCCCCTGAAGAACTCTACTATTCCAAATAAATTTTCATTGCTGGGCTTTCTGAGAACGATTTTCTCTTTTTGCATTCTTTTTCAATTACTCCTTTTGGTTTTCCAAAGGAGCAAGAGTGATGGAATGCTGTTGATGACAGAGTGCTTTCAGAAAGTCAGTTCTTTTCCCTACCTATCAAAACTTGTACAATTATTCTAGTCTTATCCAGCTTGGGTTAAGCTAAGAGATTTTCCATCTGCTGCAGCCTGCAGAGGCAATGGCTGCCTTTATTGGGAGCTGTAGTCCAAAACAACTAGAAGGCACCAGCTTGGGGAAGTCTGAGCTGTTCCATCTTTCCAACCAGATATTTTTTGGTAAGAAAAAAGATAGGAGACCTGATAGGATAAAACAGGTTGCAGATAGAAGAGTAGGTTTCTGGTGGCTGGACTTCCATGTTTGAGGAAGGGATAAAAGCCCCATTTGAAGCACCCATGGAATACAGTAGCCAGAAAATGCCTGTCTGTGAATGGATGTAAATCAGAGGTGTAGCTGTTGTTTTTTAACACAAATATGAGTTATTTATTTTGACATAAATAAAGCTTTGCAAATGTTTTAACTAAAACCTTGTTGAGCTGTTTTGTATTTTAAGGATGGTTTCTGTGATTAAAACTCCCCATTATTCTAATGAGCATATATTTTCTTCAGGGCCCAGACTAGTCCCAATTGCCCTCCGTTCCTGGGAGAATCAACAGACCTGCTCTGTAAATGGAAGGACTTAAAAACCTTAGAAAAATAGTTTGTGTTTCCTGTTCATTGGATTAATAAAAGGGAGTATAATTTTAAATAATGGTTCAGACCTTGACTACCTCATTTCCAGATAAAAATACAGAACCTCCATTTTGGGTACGTTTACCAGGCAAGAGTTGCCTCATACTTAAAATGAAGAAGTTAAATGGAAAACTCACTTTAGCATCAGATGGAACTCAGAATATGATCGTGAAAATAAAGGGGTGAGGCTGCAGTTAATGGTCCCAGTCCCTCTCTCACAGAGGGAGGGAGGGAGTTTAATAGCGTTCTACAGGATAAAATAAATTGGCTCCAATCTAACTGAACACAGCAAATGGTAATTCATATCGGGATCATTTTATTCTCATTGTTATCACTCAGTACAGCCCATGATTTTCTCCCATGCTTACACAGGTGTGATTCCAAAACAAACAAGCCCACTGGTTCGGGAGACATTGTCCCTAGTTTACACAACACAGCTGGGCTCATTGGGCCTTTTACTCACAGTGGGTCAAGGTGTGTGACAGGTGACATTTCGAATATGCAACACCTGACTGGGGTTTGCTATGTCACAAACACTCAACCAGTATGGATTACTTCAGATTGTCACCCCAACACACAGAGACATGTCCCATGTCTGTAGGTTGCAATTCACTTTGCCTTGGTTACAATTAAAGTATGTAATTCTGTATTACTATTGTCTGAGTTTTTCTACAAACCCTCACCACTGGACATCCTTGGAATTACAGGAGTAAACGCAACTTTCTCTGAGTATGTTCAAACTTGAAACAAATACTATAAACATAATTGTAAGTATTTTAAATATTCTAGGCATGGGTAATGTGCTACACCACACAATCTAATGTAATGCAAAGTCTAGTGCACTTGTTAACCCCATTGGGTTGCATCCAGATATATCTGCATGCAGTTAGACTGCAAGAATCAAACCTTCCTGCTGCCTTCTCCCCACAGTATTAAAGTATTATGTTTTAAAGAGCCTATCATACCTCTTTAAAACATAATACTGGAATATGGGGCCTTACTGAGGGGGATCTCCTAAATCGGATATGAAAACGTCCTAAACACTCCACCATTTAACTTTTTGGGGTGACCCCATCTGAAAAAGAGAAAAAAAAACTCTCTACACAATCCTATTGGATCATAGCTTTCTTAATTTATAAGTTATCTACACATTAGTACAGAGGAAGTAAGCACAACTGGATTTCCTCCCATATAAGCAGGCATAGGGCTACAGTGTAAATCCTCCCCAATTTAAAATCAGTTAATGGCGGCAGATGCTGAGAAGATGGTTAATACTTGATTGCTTTTGAACTGAACCATAACAGTAGCATCAGATCATGAAACATCCAGCCATTTCAGGAATTAAACCCATTTCTTTTATAACAGGATGCTTTATTTAACTAGAAATGAAAGCTTCTAAAATTTGATTCATTATGAGCAAATTTTATATTTATTCCTTATGCTTCCGAGAATGGACAGTGCAAGCCATCTCTTTGAATGCAATTGTATCTCCATGACAGCAACTGGAGGAAAAGCTTTATACTTTTTGCCTAAAACAAAAGGCTCTCCATTTAATACACATTAAGAATACATTAGCAGAGCCATTAAATTCTTTTAAAAACAGGCAGATAACAAGGATGGAATTTCTAAGGCTGAAGGGGCAACATGACAATGCAGAGTTGTAACTGATTAAATTGTTAACTTCTGTAAATAAAATACATCTATAACCTCTTCATTTTCCTTTCTTCCTACACAGAAGATTTGGGGTTAATTCCTATAACCAGTAGGCATTTAGTGAACACTGGAACACAGATTGAAAATCACTGAGCTATTTGGCAGTGATAAGCTTGTGTTATATAAGTATACCACACATGGGTCTGAGGGTTCAAATTAAGATGGGAATTGGGTGAATATCTATCAAACATAAATCCAGATAAAGATACACAGCAAGGCTTCCAAGCAATCACATACAGGCTCTGGCTGCATCAATGGTCAAGTGAAGGCATTTAAAACACCTGCTCTTGTACACAGTGGGAACTTGGAATCGGCTCTTGAAAAGCAGGCTATTTTTTTACTATCTCAGGAAAAATGGCATTGACGCTATTTAAGACATTAAGATTTCCACCACTCATTCAATGAATTGTGGTGGTGATGTTAATTTATATCCTGCTATGTTGACACCAGGCACTGACCAAATCCAGACCTGCAAGTCTGCTGCGTCATGTAATAACCTAATAACCTCCAGATGTTTTTGACCACAACTCCCATAAGGCCCAACTAGAAGAGTGAATGGACTCTCATTTTAGGTAATAGCCAAACCTTTTCTCTCCAGCTGCATGGAAATATTGCTTGTACAGTTGTAGTCCTAAACATCTGGATGGAGCCAGATTGTCTACCAATGCACAGAGTATTATTATAGTTAGTTCCTTTTATTTAATTTCTATACCACTCCAATAGTCCTACAAGACTCTGAGTGGTTCACAGTCACAACAATATAAAAACAGATAATAAAACAGTTAAAACAGTATAATATAGCAATAATAGAAACACAACAAATGTAACAGCTGAGAGTATTAATCAAAGCATGGTGAATTTAAATCATTTTAAAAATTTGTTTTTTCTTTTAAAATAATTGCAATAAAAGTCAATTATTGAAATGTCTGGATAATAAAACCGTTTTTGCCTGGTGCCAGAAAGACTGTAATGAAGGTGCTAGGCAACCTGCTCCTGGGGGCTATTTCAACAGGGGGGTGCAATCACCAAAAAGGCCCCTCTTCTCATCTCCTTAGAGGATGGCTCTTTCAAAAGGGCCTCTGAAACCAATATAAGGGGTTGCATAGCTCTAACCCCTAAGTAAGGGATTGTCTATGTTAAGTTGCATATTCAAGATGAGCTTGAGTAGCACAGTAGATCAGAGACAAGTATCTGTTATGAAAGATTATACAGAAAAGTAAGTGCCAGTGAAAACAGCAAGGCTTCTGAGGAAACATGGTTTGAAGCAGGCCGTATTATGTGTTTGCCTGAAAGAAATACAGTCCAGCCAGTATGAGGCATTGTGCAACCTAATATTCCTACTTACATGTGCTTGTAAATATAATTAGCTGTCTGCTGGTAACTACTCAAAGGGTAGACAAAAACAACATTGGCAAAGCACATGTCTTCACACAAAGCTTGAGGCAAAACATCTGGAACTATCTGGGAATGACTTGGTGATTTCATGTGGGAAAACAGTGGTCAAGTGGGAGGAATGCTGCTTTCTCTGACCACTTTGTCTTGCACTCTGCCTCTGGATTTTTCACCCAGCTGAACTTATTTTTTATCAAACATCAGCTGGATTTAATAACTGGAAAAGAGAAAAGTTGAGTAGATGAAGGGTTCAGTACCTCCTATGTACCAATTTTCCCACCTAAAATCACTCTAGTTTCTTACTTTCTAGGTGTTTGGCAGGAATCCACGTTTAATGACAAGACTTCTGCCATCATGTGCAGTTCTGTTCTATGATGCATAGGGTTACAGCTTTTAAATTGCCATCACACTAACAGGTAAGGTCTTGGAAGTATCATAAACCCTCCTTAATACTTCTACTGGATTATTTCAAAGTATGGGTTAGATGTAAAACTGGTTTAGAAAAATAGTTCGTTATATGATCAGAACTGAATCAATGCCAATCGGAAGTAATCTTTCAAAAATCAAGTACTTTCAAGTCATATTGTTTTCAGTGGGTTAGTTCTTACTACAGGAAAATAATAGTAACTTTGGTTGGATTGTATACACTGTTATAGTAAATAGGTCCTGCCCATATACTGCTGGTGCATTAGTGAAAAACACTGATACCCTCTACTGGCCTACATGCATATAACGCTTAACGAAAGGAGCAGCCCTGTTCTGTGAGCTTGTATCAATGTACTGGATTCATTCGACCACTGGCCAATTTTTAATGAACTACCATGATACCAGCTTTTTACTGATATTCTTTGCAAAGCATCTTCCTCTGATCCAGCACAATCTTCTGATGTTTTACATTCATTTTTGAGCAGGAATATGGATTCGGGATCACTTCACACAATTTATGTTTTAATTGCTAAGCAATTCTCAGTACGCACTCTGTCTTTGTACATTTAAGAATGTAAAAGATAACAGATGAGAAATATTAATGCAGATAATATCAGCTCCAGGGATGAGAAGTATTAATTGTTGGACTGCAGTTCCCATCAACCCTCACCAATGTTTACATTAACTATGGTTGATGGGAGGTGCAGTCCAAGAACAGAAGAAAGAGCTCTGGAGGACCACACATTTCCCAACCTTTAGTTCAATGCGTGACTTGAAATGTAATTACTATACTGAAAATTGAATGTAAATAGACATGTTAAGACAAGGCTCAACTTTGCAATAATGAAAATATATTTCATTTTTTAAAACTTAAAGGCTTACATGAGAGTTAAATCCAATCACTAATATGATGTAGATTACTTAGACTTCTTTAGTATATTCAAATTACTGATATTTGCAGTGATACAAACTATCACTTCCTGCATTTTAAAAAAAAAATCAGGGCTTCAATTTGCAAGCGCATAGCTATTATGCATGTCTTATCTATTTATTTAATTCATCAAGTGACATTGGCTTATAACACATTTGCAACCCATGACCAAGCTAAAGATTCCACCTGTGGTATAAAATCAAGGTGGCGTCCCAAAACATTAATCTCATGCATGGCAGTAAATGCCACACACCAGCTGACAACAGACAGTATCTCATTGGTGGCTTTGAGTGACACTGACTCTTAGCCTAATCTACATCACAGGATTATGATGATGATAAAGTGAAGGATGGCTATGCAAGCCACCTTGGGATTTTTCGAAGAGGGAAAAACGTGTGACACACATAAACAGCTTTCAAGCAGCCACGTGGTGGGTAGGGCCTACATCAGCTTCTAAAAGCAACCTGGGATTGGAACTGTTGGTATGGAACTTGCTTTTTTATGTAGCAGAAACAAAGGGATGTACAAGTGCAGCTATATAGCCTGCTTTTGTCCTCCCAAAAGCATAACTGCTTTCTTTTCTGTGCCAGCGGTGGGCAGAGCTTCGCACAAGAAGGTACAGTGAATTTGTAAAAGACTGGGATCTACTTAGAGATCCCTTGGGTGATTTAACGTAGCCTACAAGCATTTCTAATTCCCAAGTGTTTAGCAATGGGAACCAAATGTCTCTTCCCCGTTACACTACTGAAATAAAAAGAATGGAGCTGGGGGCCTGAGAAAACTTCTGCTAGTTTATTTCCATACTAAAATACCTGGTGCCCTAGCTCTCCTGCTCGGAATAAATTCCAGGGCTCAGGATAACATGCATTTTGCACCAGGCTTCGTTTGGTGGCTCACCAGGTTCTCATTTAAAAAGTATTCTGAAAGACTAGGCCCTGACCACTCTTGCTCGATGTAGTATCGTTTCAATGTCATGCAATACATTTCAGCTACTACTAATATCCATTTTACCTAAGCACCCTGAACGTGTTTCTTGTCAGTTCTGATCACAAATGCAAGTCAGGAACAGGGATGGTTACACAGAAATCCCCAAGACCAGGATAGGGTCTTTCCACAGACCAGCATCATAGTCAAATGAGTGCTTGAGTGAAGTACAGCCGAGTAATCCCTCTAAAAGCGCTTAAATGTTATCATCTGCTATTTCAACTTTCAACAAAAGGAGCGAGGAATTCCAGCTCATCTGGCAAAACCCTGTGTACCTTCGAACTGCTGTGCCGGGCACCAGGTGTATAAGCATAGCCCATGCCAGGAGAAGCTGTGCCAGTTGAATTTTTACGTACTTCAAGAGCTCCATCAGGAAAACGTGGTGCCCTAAGAGGCTGCTTAATGAATAGCGTCAGCCTGCACCGGAGTGCTTCCTGATCTTTCTCTGCACTAAGAAAGCGGGCCAAAGCACATAAAACATTAACTCTGTCCAGCAGAGAAGCCTTTTTCTGTTCTTTAATTTTCTCTCTAGGTTAAGTGCAGGGCGCCTAATTCGGATTTCAAAAACACTAGTACTCGCACCCCACGAGCCTGATCTGAATCAGCGCCCCTACAGCTACTCCCAAGCAGCAAGAATAAAACGGAAAGCTAGATCCGCAGTCGAAGTAATGCATGTCTGACCAAGGGAAGAATGCCGCCCGCGAGGCGGCTGCTGGGCCCGCCGCTCTTCCCCTTCGCGCCTGCCGGAGCAATGGCCAGGGCTCGCCCACCAGGCCGGGGTGACGCCTATTCGGCCTTGGCGGGCCAGCATTCGGGGAGCGAGCGGCGGCCGCACTGCGCTGCTTGGGTCATGGGCGCCCCCTTGCTGGCAGCTCGCTCTTGCCTCCTGAGCGGACTTCTGCTGGCAGCCGCAGCGCCGAGCCACGGAGCGGACGGTAAGGCGGCGCCCCGCCGCCCTCTGCCCAGCTGCCGATCGCGGCGGCTCCCGAGAAGCAAGGCCGCCTCGGGCCTGGTCGCGCCAGGGAAGGGGGTGGGGTCGCGGGCCACTCAGTGCCCCCCATTCTGCTGGGAGAGGCGCTCCGCGCTGCTCAGGAGGCCCGCGGGCGGCCGTGCACGCGGAGCGGCTGCGGCGCGATCCCGGGGAGGGCGAGCGAGAGCGAGAGCTGGGCGCAGCGTCTTCGGCAGGCGTCTCTCTCAGCCCAGCCTGCCTCCCCTGGAAGCGATGGGTTGTGCTGGCCACGGTGGGGAAAGGGTGCGATAAAAATACATTATCTCGCCATTTCGAGATCGATAGATAAATAAATGAATGCTTACTCACAAGCATGCTTGTTAATTGCAGCAAGGGTCATTCCCACGTGACATTGTTAGGACTGAAGCCTTAATTTGAACCAGAGCGATTCCTTAGAATCTGCCCTTAGCCGCCAAGAGTACAGTGGAAACCTATTCATATCTGCTTAGAAGTCCCATTGGCGTCAGTGGACTTAGGTGCAGATAATTGTGTATCGGATTACAGACTTACAGTGCAAACCTGTAGGTGTCTGCATGGAAGCCATTTTCATAGAGCGTGGCCTTAGAATAGCCCGTGAATACCCTGGATCGAAAGAAATTGTACCAGTGGGTCCTAGATCAAATCAAGCCAGAACTTTCTCAGGAAGTGAAACTGAGGAAACCCAGCCTGTCCTGTTTTGGACATGACAAGTGAAGGCAAGACTCATTTGACATGTTAATCATGAGGAAGGCTCAAGAAGAGGAAGCCCTACTGTGCAGTGAACCTATTCCATAAAGGAAGCCACAGCCTTGAATGTGAAAGAGCTGAGCAGGGCTCTCAAGGAGAAGATATTCTGGAGGACTTCATTCATAGGGTTGCCATAAGTCAGAGACAGCTTGATGGGTATTGTAACAACAATTGGCCTTAGACTCGCAATTGAACATCTATATGTTTTTCCTGTGAACTGCTATGGCTTTTAACTGCACCCAACTCCTCTGGAAGCAGCTGCAAGGGCAGGAGGTCTGCTTGCTTGCTTAATTTCTGTCTCTTGCAGCTATGAAAGGTGCAATTGCACTGCTAGGTTTTTTGGGGGGGGAGGGGGAAGCAAGCATGGGAGATGGAAATGACGGGTGAGTGACTTGAAGCATGTACAGACTTATTTTCAGCAACAACAACTGGAGGACCATAACTGTTGTACAGGCCTGAGTGCTGTTACCTTTCCCATTAAGAAAAAAATAATAGCTTATAAAACAACAATTATAAAGGAAGTGACGTGGGATCAAAAACTAAAGGGAAAAAAATGGGTAATTTCAGTGCTTAGTGTGTTTTTTCCTCCTAAGATTTGCTGGTGTGATTTTACTAGGAGCACAGAATGTTTCAGTTGCTAAGGGTATAGGCTGCTGCTTTTGTTACATGCCATCAAGTCATCACCAACTTATGGTGACCCTATGAACGAATGTCTTCCAAATTGTCCTGTTCTGCACAGCACTGCTCCGCTTTTGTAAACCCAGGGTTGGGATGAGATGGACTACTAGTTGGCCTTGCTCTTCCTCCTCTTGTGTGTTCAACTTTCCCAAGCCTTATTATCTTTTCCAGTGAGTCTTGCCTTTTCACGAGGTGCCCAAAGTACAACAGCTTCAGTGTCATCATGTTTGCTTCTGGGGAATGTTCTGGCTCAATTTGCTCTAGGACCCACTTGTTTGTCTTTCAGTTGGTACAGCAAATTTGCACAGCTCTCTTCCAGCACCGTGTTTCAAACACATGACTTGTTTTCCTGTTGGCTTTCTTCACAGTCCAGCAGCTTTCATGCCCTTACATAATGATTAGGAGTACAACAGTGTGGTTATCTTGGCCTTAGTCTTCAGTGAAACCATCCTTAACACTGTATAATTCTGTCTAATTCTTCCATTGCTGGTCTTCCAAATCTCAGTGTTGTTCTAATTTCTTGGCTTCAGTCTCCCTTTGAATTGGCAATTGAGCCAAGGTAGCAAAGTCTTTTACAATTTCAATTTCTTCACTGCTGACTTTAAAATTGTGTCATTCTTCCATACTCGTGATTTTTGTTTTTTTTAATGTTGAGCTGCAGTCCTGCTTTTGCAACATCTTTCATTTGCATAAGGAATTCAATTAGGGTATAGGAGTCTTTTAATTTTATTCCAAAGTGGTTTCTGTCTTTGTGGGATAAAGACCAATATAAAAGGGAAGGGTGCATATTTAGACATCAAATGACTTACAATGCATTAGAAGTCATTAGAAGAGGGTTTTTTTTTTAAATTTTAGAAACCTGCTTCTCAGTCTCTTTGGAAACTTATTTCAGAATGATTCCCATTCACTCCATTCACTTTAGTTTATCTGCTGAGAACTGAATGAAGCCAAGCGGTTTGTAAAGATGAACTCGTATGTGCTAAAATATAGCACACTACCTCATATTTTGGGGATTTGATCATCACAGGAAGCAAATAAGATAATGGACAAATTAATTTCCTGTTTTCTCTGTAGCAAGATGAGAAAGTTGCATTATTCTGGAAAGATTTTTTTTTTACCCACCTGACTGGTATACTGCTGTTGATGCAAAGACAGAGGGCCTGAAAAGAAACCCTTAACAGAGCATTGAGACATATTTCATAAAGTCCATGCTAATTTCCAGCTCTAATGCTAACGCATGAGCATACTAAAGTAGGAGTCTTTGGTCCTTAAGACCCAATCTCTCACCCTATGAGCATGTTCAAGGGACAGTATAATCCTGTTTGCATGATTCCGTCTGCTCATTCTGCTAATCAAAGCCCTGGACTCTGCCCCTAATAGCACCACTGCTCAGATCAGTTCCTTATGCTGACTTTCCCAGGTTGTGCAGCAGAAGAAACAGATTCACATGTTCCATGCACACAGTAGATTTCTCCTGAATGGGGGCATGTGTGTATAAAGTGTGAAATAGTTACTTTGATCGAACACTCTGGCAACAGCTGTCGGGTCTATTTTTTATGTAGTCCTCCGGGTTCCTTTGTCCTTTGATACCTTTTGCTAAGTAGCAAGGACGAAGTCATCATATCTCAACCTACCTAGCAGCATCTATTACTATAGAGACTCTCCTAATGGAAAGGAAACCTCATAGCTGTCTTTTAGTAAAATTGGAAAGCCCTTGGCTCATTCCAGTCTTTAGCCAGCAGTATGGGAGCTCCTTCAAAGGAAGCATCCTTTGCTGTGGCAAGAACTGAGAAATCAAGCCCAATGCACAGGCCACAGTGTTTCATTCTGATTTGATCAGAGTAGGGCATTCGTCCTTATCCAGTTATTTATAGAAGGAGGAATAGATACAGATTTAGGTGTATGCGAGGAAGTGGATGAAAGCAGACTTTGGCACACACTCCTCCCAATAACAAGTGCTCCAGCCCCTGGATATGCTACACAGAGGTTGAAGAGCCTAGCTGGATGGGGTGAGCTGGGTGGAGGAGGGAGGGAAACTGTCAAATTGGGTGAAGTAAAGTTCAAGTTTGAGCTGAGCCCTTCCATTTATAGACAAAATATCCCGGATCCAGATAAGACTCTTTAATGGAGACCTGATGGACTTTGGGGAGTTATTCTTGTACCCACATCAGCCTGTGGAAACTGCAGGATGTGATGGCCCAGTGGCCTCTGCTTATAGCTGTGAAGTTGTGCTGGCACATATGGGATTTGGTTTCTGGTAAGCCAGCAGTGACCTATCAATATGGAAGTTTGCAGCAGCAAACTAAACCTTCCTCCCAGAACTCTTAGTCATGGCCTGTTTCATCTGGAAGTCAGTGTGGAACTCCAAAGACTGCCTTAGCTGAGATGATGCGTAGAAATCACCCTCCCTGGGTGGCACTGGGCCTGTTTCGTTCAGGCTCCAGATGCAATGTGTCAGTAAGGCAAACAATCTTAATTCTACATAGTCAAATGCTTATCTGGCTTATTTACAACATGAAAAAGTAACTCGTATCTTGACATAAAGAAGAGTGTCTTCTATTGGTTATTGTTCCCACAGTAGAAGTGAACTTAGAACTGATTTAAAGAATATTATTTTGTTACAATGTTCCTAAAACATATGGTATTCATCTTGGAGAAGAAAAAACAAACATTTACTGCTTACTTTCCTCTAAACTATTCATTGTGGTTTGGAAGAGGAACAAGCAATTCTCTTAAAGTAAGCTGAAATTTCCTTTAGAGTGCAAAGCTGTTACTGGTTTTCCAAAGCACTTTCAGTTCTTGTAAGTTATGAGGAATTAGGACTGCTTTATTCTGTTCCTAGCTGACATGTCTGTTGGCTGTTAGTTTCTGTAAATCATATTTGCTCGGGACCATTTCTATTTCTAGTGTATATGTCTGTCTTCACACTGAGTAATCCGGATATCAAGAGAACAGGGAAGATGAAAGATCTAAACTGGTGATTTAATATGAATCTTTTAAGGAAACGGTGTAGTGAGTCTTCTTAAAATTTTATTTCTCGAGGCATTTTAAGATACACATGGCTCAGCCAAGATCAGAATCCTTGGCACAGACAGTAAGTGCTCGGAAGCCATGCTCACCCAGTATCCATTTTGCTGGAAAGGCAGTCCCAGGTTAGCAGGGGTGCGGCGTGATTCTGAGCTGACTGATGCTATCTCCAAATCCAAACAGCAGGGGGAGCTCTGTCTGAAAAGCCTATAGGCTATAAAATGCGCCACTTGACAAAAGTTCAGCAGAAACACCCCAAGATATTGTTAGACAAAATCCAGTAGTTATGCCCCTATGGTAAAAATGTATATGAAATATTGGCCATTTGCTGCCCTCTAACAGTACTGCAAAATCTGTTGCCTAAGGTACAGTGTCTCACCCGGCCTAATAGTACAGCTTTACTTTTGAGTAAAGGGAGAAAAATCACTTGTCCACTAGCACATTTTAAATGTATAACTTAATTTTTTGATGTTAAGATAAAGAGTTTGAAGTTGACATAAGAATCAATAAGAAGCCAATTCAGAGATTTAAGGATATTATAACAGTTTTAGTAATGAAAAGTGACCTTTTGCTAGAGCAGCTGAGGTCCAAAATGCTAGAACTATGATGAACTATTTACATAGAAGACTTTATTGTATACAGAAGACTGTTCTTAACCTATTAAAACTAAGTGTAATTTACAAGTGTGATTGAATTTAACAGAAATTGCTTTAGTTAGAGTGAAAATTGCTAGGGGGATCCATTTGTTTCTCTTCTAGAAAGTTAACAGGAAAAAAAAGGAACAATATAAAGAAACTAGATTGCAATGTGCCTTTTCAAGAGAGCCCCTTGGATCAACAACTGCTTGCAAGGCCATCAGCAGATAATGCAAACCAGACTATTCTTCAGGTTAGCGAGCACCAGTGGAAACTGGGAAGCACACAAGATAGAATCATATAAAGATCCAAGCTTGTATTAAACAAGCTTTCCCCAAGCTGGGTCCCTCCAGATGTTCTGGACTACAGCTGCCATCCACAGCGACTCAGTGGTCAAGGAAAGACCTGGGTTGGGGGAGGATGCATTAAAACAATGAGTTAGCTAGCATTTGGCTCCCAAATGCTGCAGACACTTGTGGGAGATGAAATCCCATTGGCATCCAGATATAGGTGTGTTTGCGGAAGGAAAAACATATACCCATGTAACTGCAGTGTAATACAGTTTGGGCATTATCTAGAGGCCACCTTGGCTAAAGTAAAGAGCACTACTTAAATATTGCAGTGAAGATCCATGATTGCACTATCAATTTTAAAAATAAAAGCTTCAAGAGAACTCATATGGATCGAGACTATGGTGCTGGCAAAAGGCTGCTTAATGTTTTTTGTAGTGGCATTTTTTTCATTTAATATCTCTCCCTGCCCTATCTGCACCATTGCAGAAGAATGTGATTGAAGATCTAGTTTTGCTCTTAGACATAGAAAACACACATCTTCAAGTTTAATCTCTGGTCCTGTTGATTTTGAATGGGTCTTGATGGTCAACTTTTGCAGGGTTATGCATGTTGATTGCTACTGTCTTAAAATACATGCCTGAGGTACCAACTGCACTTTGTTTTATGTTACTTGGCAAATGGCCTGGGATATTAGCATTTGGGGTGGCTATATAAACAGAACTGTCTATAGAAATGAGTGCACAGTAGCACTGATGGTGATTGTTCTCTTCCTGGCATAGCATGTCCTTCTTTGGCTTGGATTTTATTCGAAAGGAGCTGCTATGCTTTGCTTCCAGGACCATTGGAGACACGCAGCATTGAAGATGCCAGGGAATACTGCAGAGGCAATGGTAATGCAGCTGATCTCTCTCGGGTCACAACCTGCCCATTTTTTATTCACTTATGATATGTGGGGAAAAGTGCATTTAGCATTTGCAGTTTATTTGTACCTTTGAAAACTCTGATAATCATAGGGATTTGCACCAGTGTCAACATTCAGTTCAGATCCTGATTTGGAGAACAGCTCAGTGGCTGTAATTCCTTTTCTTTTTGGCAGTATTGTCAGCACATTATCCCTTTGTGAAGGGATGGTGCATGCCACATTTCAGACAAATAGATCCAGTATTTTTCTGATAGTTTTCTTTAAAGTTTGAGTTCTTTTAAAATTGAATTTCCAGTACCTTTTTCAATTTCTTGCCAGAACTGGATTATATTTCTCTAACCCTCTCAGTCCTCTTCTGCCACATTTCAGACAGAGAGGTTCAGGGAGTTGAGCAAGAGCAACCTTTATTGATCTGATGTTCTCCCTCCAAAGATGAACATATTCCCATTCATTTTTTTGTGGGACATTGCCATGAAATTGGCATATTCCATAAAAGCAGCCCTGAAGTTAGTTAAGAAACCTGACAAATTTAAGAAATGTGTAATGGTCTTTATCAAAGAGAGTTTATTCCATTTTTTGTGGGGGAGAGTTATTCAGTTTCCCTTCTGGCTGTGTGCATTTTTTGGAGAATTTGTATGAAAAATGCACCACAGAGGTATCACCAGTCAAAAGGATTATGATGATTAAAATAAAGTGAAAGGGCATAATCCCATGCATATTTGGACAAGTTTGACAAGTTTCAGTCTTCCCCAGCCAGCCAGTGGACTATAGGACTTTTTCAGTTCAGACATGCACAAACTGTGCTCTAAAGGCATTTTTATTTCTAGTCAGTTGGCACCAAAGGCACAAAGTGTGGTAGGACAAATGGGTGATGGATGAAGAGAGGCTGAAGGTCCTGAACATCCAGCATTTTCCAGGGAAGCATCTACTGTTACAGGTCCTCCAAAACTCCTCTCATGTTCCTGCTCCTGGGAAAGAGAACGAGCAAAGAGTACTGAGCACAGGAACAGCCCTATGATAGATGACTTCAGCATCCCTTCCCCAAAACACTGAGTGGAAAGCTCTGGTGAAACCATTTATTATCATTGGAAGCTAGAGCTCTTGTGCTTAGCTCTGTCTCCCTTATTTGGAGAGCTTGGGGACAAATGTATCAATTTTGCAGGCATATTGTCTACAGCAGTGTCCTTTCTATGTGCTAATCAATCTTCAGGAGAGTTCAGGTCTTACAGCAGTGGGGGAGGGCTCTCTGTTATTTGAACATTTCCTGAATGTTTCTGAATCAGCCCAAATCATTTTGGGATTTGGCCAAATATGAGGGTAATTATAGATCTTAGACCAGCATCCCTGAACCTGGTGCTTTCAGATATTTTGAATGACTATTCCTAGCATATGTGGGAATGCTGCCTGGGGCCTATCAAAATGGGTTCAAAACTTCTGAAAGACCCAAGATTGAGGAAAACTGGCAGAAAGTGTGATACAGATTAGCAGAGATGATTTAAGCATTTTGCAGTCAGAGGCAAAGGCTAAGATGGAACCTTTTCCCCTTCCATCCCACATTCCATTCCGATTCAGTCCAGCCAGTCTTGTGTTCATAACAATCTAGCAGGCTGTTGGCAGATCTTTCAAGGTAACAGAATTTCAACAAGCCTTTCACTGTGCCCTCTGGCATATCCAGTTGCGGGTGAGAGGAGAGCAATTGCAGTGTCATTGTCAGCTCAAGTGTTTCTAAAACATTTTACTTTGAAGAATGCTTTCCACATGGACTTGTCCGCCACAGAAGAGTTGCAGTCTGTTGCAGATGACTCCAGCATATTTGAATGTGTGCCTTAGCTGCTGTGTCTTAGCACCCCACATGCTGCAAGAGAACCAACACACTCCTGCAGACTGCAGAGAAAGAGAGATGACTACTGGGCAGGCAAACTATCTTTCAAGCAAACTTCTCTTCATACATACGTGGTGGTTTAAAGCAATCCCTTAAGAAGCTTTAACTGTGCCAGAGATACCCAGGAACATGGACTAAAAAACCACTGACCTAGCCCAGTGTGGTTACCCAACTCTTGGGCAGGTTTGCATGCCACACCAATCAACCTTGGCAATAAACTGCAGGAACAACCTACAGAGTACCCAACATACACTTGTTTGAGCTTATTTGGGTTGTCACACCACTTCTTGATCTGTAAAAACTAATCTGGATGCAGTGGGAGTAAAAAGGTGGAAGAGAGTTGTAGTGAGCCAGAACAGCTCCCCAACATGGTGTGGGGAGGGCAGTAAACCGGTGCCAGCCACTGCACAACACCACTAGAGCACTTTTAAAGACAGCAAGGGGGTTTTGTCACTCTTGTCGCACAACTCCCTTGCTGTTGGACTTCACCCATGGAGGAACTGGTCATCTGACATGACAACCACCTTGAGTAAAATGACACCTAGAATAGTCCATGGGTTTTCATGGTGACTTACTTGAAAAACAAGCTGTCATGGGGCTATACCAAAGTATCTCTCATGGGTTGTTGTACTGCATCAGTGAGGTCTGTTTAGAAGTCAGCTCTTAAAATCCCCCAGTATCTGGTAGTTCTAGTGGGATATACTTCCAAGAAAATTAGTTAAGAATCAGCTGTCAAAGATTAACTTGACAGCTGTTAAATTGTGCTTGCACTTCCCACTGATGCTTACAGGACTGAATGGTACAAAACTGTGACGTATTATGCTTTTATAAAAGACAGATGAGAAGGAACACAACTTTGTGAGACAGTACTTAAACAGAGGGCAGTGTCCAGTTTTGCCTGACTGCCAGAGGGTACCATCTTAAGCACAATGAGCAGCTAAGCAGTTGTTAAAGCAACCCAAAATGATCTAAAACACTTAATTCTGGAATGGTGTAAATCATTTCAGTAACTCATAGCAGGATGTCCCACTGACCTGATCCAGTGCAGAAACATACGTTTCCACTTGTTTTCAGAGTTCCTAATTCCCTGTTGCACAACCAGTGGATCCCATTAGTGTAAGGCAATCAGTGGGATTGCAGTGGCTATGTTGGATTCTGGTCATTCCTGATTAAAGGCATAGTCTGAGGTCTGTTTGAGTTCTCGTTTTAAAACTGAGATTTGACTTTGATTTGCGTGTTTTTCAAATGCAGCATCAGGAGCAGATATTATCAGCATAAATAACAAAGAGGAGAATACTTTCATCAAAAACAGTTTCTGTTCCCATTGGCATGGACCTGAATATATATCGTTGGGCATGTTTTTTGACACAGATGGTGAGTGACGCAAGGCTTGATGGTGAACTGATCTGACATAGCCCTATTTTTTGTTGGGGAACTTACCTCCATTAGGGCTCCTCTAGTGTCTTCAAGGAAAAACTCACATCAAAATAACTACTTTCAATATCCCCAAATGTAAGAAAAGACCAAGGTAGGCTCTTTTTCTGTAAGGACTTATTCTTGCCCAGAGCTTGGGAACAGGTGCCAGTGCGGTTTACCGAAAGTCATCCCTGAGAATTGCAGTGTCATCAAACAAAGGAAATACAAAGGATGCTACATAGTCCCAGGCATGGAACTAACTGGGAAGGAAAGTGAAATGGAATGGCAGCCCAATAGCTGGAAAGACTCAGATGTGGAGAGGCAGTTTGGTGCCTACAGGCACCAGTGTCCCCTGCTTTCCTTTCCTGAGGCCCACCAAGGCACCCTGTCCCTCCCACTGTTTTAATCTTTTCCTTCTGGTCACTGCGACTGTTGTGAAATAGCCTTGTGTTGGTGCTGAAAACTGAGGGTTTTTGTTTGTTGGACTTCAGACCCAACTTCAGCCTTAGATTCAGGACAGGTCTCTTGCCCTTTGCTATGCTCCCATAGCAGCCATTTGGTGATGATGCCCAGGACAGTCACTTCGGGTGCATATTGTTCTTGTAGTCAGTTTGCCTCCCTCGTATCAAGATCTTATTATCTATTAGCCAGTGCATGGGTCTGTAACTGAGGTGTTATCCAACCGAGAACACACAATGCTTTTGATAAAGACTTGAGTCGACAAAAAATTATAGCACACTAAAGCCACATTAATACAAGCTTAAGCATGTACTCAAACAGTAGGTGCCTCTGTGCTCATTGGGGCATATTTTGTAGAATGGGATGAGCAACTGTGAGAGATCTGTGGACTGTTTCTGGAAAAATCCCCCCACCCTGGCAATTAAAAAAGTGGCAAGCTACTCCACAGAACTACAAGGATTAAATTTAGCTTGTTTGGAAACACTGACCTTTGCAGGTGTCCACAGCAAGTACAGATCACTGAAACAGTCACATTTAACTTGCAAACAAGCAGTTCTGACCCATGCAGTTCTCTGTTGTCTTCCAGATTTATTTCACTCCAGCCAGGATAATGGGGTCACATGTAGAGCACAGGCTGTATGTTGCCTACCCCTGACAATTTCTATTTAAGGTGCCAGAAGCTTCTTTGCAATGTTGAGGACAGGGGATGTATAGCATCCCAAGCAGTTTTTTTTTAATTCATCTGTCCTTCAGAAAAACAAAAAATTCTTACCTTTTTTCCACTTTACTTCATTGCAGATGATGATTTCAGATGGTTCGATGATTCAGAAGTTAGTTTTACAAACTGGATGGAGGAGGAAAGCAACACAGAGCTCCTCAACACTTGCGCCACTATGCACACTAGCTCAGGGGGATGGAAGAAGACAAGCTGTGAGCAGCTACCGCTGACTGAAATTCTGTGTGAAGCTACTGGTATGTATGTTACTTTACTGACACCCTGAAAAAGGTTTCTGTCTCACACAATACATGGCTAGATTTTATAAGGAGTTGAGGATATGTCTTGGAAGGAGTTAGTACTATGATAGACACAATGGGTCAGAACCAGGGAAAACATAAAAGGATCCCCTCAGTGGAAGATTCTTTGGTGGAACCTTCCACTGAGTGGCTGGAATTGGGAAGTAATTGGGGAGGAGGAACAATTCTCCCCTTCCCCCTGCAGTTTCCTGAAAATTTGTTGGGGGGTTGGTCTAGATCTCCAAGAAAAGTGCGGTAGGTGGAAATGGAGGCTGCAGATAGAGAGGGAACCAGCGTAGAACGCCTCCCCTGCTTTTCTGCTAGCAGCAGCATCCCAAGCAGCACTCCACTTGGGACACTCCATCACTGGAATGGAAACTCTGGATCCAACTAATTCTTTCTTCTAAATATGCTAAAAGTGAAAGATGCATGTCCTACTTGCAGTTGTTCAGCTAGAGTATGTATTCACATCCATTTTTTATTTATTTAGCGAGCCATCCTACAGTCCATAGGAGTACATCCCAAGACCGTGGGATTTTTTTTGCAGGGGGTGGATTCCATTTGCTGAGGCACCAGGCCTTCCTATGAACTTTCAAGTGGGATCCCTTCCCCTCCCAGCCCCCATGGGAAAGAACTGCAGTATATTCCCTTCATGTCAAAGAGTATGAAGGCTTGCAGGATTGGGCAATCCATAAAAGCACCTACATATTTCAAGCTTTTCGAGAGAAGTTCTTAGAGAGCACATGACTTCCAGCACTGTAGATACCATGAAGACAGGCATGAAAGACTCTTTTGGAAAGCCACTGGCTTTCATCCCAAACAATTTAATTGGATTAATAATTCCAATATGATAAAGGATACAGTGCACACTGTAACACCCCATATGAATGCAGGTTTTATTGGTTTTCAAAGACTTATACAGACAGGTGCTCTGTATTTACTTAATGCAAATCATTAGTGTATACTTCAATGCAAGGGTAGCATCATATCTGTTTTGTGTGTGCATAACTGCTTTTCAAACTAAGGTGAATGGGAAAGTTTCTTGCCTGAAAAGGTGTGTTCTTCAGACACTCAAGAGTACACTATTCAAAATAAGGATTTGTAGAATTTGGTGTATTATCAATTTATAATTCATTGCAGCAAAAGCTAATATGGGATATTATCTGTACTGCTAGAAAGTATACAGAAAAATAAATTGCAAAATACAATTCATTGTCCAGATCATAAACAGGCCAACACAGTCCAAGCTGCATGTTATAATGTGTACCTATTAGTCCTAGAATGTGAATGCAAACCTGAATCCAGCTGCATGATAATCTGAAGAATGTACTCTTCTTTAAAAAATAGTACTCATCAGTGCCTTTTTATTTTCTTTTACATGTATGCTTGTAGTTTTTAATCAAAGGAAATATTTACTGGGTGAGTAGAGTCTCTCTCTCTTCTTTTTTCATGTTGTCCAGTAGTCAAACTGTGATTAGATACTGCTTTTTCCTAACTGAGAAAGGCAGGTTGCTCACCTGTAACTGTCATTCTTCGAGTGGCCATCTGTGCATTCACACACATGAGTGCTGTGCCTGCGCAGTGCCTATGGCGGGAAAGATTCAAAGCTTAACGGTTTTGGCGGGAACTCCTCATCCCCCCGGTATAAAAGAGCAGAGTGCCGGCCATTTCCTCAGTCTACTGAAGACCGATTGTTTGCCCCCTCGTGGGAGCAAGAGATATTGCAGGGAACTGCTGAACCGGAGAGAAAAAATTACCAATGAAACCGTTATCAAAGAGAAATGGTACCATATAAGCCCATTCACCGACACCGAGTAGGGCCGGCGGGTGCGTTGTGTGAATGCACAGATGGCCACTCGAAGAACGACAGTTACAGGTGAGCAACCTGCCTTTCTTTGTCGTGGCCTCTGTGCATCACACATATGGGTGATTAGCAAGCTTACTAGACCTGGAGGCAGGCGGTGTCATCATTGAAGAACAGAAGAAAGGATTGTCCAGCCAAAGGAGCAATTGTGTCTGGCATGCACATCAAGACAGTAATGCCTGGCAAAGGTGCAAGGAATCGTCCAAGTGGCAGCCTTGCAAATGTCCTGGATCAGAATGCCAGCGGCAAAGGCAGAGGAAGCAGCTTCCACCCTCATAAAATGCCCTCTGGGCATGACAGGTATGTCAAGCTTGGCGAGCTGACACGCTAGCTCGATGGTCTGTACAATCCACTTTGAAAGTCTCTGTGAACCAACAGGGGAGCCCTTATCATAGTCTGAGTATTTAACAAAGAGGCGGTTAGATTTACGGAAGGACTCCGTGCGAGACCTGTAAAAGGCAAGGCAGCAACGAATGTCGAGAGAATGTAATGACCGTTCTATTTGTGTAGCAGGCGTAGGAAAAAAGGCTGGTAAGACGATGTCCTGGTTAATGTGAAAAGGAGACAGAACCTTGGGTAAGAATGTCGGATCAGTACAGAGAATGACTTTCTCCTTATGGAAGTTAAGGTAAGGAGGATCTATCTAAAGTGCACAGAGTTCACTAGCCCTTCGGTCAGACGTGACTGCAACGAGAAAGGCAGTCTTCCAAGATAGGAGGCGTAAGTCAGTAGTTGCCAGGGGCTCGAAAGGAGTACAGGTGAGTGCCTGAAGAACAACCGAGAGGCTCCAAGTAGGGATAGCTGGGCGAAGTGGTGGTTGGAGGTTCTGTAAACCCTTGAGGAATCGACGTATGAGGGTATGAGAAAAAACCGAAGAACCCCGCACCTGTCCGCAGTAGTGGGAAATTGCAGCTATATAAACTTTAATAGACAATGGCTGAAGTCCCGATTGATGGAATGATAAGAGAAATTGAAGGATATTTTCAACAGAGGCTGAAGAAGTGGTAAAACTGTTGCATTCAGCAAAGGATGTGAAGCTCTTCCATTTAGCCACATAAGATCGGTGAGTTGCAGGTCTTAGGGCAGACTGGAGAATGAATTGAGTATCGGGATGGAGAGCACTTGGATTCGATGAGAAGTCTATCGGTATCGGGGAAGAAGAGGCTGTCTCGGGACGGTGTTGGACAAGTGTAGGAGTCCCCAAATCCGCTGGTACCAAAGGGACCCCATGGTTCATCGAATGTGCCAGGCTGTCAGGCTGAGTGAGGGAAGATCTGGGTGACGAACAGCTCTGTACTGTTGAGTTATTAGATGAAGTATGAGAGGCAGGCGGAGAAAGGTGCTGCCAGATAGACGGAGAAGAGTAGGGAACCACGGTTGACAGGGCCACCAGGGGGTGATCAGGATCCCCGTGGCACCATCATAGACAATCTTGGCTAGGACCCTCATTATGAGTGGGATTGGGGGAAACGCATAAAAGAACATGTTGGACCAAGGGATCATGAGTACATCCCCTGTCGATCCCGGACTGATGCCGGCATGAAAGCAGAACATCTTGCACACCTTGTTCGTGTGAGTGGCAAACAGGTCTATGTGCAGAGAACCCCAAGTCCGGAAGAGGCGATGGCAGGTCAGACAATCCAGTTCCCATTCGTGGGTCGACATCTGCCCATTGAAGGCGTCGGCCTCCTCGTTGTCGGTACCAGCCAGGTGAACAGCGAGGAGGGTGATCTCCCTGGAGATGCACCAGTCCCACAGCTGCATTGCCAGGCGGGCCACGGGGGCCGACTTTGTCCCACCTTGTTTGTTTATATAGAATACAGCGACAATGTTGTCGGAGGCAATTTGCACAACGTGCTGCCGGAAAGTGTCCTCGAATGATCAAAGGGCTTTGAAGACCACCAGGAGTTTGAGGTAATTGATGTGTCTGGTGGTCTCCTGATGGTCCCAGGTGCCCTGTGTACGGAGACTGGCACATAGGGCTCCCCACCCGGTAAGGGAGGCATTGGTAAACAAAGTCAAGGTCAGGTGAGGCAGACGAAATGGGTCGCCTCCGGACAAATTGTGCCGCATAGAGACTGGAGGACGGAGGTTGGAAGGCGGAGGAGACAGTGAGGGGTTGAGTCTCGTTGGGGTTGAAACATTCAGTTGAACCACAACTGGAGTGGTCTCATCCGTTGTTTGGTGTGGGAAACTGTGGAGACTGTAGAGGCCATGTGACCGAGAAGTTTCTGCACTGAGAGTACTGGAACAGCTCTGTCCATGTGGATTCGACAGATCGATGAGCACAGATTGTCTTGTCGACTTTGTGGAAGAAAGGCTCTCATCAGCGTGGAATCGAGACGAGCTCCAATGAAGTCGATGATCTGTGAAGGAATAAGGCACGATTTCTCATGATTAATGCATAGACCCAAATTGTCCAAGAGGATACAAATAGTCTGAAATGATGGCCGAAGACCTTCCTTAGATGGGGAGAAGATCAGCCAGTCATCCAGGTAGGGGTACACTTGAATGCCTTGGAGCCGAAGATGCGCACACACCGGAGCCATACATTTCGTAAAAACCCGGGGGGCAGTAGCCAGTCCAAACGGAAGGACGTTGAACTCAGAACCGACAGTGAATCAGAGAAGACGCCTGTGGGACAGGTGAATGGTAATGTGAAAATAGGCATCTTTCAAATCCAGAGAAGCGAACCAATCCTCTCTCCTAAGCAACGGAAGGATATTTTGAAGGGTGGTCAGACTGTTCGCCCTTGACAATGTGGTAGAACTTGTCGGTATTGGGATTGAAGCGGTGCTGGGCCTCGATCTCAAGTGACCTTGTAAGCCTCACCATCAGTTCTCCAAAGGGTTCCTCCAGTGAGCTGGGACCCTGTGTAGAGATCACCGCGTCTGGTGAAGTAGGCGCCACTTCGGAGTCCTCCGAGTCCAAATCATAGTGAGGCGGGAGGCTAGAAGAAGAGTCGATAGGCAAAGAGGGACGCCTGGACTGAGCCGCCCTCAAAATCAAAGGGGCGTCTCTCGGTACCGGAGAGAGGGTACGATCACACACCGGTGGGTAGTAACCGTAGGGTGGATAATCATCCCATGTCTCACGATGAGACGGCCTATGGGGTGGTTGCACCCATTCTTCCGAGGGGTGCATGGAGGCGCGTTGCTGATATCACACCTGCTGAGGAGCAGCCCTCGGGGAAGGCTTGAGTGATGGTTGGGGGGTAGGTGAACGAGCCATTGGAGGAGAGTCCCGAATCTTTTCGTCGGAGATTGATCCCAGCAAGGGAATGTCCCGTTGCTCAGGGGAAGACTGGACAGAAGGTGCAACCCATCTTGGAGACCCAGGCAGTGTCTGGTCGGTGTCGGTACTGAAGCAGCCATTGGGATCGATGGGGCAGACGAACCCAAGTCACGGTACCTGGAATGGTCGAGTTTTTTAGGCTTGCGGGCCGACTTATCCGTCTTAGGCTTCTTACGGCCTGAGGACTTGTCCAATCCACTATGCTTCCTCTTCTCCTTCTGTGGAGATGCAGAGGAGTTTTGACCCTCTGGCAAAGGGGCACCATCAGCCGATGGGCGGGGCAGAAGCATGGTGGAAGAGGAGGACGGAGGGGCAGATTTGCCTGCCAGTTGGTCTGATTGAAGCAGGGCTTGGTCCCACAAAAGTTTGCGTAGGCGATTCTCCCGATTTTTCCTCGCCTGCTTAAAAGCCTGACAATGGCCACATTTATCGGTCCTGTGCCCTTCTCCAAGACAGAGAAGGCACAGATCGTGCAGATCAGTAGGTGACATTTTGGACCCGCACTGAGAGCACTTGCGAAAAGCCACACACTGCACCATCAAGGAAGAAAGAGAAGATAGCAAAGTAAAGAGAAAAGAGGAACAATATTGTTTTGTTTTTTGTTCTTTTTTTAACAGAGAAAAGGGGGAAATTGAGAAGAAACTTCTAACAGGGAGGGAAAAACTTGGAATCGTAACGTTTAAGAGAGATAATAGCAACTGGATAAACATGTACAAACTGTGAGACAAAAGGCTCGAGGCACAGCAAACAGTGGTCACAAGAAGACTGAGGAAATGGGGGGCACTCTGCTCTTTTATACCGTGGGGGGGATGCAGAGTTCCCGCCAAAACCGTTAAGCTTTGAATCTTTCCAGCCATAGGCACTGCGCAGGTGCAGCACCCATATGTGTGAAGCACAGAGGCCATGATGAAGAACAGCTGTTCTAACTGAAACTGAAAACTGCAGCATCCACACTTAGAATGGTTTGCCTCCAGATGCAGCCATATCCAAAGTAGACTCAGTGAAGTCAATATGAATTAATTTGGTGAGGTACTTAGTACCAATGATTTCAATGGCACTACTCTAGGTTTGACTAAATCTCGATAGGATCCCATGTTCTCTGTTTAGATATGCAAGTGGTATGTTAACAGTCTCTGCTTAGAGCCAGTGTGGTGTAGTGGTTAAGAGACTGAGTAATCTGGGTTCCAGCCCCCACACAGCCATGGAGCCAACTGGATGACTTTGGGCCAGTCACAGCCTCTCAGGCCAACCTATTTCACAGGGTTGCTGTCGTAAGAAACAAAGTGGGATATAAATCTCATAAATAAATAATTTAATTTCCATACCACCCAACAGCCAAAGCTCTATTTGTTGTGCTTTGTGTGTATCAAAGATTCTGTGCTTTCAGGTCCAATCAACTTTGTTGCTACAAGATAGTGGTAAATATAGTACAGCATTTTCCTAGCATTTTCTATTGTCAGCTTTTTTGCTGACCCAGCTACCACCCTGATTTGGTATTGGTTCTCTGCTGCTTTATACAAAACAAGTTTTTGGCTAGCATGTATTGGACCTGGTAATGCATAAGTCAAAATATGATGAAACAGAAGTAATCATGTTTGGCTCATGAATAACCTGTCATAACATTTGCAGACCTTACAGTTCTCCATCCCCCTCAACTTCCCACATTGTGTGAGATGAAACAGTTTAAGAATGTTCAGCTGTTTATGAACATTGATACAGTACTGCATGCTGGTCTTCTGTAGCAGGCTTTAGAACTGAAATATTATAGAAAAGGTCATAAAGTAAGTTGCCTAAGTAAAGATCCAATAACTGCTAACATTAGAAGTGCTAAATTAGTGCAACAGCAGATGGACATCTGTATCGATATGGACTATGTGTTTTTCATGGATTCATGGTGTTATTTCAGGTGAAACAGCATGGACAACTGCCTTAGTTATAACTTCGACAGTAATTGTTTCAGTAGCTGCAGCAATTCTCTGGTTTCTTTACCAAAGGAGAGTTTCTTCTGGAGCAAGAGATACAATACACAGGTCTACCAATCAAAGTCCATATAATGATGAAACAATGCTTATAGAGGAGGGAAATGAATATACTGCCTAGATTTTATTTATAAATGTATAATTATCTTGAGAGTAATAATGGTAATTATTAATTACTCTAATAAATAATAGAGTAATAAACCATGACACTGCTATTCCACATGAAACTGTTAATTAGAAATCTTAAATTGTTGATGTAATTGCTCTTACCGATATATGATTTTCTCTCTGTGCAGATATCGTACTTTTTCACAAATTGCACTTCTATCATGCAAACGTTCTCAAATACTCATCGGGGAAGGTGTAGTTTTTAGTTAAAAAAAAAAAAAAAGGAGATATGTGCTAGCCAAAATCAAATACTCAGCTGCTTAATCTCTCCAGCTGAATTGTGGAACTTTTGACGGCACAATCCTATGTGGCTGCCTATAGCACTTCAGTCACAAACTTACGGGCATCTAATAAGTGTGAGAGGAGAGCAGAAGCTAAGATTGCCTCTATGCTTCCCCTCATCTTCAAAAACATGGCCATCTAAATGTTTGTCCCTTTCTTGTGAGGAGCAGCAGCAGAAGCACTCCCTGGATTCATCCAGCAAAGGTGGCGCTTCACTCTTCTCCCTGGAAGAGAGCCCCTGGAATGTGCTCCCAGCATATGCCTCTCTTGCATGTGCAAGACTGTAGCTGACACAGGATGAACCATGCAGGCTGCAAGGGTGGCAAAAGACTGTGCTGACATCCAAAAACAAAGTCCTTGCTGTGTCCTTGGAAGGCTTTTCCCAAAGTGCAGTAGGGACTCTGCCTTTTCCTATGGCTGGGCAGACAGGTCCTAAGGGACTTTAATTTCAGCTAGAGAATGGTCATTGTTTACAAATCACCCTAAATGAGAAGGCAACTATGTACAGAAATCCTTAGTGATCCACCCTGGCTGGAGAAAGCCTTCTGCATCTATGTATTTCTGCCTTAAAAGCCACTGTACTGAATGGTTTTTAAAGTCAGTTAACATATCACCTAAATTGGCCCAGAGTTTGACAAACTATAAAAGCACAAACTGGCAACCACCATTATAAGTCACACTAGAAGTTCAGTTGTTCAGCTGGAACTATCTGCTTCAAACCTTTGGTTTTTCTATCAGTTCCATCATAATCCTGATGCCAAGTTCAAGGCAGTCACATGCCCTCCTAAGAAGCTGCACGTGTTTCATTAATTTCAATGACGGCCGTGCAAAACACTAAAACCTATGTGTTGTACCTTCCTACTGAAGGCGGACATATTTTGTATAAATGAAGGCCAACTAGTTTTGTATTAACATGGATATGGAAGAAAGCCAAGAACCATCTTCATACAAATTCACTTAACATATTTTTATATTCCATTATTAAATAAAATGTTTGTCTAATATGTAAGCATTGTTTATGTTGAGATTATACAGAAAGCAGAGCACGATGTTTTGTAAAACATAACAGGAAAGGAGTCTTCTTAGAATTGTGTACATAAAGCAATTCACTGTTTACAATAAAATACTGTGGCAAAGTGTTAGAGGAATATGTTTCCTTCATATTGCAATGGTAATTCCTAAAATGGATGAGCAGGTGAAATAACTGGTTAATGGGCTATTTATTACATATTAAATTGCAGCCTCTAACTGTAGGCCCATTATAAGCTGTCTTGTACCCGAAGAGAGCAGAATTTGTACCACCGCAACCTCTGTTTCCTGTTGCTTTCCCTTCTTCCCACCACTGTGCATCCCACTAACTTCACTACTTCACTGAAGTTCTCACTAGATCTTCACAGAGCCTTGTGAAATGGCCAAACATTTCATGAGGTTTCAGTTCAGAGGCTCACAATAAGAGGGCTACAACTGCAGAAAATAGCACAGTGGGAGAGTTGCTGGTAGGGCTCTTCAGAGCACTTGCTTTTAATGCACCAGTGGACTTCCTTGGCTGAGGGCCTGGCAAGAGAAGTGGCACAATTTGCCATTCCTCCAGTTTTGCCACCTCATGCAGATACCTCACCCTGTTTCATGGGTTGGCTGGCTCTCAGCAATTCTGTTTGCTCCTGTGCAGAATTACACTGTAATAACGTATTGTTTGACTGCACCAGAAAAACTGGTATTTGTTAAACTGTTATTTTCCAAGTCTCAATATTTCAAGTTGAAATTCACTGTAAAAAAATTACACAAAATTAAGTCCTGTGCTCCTTCATGGATCACTGCCTTGTCGTGGCGAAGGGGCTTGCGTGGCTCAATGAAGCTATGAGCTATGCCGTGCAGGGCCACCCAAGACAGACAAGTCACAGCAGAGAGCTCTGACAAAACGTGATCCACTGGAGAAGGAAATGGCAACCCACTCCAGTATCTTTGCCATGAAAACCCCATGGACAGTACCAAAAGGCAAAAAGATATGACACCAGAAGATGAGCCCCTCAAGTCGAAAGGTGTCCAATATGCTACTGGGGAAGAGCGGAGGGCTAGTACTAGTAGCACCAGCAAGAATGAAGCGACTGGGTCAAAGCCGAAAGGACACTCAATTGCCAATGTATCTGGTGGTGAAAGGAGAGTCCGATGCTGCAAAGATCTATACTCCATAGGCACCTAAAATGTAAGGTTCATGAATCAAAGCAAGCTGGATGTGGTCAAACAGGAGATGACAAGACTGAACATTGACATCTTAGGAATCAGTGAACTAAAATGGACAGTATTGGGTGAATTTAATTCAGATGACCATCAGGTATACTACTGTGGGCAAGAATCCCTCAGAAGAAATGGAGTAGCCTTCATAGTCAATAAAAGAGTAGGAAAGGCAGTACTGGGATATAATATCCAAAATGACAGCATCATCTCAGTTCGAATCCAAGGCAAACCATTCGACATCACAATAGTCCAAGTCTATGCCCCAACCACTGGTGCTGAAGAGGCTGAAGTTGACCGGTTCTATGAAGGCCTACAACACCTTCTAGAATTAACACCAAAAATGATGTCCGTATCATCATGGGGGATTGGAATGCTAAAGTAGGAAGCCAAAAGATAACTGGAATAACAGGCAAGTTTGGCCTTGGAGTACAAAATGAAGCAGGGCACAGGCTGGTAGAATTTTGTCAAGAGAATACAATGGTCATAGCAAACACTCTTTTCCAACAACCCAAGAGACGACTCTACACATGAACATCACCAGGCGGTCAACACAGAAATCAGACTGACTATGTGCTCTGCAGCCAAAGATGGAGAAGCTCTGTACAGTCAGTAAAAACTAGACCAGGAGCTGACTGTGGCTCAGATCATGAGCTGCTCGTTGCAAAATTTAGGCTTAAATTGAAGAAAGTAGGGAAAAGCACTAGGCCACTCAGGTATGACCTAAATCATATCCCTGATGAACATACAGTAGAGGTGACAAATAGATTTAAGGAATTAGATCTGATAGACAGAGTGCCTGAAGAACTATGGATGGAGGTTCACAACATTGTACAAGAGGTAGCAACTAAAACCTTCCCAAAGAAAAAGAAATATAAGAAAGCAAAATGGCTGTCCGAGGAAGCTTTACAAATAGCTGAGGAAAGAAGGGAAGAGAAAGGCAAGGGAGAAAGAGAAAGATACACCCACTTGAATGCAGAATTCCAGAGAATAGCTAGAAGAGGTAAGAATGCCTTCTTAAATGAACAGTGCAAAGAAATACAAGAAAACAATAGAACAGGGAGGACCAGAGATCTCTTCAAGAAAATTGGAGATACGAAGGGAACGTTTCATGCAAAGATGGGCATGATAAAGGACCAAAATGGCAGGGCCATAACAGAGGCAGAAGAGATTAAGAAGAGGTGGCAAGATTACACAGAAGAACTATACAAGAAAGAGCTTAACATCCCTGATAACCACGATGGGGTGGTCACTGACCTCAAGCCAGACATCCTGGAATGTGAAGTCAAATGGGCCTTAGAAAGTCTGAGCAACAACAAAGCTAGTGGAGGTGACAGTATTCCAGCTGACCTATTCAAAATCTTAAAAGACGATGCAGTAAAAGTGCTACACTCAATATGCCAGCAAATTTGGAAAACTCAACAGTGGCCACAGGATTGGAAAAGGTCAGTTTACATTCCGATCCCGAAGAAGGGCAATGCCAAAGAACGTTCAAACTACCGCACCATTGCACTCATTTCACATGCTAGCAAAGTGATGCTCAAAATCCTACAAGCTAGGCTCCAGCAGTATGTGGACCAAGAACAACCAGAAGTACAGGCAGGATTTCGAAGAGGGAGAGGAACTAGAGGTCAAATTGCCAACATACGCTGGATCATGGAGAAAGCTAGGGAGTTCCAGAAAAACATCTACTTCTGCTTCATTGACTATGCTAAAGCCTATGATTGTGTGGATCACAACAAATTGTGGCAAGTTCTTAAAGAGATGGGAGTACCAGACCATCTTATTTTTGTCTTGAAAAACCTATACGCGGGTCAAGAAGCAACAGTGAGAACTGGACACGGAACCACTGATTGGTTTAAAATTGAGAAAGGAGTTCCGCAAGGCTGTATACTGTCGCCCTGCTTATTTAACTTATATCCAGAGCACATCATGAGAAAGGTGGGACTAGATGGAATCACCAGTTGGAATTAAGATTGCTGGGAGAAATATCAACAACCTCAGATATGCAGATGATACCACTCTAATGGCAGAAAGTGAAGAGGAACTAGAGAGCCTCTTGATGTGGGTGAAGGAAGAGAGTGCAAAAGTTGGCTTGAAACTCAACGTTAAGAAAACTAAGATCATGGCATCTGGTCTATTTGCCACTTCCTGGCAAATAGATGGAGAAGAAATGGAGGTAGTGACAGATTTTATTTTCCAGGGCTTCAAGATCACCGCAGACGGGGACTGTAGCCAAGAAATTAAAAGATGCTTGCTCCTGGGGAGGAAAGCTATGGCAAATCTAAACAGCATACTAAAAGCAGAGACATCACCCTGCCAACAAAAGTGCGTATAGTCAAGGCCATGGTTTTCCCAATTGCAATATATGGCTGTGAAAGCTGGACCATAAGGAAGGCTGAGCGCCAAATAATTGAGGCCGTTGAATTGTGGTGCTGGACAAGGCTCCTGCGAGTCCCTTGGACCGCAAGGCGATCAAACCAGTCAGTCCTAGAGGAGATCAACCCTGACTGCTCTTTAGAAGGCCAGATACTGAAGATGAAACTCAAATACTTTAGCCACCTAATGAGAAGGAGTGGAGAAGAGCCTAATGCTGGGAACAATAGATGGCAAAAGAAGAAGGGGATGGCAGAGGATGAGGTGGCTGGATGGAGTCACTGAAGCAGTTGGTGTGAGCTTAAGTGGACTCCAGGGGATGGTGGACAGGAAGGCCTGGAGGAATGTTGTCCATGGGGTCGCGATGGGTCAGTTGGACACGACTTCACGACTAACAACAACAAAGTCCTGTGCTAAGTTTTAATAATTTGCTTTTTAAAAAATCTGAATTGTTTGTGGCTTCTATTTGCACAGCACAGCTTTTCCTCTGCTCCCTGCAGCTTTTTATGATGCTGTAGAGATTTACTCCAGGCTCAGTGGATAGTTACTAGGACAACTTATGTTTATGAAATACTAGCATGGATTGGAGATAGTGGGTGTTTCCAGTGAAACTCAGTTCCTATTCTCCTGCAGAAAAGGTTTAAAAGGTAGTGCTAGGAGACAACTGCTCCTTTCCCATGAGATCTCTGACAGAGTTCTCTCTCAACCTCTATGCTTTCACATCTTTATGGATGCACTAAGGTCAAACAATCTAGCAAACTGGAGTGTAGTCTTATGAAAACAATACCAGCCTCTCTTCTTCCCTCCGTGAAAAGCTACCCCAAATGTTTATCCAACACTGTAGTGGGAAGAAGGACTCTAACTCAAGGTTAACATAAATTGGCTTTTGGTGGCTTTTTGACAACTAAAAGACTAATATTGCAACAACACTGGAAGGATAAATGACTCCCTGTCATTTATGGGTGGAAGATTTCATGAAATTTTCTATTCTAGGTGTAATCTAGATATTTGGAGGGCCTTTGTCAGAATATAAGTATTATTATTTTAATTATTATAATATATTCTGCTATATACTAATATAAAGGGAATATATGTAATAATTTTTAAATACTATTCAAATATGTTCTTCCCTTTCCCCTCTTTACTTTTTTCCTATGGTGCAGTTTGTTTTTGTCTTGCACTGTAAAAAATAAATAATAAAAAAGAATGACTTTTGATGAGGGATTCCATAATTTACTTTAGCTGGAATGGCACACCAACAGTTACCTGAAACTGCACTGCTGCTTCAGGATCCCAAGCTGCTCTGTGGGAGTGTTTAAATTCATTTAAAGTATTCAGTCGTAAGGAATTTTAGGGCAGCATAGTTGTGCCTTATATGACTACAACTCAGGAGTAAGAATACCATGTGCCATATAACCCAAAAGGTAAAATGCTGCCAGTAAGGAATGGTATTCAAGGATCTTCTGTGCTTTAAGATGAGCATCAGCACTGAAATGACCACCCTCTATTACTGCTCCACCCCAAGAGATTTCTAATTAGCACCAAATTACTCAACTGAGAAAAAGTCCCAAAAAGACAAGGACCACTGCAGCAGAATTTTATAAGTTTAAACATGCTGTATTCTACCATGTTTAGGATTCAGTAGATTTTTAAAGAAGCAGACAAATGAAATGCATTGTAATTTTTATTTAACAAGTGACAACACTAGAAAACACATTGATAACCAGTGCTTCAGCAATGAATGTGGGTTCTAAAAAAGGTTCATTAAGATAAATAACTTGGTTAAGATTCTAAACCATAAGTTTTATTCCTTCCAGGAATGCTGAAATGCCAGTGTTTACAGCTGTAAATCCATATTGGAAATTCTACATAATATTATCAAATATAATCCGCAATTTATAAAAGCCGTCATTAACACTTATTAGTAGCCCCTTGCAAGTTTATTGCTTTGAGTTAAACATTCCTCAAGAAAAAAACTTAGAAACTTAACACTAATTTTGACAGAACCCATTCATACCCTCATTCAATCTAGGTTGTTAACACTGGAAGCAAAGTGATGAGTCTTCCCAGAGGTGTTTTTAAATGGAAAGCTAACACAGAACAATCCCCATGACTTGAACTTGCAAATACACTTAATATTACCACATAGTGCCAGTAGAAGATCAAAACTTGAGAAATGTTTCCCAGAACTTTTAACTGATTACTGTAAGAAGTTTATACAAAAGGAAATCTTCCTTACACATAAAAATCTGGTATTTAGAAGGCATACATGTCATAATCTCAAAGGAGAAACAACACACTCTTGCAGATTGAAGGTTCAGGTCTCTGGATACCAGCATGCAACAGCAGGTTCTGAACTGAGCAATCTAATAGTAATCACTGTATTTTACTAAATAAAAATAATAATGATGGTACTTGTGTCAGCTGAGCATCCAGTCCCTCTGTTCGCATTTATGCAGCATCAAGTGTTCTGCTGAGATCTCCATCTTCAGAATCATCATCATCTGAAGCTGCTGGAAGTATAGGACATAATCAAAATTCTTTCTAAAAACCTATGGTATGGGAAATTTATCACTTGCGTATGGCATATGCATTATTTAATATGGGGTATGTAATTTTCGAATTGGGATTGTTACTAAACTGAAAGCCACAGTCTTGTTTCACCACACATATCAATCTTATTTTTCAGGGTGGATAAAAACCAATGATTAAAAAAAAATCTCAAACAGATTTTTAACATTTAAATTGGATTGTTTAAATAATATGCTAAAGATGGTTTTCTATCTTTAAGATAAGATACATTAAGTCCAAAAGTTATTCATCATGAAATAAGGATTAATTTTTTTAATTATGAAGCATGAGGCTGCATATTCATGCAATGTTTAAATTTTTTGGTAAATGAATTCCATTAATCCATTCACAATGTCATGCACTTCCAGAAGTTTTTGTAAGATTATTGGGCAACTTTTCTATCTAGAAGATATAATCACAGATGCTTGGTTTTACAGTTCTCAAAACTGTGAGTTTGCATCGGCAGAGATCACACGTGTCTTCTTCACAGCAAAAATGTTATAAAATAAACATACAGAGTTGAGAAAAAGACCTTAATCCCATTGTTCCTTTGCAAATTTATGTACACAGTATCAACCCTTCACGTCTTAAGTGCTAATTTTCAAACAAATCAATGAATAGAAGAAGATTGTTGGGAATGGAATAGATCTGCACAAGAAGCTAAGTGTGAGGAAGGATGGGCAAGCTGTAAAAATGTAAGTGAAACCTTTTGAGCAGAATACTGTGCAAGTCTTTGAATCTTTTTGTGTCTAGCCTAAGGTTTATCTTATTATTCTTTCCCTGGAAAGGAAAACCTATAATGGCAGCAGGCCTTAAGAGATATTCCTAGTTTGGGAATATTTTAATGAATATGGGATATTCATACCTATGAGTAAGGCAGGCATGCATGCAAAATGAAAACACCTTGCAATGCTTTCATAATTATCTATCTATGGTGTGGTTCTAATAGTATAACCAAATCAGTATTTATATAATGGTAAAACTAATCTGAAAATTTGTTATTCTAAAAATGAAACTTTCATCTGATTGTAAATATTAAGATTTTACCACCAAGAATGAGTCTTTATGTAAAAAACCATGATTTAAATCTATTTGATTTAAATATCCCACCCCCGTTATCACTAGAATTAAAAATGGAAAGACACACACATATACTATATGTACTTATGTTAAAATAAAATCAGCTTTTAATATGCACATGGATATAGAGTGAAAAGCAACAGAAGTTTTTTAGTCACATGGACAGGGTTATATGCTTTCATTTTTTGACTGTATAGTGCAGAGGTGACCAGTGACTGTTCCTGAATTCTACTTTGTACTTTACAGCTCAGAAATGGCAAAAGGCCAAACTGTTATCTGTGCAATAAAAGAAATTCTGCATCATGTGTGATTTTACTTTGGTTTTATGTTCAACTGCATGTTTATGGATGGCACTATAGAAATATTACTAACAACATCAAAAGGCTTCTTTAGCACTAGCATAGGGACAGTTTCTAAGAAAAGCCATTAAATACATAATTATGATTATTATGGAATCTCCCATATTAAATGACATGGGACATAAAAACTTTTAAAAGTACCATCCATATTCTCCCAATGTGTATCAACAGTCTAGATATTCCCAAAGCTCCTTGAACTGGAAGGCAAAATTCCTAAGTGGAAGAAATTTTATCAATCAAATGTGTTTAATAAACAGGGTTTGAGTTATTACAGTAGTCATCTGTTGGAACAGAGGCCAAGAAGAATAAACAACAGAAAAGCAGAAAGAAGACTGGCAACTACTGAAGACAGATTTAGACAGGATATATTATTGTTCCATGGGGGATGGAATGGTACCTGGATCCTGGTCATACCCCCTACAAATGTAAGTCCTTCCCCACAATTATTGGGAAAGTTCTGCTTTATGGGCCAGCTCACAAATTCCTTGCTCCTGCTGTGTCCAGCTTGGCCAAGATCAATATCAGCTGGTATCAAGGAATGTTGGGATGCCTATTCATTGGGAACAAAAAAAGTGGGGTGGGCATATATACTTGCAGTCAGGTCTCTGGGAACAAGATGTAACATAACTATATATGCTCCCTGTTCCTAATTTCCCACTTACCATTCCTCTAACAAAAAGCACAATAGCCAGTAGTGCCAAGCAACTGTAGATACACGCTCAAGGATCCCAAGAGATAAGTGCCTGAGACTGATTTGTGTAATGTATCATCCTAGAAGCATAAAATACAGCTTGTCCTTACAGACTAATACAGCCAGGATCCAAAAAATATATGGGGGAAAGCTTAATAGCTAATAGCAAACATATATTATACAGCAGTGGGATATCTTTAAATGGAACAATCTCAAAAGGATACTTCTTTTGTTGAAAGCATATACTTCCAGAAAAACAAGTATGCTCCTCCTAGGCAGTCAACTAATTACATTTCTTATTTCCACTTGAAAGCCATTTGCAAAATCTAGTAAACAAAGACATTCACCTGCTTGTCTTGGCTACACTGATATGGTTTATGGGCCAAAATCTAGCCCAAATTAAACACTTTACAATCCAGTGATTTCAACTAAGTATGTGCTTAATATAGAGTTTTTCATACTCTAACTGGATTATGTCACCTATTCTTTTGCCCTTTAAATTCCTCTAACATGTAGCAAGAGAATGCAAAGTGTAGCCTGAATGCTTCAAAGCACTTTGCCTGAGGTATTTTGTTTGAAAGGTATTTCTGAAGTCCTCCTTTCACCTTTACAAGATGCTAAAATTTGACATAAACCTCATTCTTTCATTTTTATTTGGTGTTCCAGTCACAAATACATGAACATTACAGGTAGTCTCAAACACTTGAATACTTAGTGCTATACATTTCAAAACAGATGAGTTTATTCCTTGGTTCTTTTAACTTTGAAGTAAAACTAAGCAAGGGAAAGCCACCTACTTTCAATATCATCCATGTGTGCCTGAAGAGTTCTTGCAAGATTAATAAACTAGAAGCAATACAGAAAGAAGGCAGTTTTAAATGTTGTAGATCACCAAGGATTTTAAACCTCTATAAATGCCATTGTTGCCCTTCAGAAATTTAAGACATTCCTCATTTTTCATCTACATGTGAGCAGTCCAATTGTCTCCAGGAACTGTCTCCATATATAGAAAAAATATGTGAGCTGAAGGGATCAGAACTATAGTCAGCATCTCTTAGTAAGTGCATAAGTTAGAAAAAAGCCTGTTGCCATCATGGAATGGCTGCTGTCCAACTGTGATCCAGCAGGTTTCACTTCTCTATTAAAGTGCCTGGGAGTGTACAGCTGAGTGTACAGCTAGGTATTACTTGCATGCAGGAGAACGGTACTGTATGAACTCTAAATACACGGAATAAAGGTCCATTTGGAAATTTCAGACAGGTTATCATATAAGAAAGATGAGCATGTACAGTTCACTGAAATACTTATGCATATTTTCAAACCCTGAACTAGAACTATTCAAATTTTTTGAATTTGGGTTGCTTGAATATGAAGGACACCCTTTGAACTTGCAAGATTTCAAGAAAAATCTGCTTAGTTGATCTAACAAAATGAAATCTAGTATTAGGAAGAGGAAATGCCTTTAATTAAGTAAAGGGTCATGGAGAAGTGAAAAGGTAGCTTTAATTAACCTGTATCTATTTTGTCATTCCTGATGGAACTAGCCAGACTGAGAACTTTATTATAGTATATAAATATCTAGAAGAATCAAATAACTAAAAGAAAATCCTTTCCCAAACAGGTACTATTCTAGGAATTCTTAATGGTCAGGGTAAGGAAATGTGTCATGTTCAGATTTGTTCAAAGAAAGTATGAAGATATAGAAAATGTTCAGAAGAGGCAACAAAAATAAAGAGTTGGAGCAATTTTCCTGCAATCAGAGGCTGTTTGTGAATATCTAGTTCAGAAAAACAGACAACAATAGGCTACAACAATGCCCACTAGCTTAAGATAGTTTTTTCAGAAAATGAAAATGTATGGAATTTATCCTCTGGTTTAGTTTGTCAGTACTGTAGCTCTCAACATAATCTTGAGAGATCAAGTTACACTCAGGGAGCACCCAATGCCTGTTTTGTGTTGTCTGTCCCAGTATGCTTTAAAATTAATTAGGTGTTACACAGTACTCTGGGAAGTTACCAATCGATCAAATGAACCAGAGGGCCCTACATGCAAGCAGAAGAATTTCTCTGTTCGACCGTGTCACATTGGTTTCTCACACTAGTTGCATTCCCTGAACTACCAGTGGCTCCAGAGGGTAGTCTGTCCTTTACAAGCAGTGTTTGTAAGACAAGAGGGACTGAAGCAGGAATGGGCAGAAAGCCACAGTTGGAAACATGGCCATCTGATCCTGGCTAATGTAAATTTTGAGGAAATATGAAAAGCATGCTTTAACAGGCGTCATAATCAGCCTCTCCCACAGAAGCAGCTCACACCACTTACCCGAACTCGTGTGTTGGCCTCACTTGTAGTTCCCAGCATGTCTGAAAAGCGCTGTTCACACAAGTGTAACAACACTACAAGGTAAAGCCCAGAACTGATAAATTCATAGTCTGCCTAGGAAGAGAGGGCATTATCAAGTCAAACATGTCTGAAATGCACAACTGGTACTACATTTTACTGATTATTTTGTCCCAGTACATATATGCAGGTATGCTCTTCTTTCAGTAATTTCTATTGAAGACTCAGATCTTAACATGGTTGCACTTTAAATAACTGCTCTGACTAGATAGATCTGACTCCCAAGTTTATCTCTCAATAAATTGGCTACCTCTATGCTTAAGTAGCCATCTTGAAAAGATGAAGCTTAAGATCTTTATAACTAGCAGCAAATCTTATGGGCTCCTTTTTGCTAAAGAAAGGTGCCCTAGATAAACATTCAGACCTTAAGCTCCAATGATTTAAACATGGATGGTTTACACTAACTAAGCAGCAAGTATGAAAAAGCAGAAGCAAAGTAAAATACAAGTATACAAACTCATATTGAAAGCTTCATACTACTTAGTATTTATATAGTACTGAATATACAAGATGAAAGTATCCTACTTTTTCTATTAAGATGTACAAGTCTTGCAGCTCAGCCACTACTAATAGCAAGGATCTGAGTGAATACATTACTACTATCACCAGCTAATTGGCCTGTTTTCCCACACCATTTCCCACAAAGGCTCTCAAAACTATCACACTTCCTTTCCACCCTTTTGCTATGCATTTTTTGTAAGTTTGCGCCAGTATTAAGATGACAGGGGCACAATGTAGCAGGGGAGGGAGAATTATTTGTGGTGTCATCAAGAAACAATGGTGATGGATACGGATGCAGCAATACAAAGAATCTTTTCCTACTGACTATGTATTGCCTTACTTACAAATAGAAACACAGCATCAGATCATATGTCCTGTTATAACAACATAGCATAGTTATGACTCATGTTCAAGAGAGTCATAAGATTGTATCCTACAGTCCTCTTCAGAGACAAAAATCCATTGTACTGCCAAAATATAGTTTGTGTCTGCCTGAAAAAATAGTGCCTGCCCTTTAACTCTCAAGACTCCTTACTCAAATAAGACAGCAAGTGGGGTAAGTTTATCAATGTTCATTATGGCTTCCTATTTATATCAGTTTCTATTTCATCTTTTTCCAAGCCTCAAGACAAACAACTGATCACTATGAAACACATATAACCCAGCCTTTATAAACACACACCTGAAGCAAAGGACAGAATGTGTTCTACAAGGTGATTATACAATTAAAATTTGACCTAAACAAATGTTTTCTTCTAGGGAAAAAAGTTGTCCTGAGTCACAGCACTAAACTGACACTTACCAAATTAGCCAAAATATACTAACTTGTTCATTTGCATGTGCTCTATGAAGCTCATGGATATCAAAATTGTCAAGATTGAGATGCAATTTCTCTTTGCACAGCTCACAAGTGGTTACTGCTTCCAAAGAAGAACCTAAGAAAATAGAACAGTTATACTAATAGAACAGAAAATACTCCTGAAAAACTAAGTAGACATCACTCAGGTATGTGAAAGCACAACATGGAACAATGGTTCAGCTAGGTTACCCTTGCATACACAAATGTAAACCTAACTACACAGAATACAGGAACCAGTGACCAAATAGCCTCCAAGGGCGAGCTGCAGGGGACTAGGCATGGCCACACCTTACCTCAGTTGTTCTATAACCAAAGATCCCAATAGATCTTACACCCAGTGCTTGAGCCAGGAGCCAACATTTGTCATACGTACATGGCTTTCCCTATCACCTCACTGTAATCTCCAATTTGTAAGGGAGCCCTTTCCCCTTATTTTATGCAATTCCAATGAGTGGCACAAGCTGCTTCAGGTAAGGTGCAGAGCCCACAGTATAAAATTACTGTACCCCTTCTTATATTGCTACAAGGTATTCTCGTTTCCAAAAAACTTTCTCTCTCTCTCTCAAAAGTAAGGAGTCTCTCTCTACAATAGATAGCTTCTGCTACGCAGTCTCTCCCACTGCTTTCATTAAATGATCCACTCCACCTTCCATTTACAGTAGCTTCTATGAGATTGGAAGTCCTTCTGTTCATTAAAAAACAACTCAGGGTCTAAGCCATTATCTGTTTCCTGTATACTATTCTAAACCACTCCCTTACCTGAATTAATCTTGGACTGTAGCCACTTTTTCATACACTCTTGGTGAACATACTGCAGACTTCCAGTGCATTTACATGGCTCTATTAAGAGGTTAGTAGCAGATGTGGATGACATCTGACAAATTCTACATAAGTCCCCTTCTTCCTCTTCTGAGTCTTCTGAAAGGAGACTAAAATGGGAAAGGGGGATTAATCTGTAGAACTGAAATAAGCATTCCAAATATTTAAATATTAATCATATTATCTAAGACAGTAATCAATATTGCAACGGATAAACAGTTCTCCCAATCCAAGTTGTCAGTGATGCTGCAGGAATGCCACATAGAGAAGAGTCTTATGCTGTCCCCAGAAACATAGGCTGAGATTGCAAATTTCTTTACATGAACATAAAAGAGCCCCACCCTTTCTTCCGTATACAGTATTGTATTCCCTTCCAAAAGCTTACTCCTAGGAATTGGTGGAACTCTAGGAATGGTGGAGACAGCTGCACAGAGAAGAATTGACTTTTTTTCCTCTCACACCCACACGCACGGGCATGCACAACCCAACCTATGTGAATTAACTGCTCAAGGAAAGTTGTATCTTTTCCAAAGGAAAGTTGAAGATTGCATGGTACATGTGGACTTGCATGGTACATGTGGTTTATACTACAAACCAAGGGTGACATGAGCATGGTTTAATGTGGCCAGATTTAGTCAACAAGCCACAACCCTATCATGGGTTGCATCTTCATAATGGTAGCTTCATGTGCCCATGCACACCATGGCTCGTTGTGGGTTAAATAATCCATAGTGAGCCTAGTGTATTGTACAAAACAGATCAATATCTTCTTTCAATTTTATGAAAACTTCATTAAAAATCTATGTGTTACCTTTCTTTAATTTTTTGAAGCCTTTCAGGATCTCTTGAAGGTGGTATTTTAGATTTGTCACTATCTTCTCCTCCAGGTTGATTCCAGCCTGAGGGAATAATATCTACTGTTATCATAACATTGTCAGACAAGTTGTTTCCCAGTGTTGGGGGAACTGCAAACCGGAAAAGAGAACCAGGAAACATTCCTGATATTCCTGAATTTCTTCTACCTTGCACAGAATCTGGCCCCGAGGCAACAGATGTAGCACCATTAGGTACTGCAGGTGTTGATGGCCTAGCAGCAGACCTGGGGGAATCATTTTGTGCTTCAAGAGATGTCTCCCCAACAGATTCTCTTCTCCTAAAAAGATGCAGTGATCTAGCAGGTGTTTCAGAGGTAGAGGTTCTTGCAGTTTCATCTCTTCCTTCTCTCCTTCTTCTGGAAAATAAAGGTGTACACCTGTTCCTCAGAGAAGATGACAACCAAGAACCTGCATTCCTATTTTCTGAATCATGTCGGTAACTTTCAGCTTCCGAATCATTACTAGAATTTTGTGAAACACCTGCCAGGCCCCATCGTCTTCGAAGAAAGCTAAATCCCTGAGAAACATCAGGAGTCTGAGCTTCTGTATCATCAGAATTTGTAGCTGTGTTCATAGCACTAGCTTGGGTATAACCCTGAGCTCTAGGAACAGTTGAATCTTCAGAACCTAGAGGTCTTGGTGTCAAAGAGTCTTGGCTAGACCTTCTTGAAAAAAATGTGGAAGACATACTAGAAGCTAAACGAGACAGTAGTTGCCGAGTTGTACGCCTTCCTTCAGTATCTGCAGGAGGTTCACTTAATGACCTTTGGGATGGCATAACCCTTTCAGAAATGCTTGAGGAACTGGTTCCACTTCTCATGGCACCATGGGAAAACTCTGGCTGTATATTCCTTTGAGTAGACTCTAATTCTCTTGAGACATAGTTAGATCTTGAATTCCAGCTATGGTCTCTAGACAGTAATGATGACTGATGTTCAGAAGGCAACTGGCGGTTCATGGATGTGTTCAGCCTCAAAGAACTCAATGAGTTTTCTTTTGGTCTTGCTCCCTGTGCATATGAAGAAGCAGATCTTTCCTGAAGATCTATCATAAATCACAGAAACCAAAAAGCATAAACTATTAAGATAATAATCCAGCACAGGATATGATTATGAGTTAAACTAAACTAACCTGGATTAACTAGACCCCATAAAAAACTTTTTAAACCAAATTATCCTGAAAACATGGATGGTAATGTTTACTTAATTTTTATTCTGCCCCTCTTCCTAGGAGCTCATGACAGCATGCATGGTTCACCCCTTCTCCTACCCCACGAGCTAGTACTGAGACTCAGCTGCCAACCCAAGGTCCACTGGGTTTTGTGGCATACAGGTGACCAAATCTGGGCCTGTCCAATGTTATTCCGGCACTAACTACTATAACATACCAGCTTGAAAATAAATCTCCATTATAGGCACCATGAACATAAGGTTATCTGTAGATAACTGTTCTGAGAGCTCTTTCACTAAATAGCAGTACATAAAAGCTAGAAATAAATAAATAGTAATACACCACAACCAAAATTGTGGTGTATTACTATTGTGGTGTACACCACAATCAAAACATCACAATTATAGAAGCAGCTGTCCACTTGGCTTCCATAAAAGCCAATCATATCCAATAATATTAATATGACAGAAAGGCATTTTTACTGGAATTATCTTTTTAATAGCCATTCAACTTTGGAAGGTGGATAACCCAATACTAATCATGAATTTTCATTGAACATCAGTTATGAGTTAACCTAATGAATAAATAAAGGAAAATTGTTATTTCTCCCTTGCAACTGTTTTTGTAATTTTTTGTCTAAACACCAACGTGTTGGATCCAGGAAATGGACAAGCAGAATTCTACTTGCACAATGGGTTTTCCTGGCTCCTCTCTCACAAAGTTGCCCCTAAAGATCAAAACTGAGGGGCTGCAGCAGGACAGGGAAATTGAAGGAAATCAGAACTATTAGTTCACACAAGTGCCTTTTTGCTTGCACAAGCCATTTCTGAATCAGTAGTAATATTCAAAGTAACTCTAATTAAAAGTGAAGTTAAATAGCATAGTTGTGTAATGTAAGGTATAGACATAAAACTAATATTCCTTCATTGGAAAATACAATGCTAACCAGACAGATAATTCAAAAGTTCACCAAGTTCTGGTTTCAATTTAGCTAGACTTTAACCTTTGGAAGGTAATTCCACTATTAGTGCCACAGTCATTGGAAAAGTAATTCAAATCCAACAGGACCAATGGCTTTGTTAGCTAGGAAGTAATCATGTTCCAGTCCTACACATCTGGAACGTTCCATGTTGAGGAATGCTGAGTTACTCTATCCATTAATAATCTAGGCCACACAGCCTCTTCCCAGAAAAACCAGTCAATGAACATTGGGTGGAAAAAATTTTTGCACGTCTGAACTGATTCCAAGTCTGTGTTTCTTCTCCAAGTGAGTAAACTTATTTTATTAGTCCAAACTAGTGACAATGGATACTGGTGAAAAGGGATATGACCAGTACATTAAATGCCCACAAATATAAACCAGCTTCAAAATAATTTGTCTTATAAAAAGAAACAATGCAGAACTGTTCCTTTAGAAAATAAAACTGAAGTAGAATCTTGCAACCACTGCACAACCTAGTTACATGTATGAACCAAGAGCAATGGCTTCAACTAAACAAAGGCCAGATGACTGGCTGTGAACACTACAAATGGAACCAACCAATGTGCCTGAAATTCTCAGGTTTCCAATACATACATGATGAAGATGGGAAATCACCATTCCTGTGACTACAATCCACAAGACTAACAGATGGATCTGTTCTTTCTAGCTCTCTCCTCTCTCTCACAAGTTCAGTTCCTAATGATCCAAGTACCATAGATGAAGATCTGGACACATCATTGTACCTCCATGAGGAATCTAAAACATAAGTTAAAGCTGTTATGTCTTCCTGCTTCCTTGCTACAGGCTTTAAACCCTAATGATGCTATGTTCAATGAATGTTCATATTTTTGTTTGGACGACACTTCCCTTTTCTAAATGTCGTTATACTTTATGTACAGTGAGGGAAGCAGATCCGAAGTGACTGAACTGAGCACAGAGGAGGTAGGAGAGGAGCATTATCCAATTTCCCTGGAATACGTTAAGAATGAATCATAATTAAGGCAAGATTTTAATGTATTGCTCTCAATCCTTCCACAACCAGCTAAGCATTTTTAAATTTCTAGCTGCACTAGTTTACTATTACAGTTCTGCACTTGACGGTCAGAGTCATTGTATTCCAGAAATTCTGAACTGGGAATAAAATCTTTACATTGTCACAAAATATCCCTCTTGGAAATTTGTGTGTGTGTGTCTTGAGGACAAAAAAGTCCCTTGTTTGTTCTCTGACCATGAGAGAGACAGGCAACACCAGCAAGCAGTTTTATATTTTAAAAAATTCTTTATTGTAGGTACACACTAACAGTTGAGTGAGCCCATCTCCACTGGGGACCAGCTGCCACAGTCATCATGCATGGCAAATGTATATGTTTAGCTTTTTGCAATGGTTACTTAACAGAAAATATTCTTTTGTACATGCTTATCTTGACCTACACTTCTTTTTAAAACATCTGGTATCAAAACATCTGCCTCTGGGCTAATCTTTACAAATTCTGACCTTCTTGACAGAGATTTATATTTTCAACCTTCTTGTGTCTGACAGAACACTAAGCAACTGACCTTAGTTTGGTTTTCAGGGAAAAATATATTATTCATATACATCTGATAAGTATATGTATGATGCATCTGTCCACAGACAGTTGTATTTGGGTAAGCTCAAGTCTATGAAAGGTCATTTCATAATAAATTGTCAGAATTGTATCCAATGGTGGGAATCTACTAATGGATGTTTTTGATCCAGTAGAGGCTTCTGTCAAAGGATTGTGGAAGGAACTGGTTTTTGCCCATTTCCCCAGAAAACTGTTTTAGGGGCTTAGGAAATCCCTTTGGAACCATGTGGGAGGTGGCACAAGGTGCAAGGAAAATCAAAGAAAATCACCTTCTTCCTCATTCTTTGGATGGAAGAGTCCTTTGACAGTGGAAGGACACTAATGATTATAACTCATTGAATCTTCTTTGGTTCCTTTGCTTGCAGCCTATTGTTTAGGGTATAATACAATACCATACAACTGTTCCTAAGGAGATTCTGGGGTACTTTTGTGCCCTGGACATGTTTTGGTTTATGGGGGGGGGGAATGTTAAAGAGCGAAGGCTGAAATTTTGGGATGGTCTAGCCACGACACTTTGTGTCTAGGAGAACACAGTGTCCTAGAAGGACTAATTGGTGCGACTGCTTATGTGCAAATTAAACTACAAAATGTGATCTGGGGGATACGTGTGATCCTCTGCTTATGCAATGAGGGTTACCAAGCTTTGGTATAAGCAAGATGAAGATAATACACTGTTTATAGCTTCAGCACATTACATACCTGAGACTGTGTTTAAGCCATTACTTCTCACACTAGAGGTAGATGTATAAGAAAGTTTGGGTCTTTTAGAATCAGTATCCTGTTGCTGGTTATGAAGCCTTGAAGAATATGCTCCCTGAGTTCTTTCAGATTCACCAAGCCAAGAAGATGTAAGAGGCGAAGATGATGATGTAGACTACAAGCAAAGTATTGGAAGAGTTAATGTTTTTCTGTAAAATAGCACATAGTCTGTAACAGTAGGTTAGAGAAGACTTAAATCAAAATATTAAATGAATACATCTGGTAAGATAAAAATAAACATTTGCACACAGCTGAAATTAAGAACAAACTAATTTTTCAGGTATTAGATACTACCATTAAAAGTTTATTCTCAGTTCCTTCCATCCACTTACGTAGTCTTAATGGAAGTAGGCTACGTTACAGAATCAGAAATTAAGTTCAAGTGACCTCCTAATTCTACAACCATAACCTAGTCAGAAAGTGTTACACCTGTACCATCCTCATTACAAAACCAACTGGGTATCTAAAGGAACGCTTGCGTCCATATATGCCCTCCCGCCCCTTGAGATCAGCAACAGATGCCCTTCTCCGGGAACCCTCTGTGAATGATATTAGGAGGGTGAGTACCCGGAAGGCTTTCTCTGCGGTGGCGCCCCATCTATGGAATGCGCTCCCCAGAGAGGTCCGCCTGGCGCCGTCGTTATTTGTTTTTCGGCGCCAGGCTAAGACCTTTTTATTTAAAACTTATTTTAATTGTTAATTTATTATGTAGGTTTTTTTTAAATTTTAAGCCAAGATGCACCGGGTTTTAATATTTTTATTGTATAATTTTTATATGCTTTTGTTTTGTTGTGAGCCGCCCCGAGGCTTTGTTGCGATGGGGGCAGCATAGAAATGTTTTA